>NC_080859.1:21869617-22180913 GCF_030435755.1 Ochotona princeps | reverse complement strand
AGAGCCAGGCAGAACCACATGGAGATGCCAAGCACTTCCATTTCTTTGCTTCGGTGATGGTGACAATGATGATGATGGTGATGATTATGATAGTGGTGGTGATGGTGATGATGATGATGATGATGGTGATGGTGGTGATGATGATGGTGATGGTTGCCGGAGTCCAGCTCCAGCCTGGGTTTCGGAACTCGGGAAGGGTGCGTGGATGAGGCGCAGAAAGAAAGAGACGGACCACTAGGATTCCATGATGATAGTGGACCATGCAATAAAGCCATCCGCTTTATTTATACAGTCAGTCAAACTCTGGCTCAGACTTTTTACGTCATGATCAAATGGGTGTTGCTAAAGATAATTCTGCCGTTTGTCTCACCTAAGGAAAGCTCAACCAGTAACACATACCTCTTGAATCAGCTAAGGGAGGAATGTGTCTGGAGGCAGGACCCAAAAGATCAAAGAGAGAGAGAAAGAATGGGTTTCCCCTATACCTGGGAAGTTAGCACCCTTGATTAGCATATCGTCAATGGGAGAGGAAAGGCTGTGAACAAGTCCCCACCACCTGAGGACAGAACACCTTGGATTAACATAGCAATGGTGGCAGCTGTAGCAGTAGTAGGTAAAACCTTTATGCTAAAGGCGAATATCAGTAACATCAACTTCCAAGCTCGCACAGATACCACACGTCAACTGTTAACTCCGCAGGGGCAGACAGTGCCTAGGCAGATTACTAAAAACTCAGTGGGGAAGTCCGGCAATGGAAAGCGGGCTGCATTCAGCGGAGCCCTGCTCGGCGGCGGGGAGTTCCTTCGCGGCCTTGCCTGCAAGGGAAGCAATGTTTCTCACACCTTCCTGTTTTTCTACATCCATCACACGGACCCTGGCAGATGGTAATGGTAATGATGGTGACAGTGATGGTGATGGTAGTGATGATGATGGTGATGGTGATGATGGTGGTGATGGTGATGATGGTGGTGATGGTGATGATGATGGTGATGGTGATGATGATGGTGATGGTGATGATGGTGGTGATGCTGGTGATGGTGATGATGGTGATGGTGATGATGGTGACGATGGTGGTGATGGTGATGGTGATGATGGTGGTGACAGTGATGGTGATGATGGTGACGATGGTGGTGATGGTGATGATGGTGATGGTGATGGTGGTGATGATGGTGACGATGGTGGTGATGGTGATGATGGTGATGGTGACGATGGTGACGATGGTGATGATGGTGGTGACGGTGATGATAGTGATGATGGTGGTGATGGTGATGATGCTGATGATGGTGATGATGATGGTGATGCTGATGATGGTGATGGTGATGATCGTGGTGACGGTGATGGTGATGTTGGTGATGGTGGTGATGGTGATGATGGTGGTGACGGTGATGGTGATGTTGGTGATGATGTTGGTGATGGTGGTGATGATGACAGTGATGGCTTTACTGGTCTTGAACTCCACAAAAAAGCCTTCACAACACCTTTATGTTTGGCCTGTTGATTGGTTTTAACCAGTGTAGCTTCCAGAGTTTGGCAATGCAATGTTAAGCAGCACCAGTGGAAGGGATATTCGATGTGCAAATGTTTGTTGCACTTGAAATCCTGCTGAGTGCACTTGGCCCCCCCTGTGGGAGAAGGAAAACAATTCTCTCCTTTTTTCAATGTTCATGCAAAGGCTGTGACTAGTTTGGTCATCACCAGAGTAGAGTGCAATGATCTTGATGCCACACATTTTAGTTCATGTACAAATGCCTCTTCTGAAAAGAAACAGACAACCAAGAAAAACAACGAAACCTCTGAGGATTTCTTTCTTCTGAAGAATCTCACCCCAAATCAACTCCAAACCAATGCCTAAGTAGTTCTGGGGTTACAAAATGTTTGAAAAACCAGATAAGGCTCTTCCAAACCAGAGAGATGTGAAGGAAAATTGTAATTGATCAAAACAAAACTTTGAGCAGCTGGCCCAGGACGAAGTCCAACTGAAGCATAAAATCTGTGGTCGTGAACTTCCTGTCCAGAGAACGCGGCAACTTGGTCAAAGCATCCACCTGGACGTGAAGACCACAAGCATCATGGCAAATCTCTTTCTGGATATGCTCACCCCTGATTTAGGCCATTGGCAGATAAAACAAAATTTCGTGAAAGAGTTACCCATTTATTTAAAAGGCGGAGTGATAGAGAAATATGGAGAGGCACTGGGAGAATCTTCCATCTACTGATTGACACCCCAAATGATTGCAGTGACAAGGAGTTGGCCAAGCAGAACCAGGAGCTAGAAACTCCATCCAATGGGCTGTGACTTGCGCCATCTTCTGCTGCCCGCCTGGGTGCAGGAGCAGGGAGTTTGGGGGAAGCAATGCAGCCAGATCTTGTATCAGCATTCTGATGTGGGATGCCAGCATGGCAAGCTAAGTCTTAATTCACTGTGCCATAGCACCAGCTCCCAAAATGGAAAAATGGAAACCTTGAGTCCATCTCTGAACAGTTTGCTTGCCTGTTCTCTGACTTATATTCACAAGCATAGGCTTAGCAAATCGTCCCAATCCTGGAAATACCTTATTGTTTTTACAAAAAAAAAAAACTTTCTACCCATCCCAATAACTATGAGCTCCATGGGGCAACGGGAAGAGCGCTGGTGGGGAAGGTAGCTCTGTCCCTTGTCGTGTTCTGCTTAGGTGAATTAGGCCCCGACAAATCAAAGGGGCCTCTGCAGGTCTCTGAGCTTAGCACATGGTAAGATCAGAACCACGGCTTGGATTCTCACGGCATTAGCCCAGTTGTTTAACCCCTGAAGCTCATTCTGCCTGTACCTTGGATTTTGATTTTTTTTTTCTCTGTAGCTTTTAATCCTCTGGAGTTCTCTCTGTATAGAACTAATCAAGCAGGCAGAGTTTAAAGAGCTCAGGGGCTACGTCCTAGAGTCTGAAGGAACCCACACCGCAAGGCCATGTAAAACACATTGGGCCTTCTGTCCCGCTATGCAAGGTCATGGAATGCCCCTTTCTCTCCAAGTTTGGGTTAACTGAACTTCTTGCACTTCCATTTTCCTTTCCCCAGTGGAAAAATCAAAGCAGTTCTGCTGGATGCTGAGGGATTTAAGGGAAGATATTCTAAACCATCAAATGCAAATGAAGCTTGAACCTGTCTCTGGCGTAAAAGTTCTTCAACCTGTGTACTAACTCTCTGCTATGAGGCTACCCACAAGAGAGACTCTTACAACAGAGAGAACATTGAGGCAAAAGACCGGGACCAGTCCTGAAAGAGGTAAGCATCAAGGAGTGGCGCATCCGAGAGCAGCAGCTCCTGCGTGGATTGCTGAATGCTCAGCTTAGCTGAGACCTGGCATCTGACTCCTTCTGTTTCAAGTGCTACACTCAGAAGAAACAATATGGGAGCTGTGACCCCCTTCTCTTTCACCACCTGCTCCTGGATCCATTAGCTTGCCAGCAGGAGCTCTCCCCACCAGCGATGTTCTCTGCCTGGGTCGAGCAGGCAGAAGATACCCAGCCTCCAGGCGTGTCTCACGCTGTGTTTTTCAAGCTAGCACTCCTAGGGGAAAATGAAAAATTGATTCACTTTGCTAAAGCGTAGCTGGAGTTGAGTGATGGCCAAGGGTCAGAGTGTGACACCTGCTGCTAAGAGACGCCTTCCGGTGAAAAATCTCTTGGCCTGGTTAGCATCCCAGCCCCCAGATGCCCAGCTTCAATATCAGTGCCTCCCAAGACAATAGCTGGAGAGCTTCTACGGAGCTCGTTTGTCAGACTTAGCCCTCATCTGACTCCCTGGTAATGAAAAGCAAGCCAGCAATGCTGTGGACCTGGGAACCATAGAGCTCTCCCCTTAGGAGCTGCACGCTTGCCTATCACAAAGGAGAGCCATATTGGAAGTGGGTACACAATTCATAGTTAATGCATAAAACAAATTCACATGGGTGAAAACTGTTCAGATCTCCAGGCACTTGTCCATCTATCACCCAGTAACTAGGGGAAGGTTGGCAAAGTGACAGAATCAGACTTCCAACCCACAAACTTAACAACTTAGCTCACAACTTCCCTCAAGCTCCCTCAACAGCCACCTTGGAACCGACTGGCCTGGTCCTTCTATGACAGGCTGATGAGGCTTTTGTTTGCGTTTATTTGTGGGGTTTTATTTAGTTTTGCCAGATGTTCATATTTGTCCACTTACATCTAAAAACCAAGAGATTCAAATGATTAGATAATACCATCCAATATCTTCCCTTGTATAACAACATCTTCCAATTACATCCAGCTGTCAATTACTGATGATTCGCTCTCTGTAAATGTCAGATACTACTGATTATGGAACCAGATGATGATGATTGGGTCATGTTTGAGGCGATTGTTGTTTTATGCAGGCTGATTCAGATTTTATAACAATAACTTACTTCTCTGTGAAGAAGAATATAGGGGATGACACCGTGGCCTAGTGGGTAAAGCTGCCACCTGCAATGCCATCATCCCATATGAGTACTGGTTCAAGTCCCAGCTGCTCCACTTATGATCCAGCTCCCTGCTGATGTACCTGGGAAGGCAGCAGAGGATGCCCCAAGTCCTTGGGCCCCTGCTACCATGTGGAAGACCTGGAGAAGCTCCTGGCTCCTGGCTTAGGACCTGCCCAGCTCTGGCCATTGTGGCCATTTAGGGAGTGAGCCAGCAAATGGAAGAGATCTCTCTCTCTCTCTCTCTCTCTCTCTCTGTGTGTGTGTGTGTGTGTGTGTGTGTGTGTGTGTGTTTGTCTCTTTCTCTTTCTCTGTCTCTCCCAACCCCCTCTGTAACTCTGCCTTTCAAATAAATAAATAAATCTTTTTTTTAAAAAAAAGCATGGAAAATAGGCATCCTAATAAGCTAAATGAGAGGCAAGCACCAACACCTGCCACCTGCAGCGGAGAGTTGATGTAGAAAGACGCCATTGGTGAAGTCACAGCTGCCGTAATGGCGGCCGGAAGACGCACTTGGCCACACGGCAGGAAAAGCCCACAGCCTGCGAACACAGCCCTTCAGACGGCAGGAGGCCGACTGCATTCTTCCCCAGCTCAAGTAGTTGCAAACGTGGTGGAGCTTCCTCTTTATTTGCGGAGCAGCATCATAGTCTCTACACTCTCTTTCCTTCCTCTGCCAAACCAGCTGTTCGTTGCTTGGCTTAGCCTTGGAGGTAGTTCCCAGTTTCTAAAAATGTATGTACATCAGGCCCCAGGTGTAGGCGGAACCATGGCACAGGGTATCTCCTTGGGTTAAGCTATCTTTGGCATGGGCAGTGGATGGTAGGAGGGCTCAGCTGGGTGTTACAGTCAATGCATGCTCCCAGCAGCTATGGGAATGGCCCTATCACCCTACAGGGAAGGTATACAGCCATGGCTGCTGGGGACAGAGTTCATGTTTGTCCTCCATTGGGCCTAGCTGTAGTGGCCTAGTGCCTAAATTCCTTGCCTTGCATGCTCTAGGATCCCATACAGGTGCTGGTTTGTCCCACTTGCTCCACTTCCCCTCCAGCTCCCTGCTTGTGGCCTTGGAATACAGTAAAGTATAATCCAAAACCTTGGGCCTCTGCACCCATGTGGGAGACCTGGAAGAAGTTCCTGGCTCCTGGCTTCAGATGGGCTCATCTCAGATTGTTGTAGCCACTTAGAGAGTGAGCCAGCAGACAGAAGATCTTAGAAAAAAAAATAATGTCCTCCATCGAAGTCTCCTGTTTTGTCTGCTTCACCGCTTCTCCCTGGCTGTGTGCTGAGTAAGGAGCACACCCCAAGTAGAGCTAGACTAGAGAATGTTGCAGGTGAAGGTGTCAGCTGTAATGCCAGCATCCCATATGAACACTGGCTGCTCCACTTCTGATTCAGCTCCCTGCCAGTACTGCTGAGAAAGCAGAGGATGGTGGCCCAAGTATTTAAGATGCTGGTACCAATGTGGGCTCCCTGGATGGAGTCCAGTGCTTCTGGCTTCGGCTTGCCCTAGCCCTGGAGGAGACAACCAACAAATGGAAGATCACGTGCGCGCTCTCTCTCCCCATCTCTCCTTCTCTCTCTCTCACCCCGCTCTTTGCCTTGTCTCCTCTCCCTCATTCTGTAACTTTTAAACAAATAGATATTAGTAGGAAATAATCACCATTTTAACTGGACAAAGAGTTTCTCAAGATAACTACATTTTTGAAGGTTTGTTTATTTTTATTGGAAAGGCAGATTTACAGACAGAAGGAGAGACAGAGAAAGATCTTCTGTCCACTGGACAACTGCAACAGCTTGAGCTAAGCCGATCCAAAGCTGGGAGCCAGGAGCCTCTTCCAGATCTCCCACATGGATGCAGGAATCCCAAGGCCCTGGGTCATCCTCTACTACTTTCCCAGGCCATAAGCAGGGAACTGGATGGGATGTGGAGCAACCAGGATACAAACTGCCACCCATATGGGATTCTGACACTTGTAGGGGGAGGATTAGTTCGTTGAGCCACCATGCCAGCCCCAAGAGAATCACTTTGAAGGGCTGCTGAGCTTGGTGTCTCTGCAGGCAATCGCACAGAGAACCCTCCCAGGGCCATGCCTGTCATGAAGCTGAGGGACCCATACGTGTCCTCAGGCAATCCACTTCTAAGCTGAGGCTTGGAAGGCCACCACTCATGACCCATTGCAACATGCAGATTGTATGCTTTAACACCCACCCTTGTCTTTTCACTGTCATGATATGACTTCACTTTTCTTCTGTAAGTACGTAGAAGGCATGCCAGCAGAGGCAGCTGAGGTATGACATGGGCATGGTTTGGGGGTCAGGAATTGGTTTGCAAACCTGCTCTAAACTCTCTCTTAGCTCTGTGACCCCTCGTGTCGACCCTTTTTATCTTCGCGCTTCCTAACCTCCCCAGCTGTGGGACTGCATTTCCAGGTGCGCTGCCGTTTGAGTGCGCAGTTAGTATCCTGTCAGAGCCAGCAGGAAGCCGAGCTATCATCTTGGCCAAGTCCTTGTTCTTCTTTTATACTTTCATTCTGCAGTCAAAAGGCAGACAGATTCCATTGGCTCACTCTGCACCTGCCTACAACTGCCAGGGCAGTGACAGGTGGAAATGAGCGACGCAGGGATTGGAGCCATCACCTGCTATCTCCCAGTAGGCATGTTAGCAGGAAGAGGCGTGGCTGTGTGGGCTGGGCAAAGGCAGTGCCGTACCACATCCAAAGCCTGCCCTCATCCTGGCAAGTTCTTCTTCTTTTTTTTAAGGATTTATTTATTTGTTTATTTTAATGGAAAGGCAGATTTATAGCAAGAAGAAGAGTCAGAGAAAAAGATCTTCCATCCGCTGGTTCACTCCCCCAAGTGGCCACAACAGCCAGAGCTCATCTGATCCAGTGCCAGGAGCCAGGAGCTTCTTCTGGGTTTCCCATGCAGGCTCAAGGTCCTAAGGCTTTGGGTTATCCTCTATTGATTTCCCAAGGCCAAGCAGGGAGCTGGATGGGAAGTGGAGCAGCCAGAGCACGAACCGACACCCATATGGGATCCTGGCATATATGCAAGGCAAGGATTTAGCCACTAGGCTATTGTGGCAGGCCCCTGGCAAGTTCTTTAGTGGATAAATGATGAGGCTGAGTCCCCAGGGAGGTCAGAGGACTCACCTAACATAGCACACGGGGTGGGGCAGGGGCAGGATAGGGCCAGGGCAGCCCCAGCCCTGCTGCCTCCCAGCCTGGTACTTTTCCATACACTCCCTGCTTCTCCCAACCCCCAGCCTCCTGGCTGCTGCACCAGGCTTCTGTACGCGTGGCTCCCTCCTATACAACCATCGAGAGGATTACTAAATGGGATAATGTTTGCCAGAGCTGGGAGCCTGTACTCGGCATGCCAGATCTGAAGAGCTATTATCTAAAACTGATACCTGAGACATTATGCTAAAATCCACCTGGGCTCCAGGATAAAATAAAAATTTTAAAAGGAGGAGGGGAGAACACATTTTTGCCTTGGAAATAGAGCCCGAAGCTGTGCTCCACTCCAAGCGTTAAACGGAAGGGTGAAGTGGGGAGGGAAGGAATGGCATTAAGCTCTTGAAATGGCCCCCACTGCCCGGTATAGCCTACCTTCTCTCCCATCCCACTTTCTCAATGAGCCTAATTGGGGAGCCCTTGTAATCCCCCCACATCCCCAGTCCTGCCTGCCAGGCCAGCCTCCGGCCTGGGCTTCTGCTCATTTCCCAAATCTCATTACCTCCCCACGCATGAGTCACTCCCTCTCAGGCAACCCATTTAAAACAGAGAACAGAGCCCGGGCAAGGCCGAGCTGATTGGCTGGGTGTGTCAGGCACTGCCCCCGCTCCCATCAAAACGGCCCCAGGGAGGAGGGATCTGCTGCCGTGTCCCCAGAGGAATCAGCAGATGTGGTGACATTACCCAGGCCACCTCCCTGGAATTCCCCAGGGCCATGCCTTTTTATTTTGCTATAGGCTGCTGCATGCGTGGGAAATGTGGGGGCAATGCTATTAGTAAGAGAACAGAGATGAGGAAAATTCCATTGGCAGGCTGACGAAAATCTAAGCAGAACCTTGTTGAAACACAATCGTGCCCCCTGTAAGAAGCACCTCTCAAAGGAAATAAGAAGACAGACACGTGCAGACACACACCCACCCAGCGCAGCCTCGGCTTTGTTATCAAGGCTGGGACATGCTGCGGAACCTCCCTGGAATTTCAGAATCCTCTGTTATGAACTGAGAGTTTGACATGTTTGTCCACGTGGTCTGAGGAAGCCACAAAGAGGCTGTCCCCAGAACACCAACGTCCACTGTCCTTCTGTCCTTGCTGCAGAGAGATACTTAGGTGGCAGACGACCCACAGCATGCCTCCGAAGGAGCAGGTCTAGCACAGGAAACTCTCGGATGGAAGCTGCAGGTCAGACTCACCACCAGCCTCATCACTCTGACTACAAACCCCTGAGTCACGGCTGACAGAAGGGCGTAATCGCCCACAGAGCAACAGATTGTAGTATAACAGATCCACAAGGCAGCTTTGAAGGGCTGGAGTCCTCCCACCGCCCCCCTAGAGGCCACAGAGCACGAAGTTTGCAAGCCCACCAAGACGAGGAGGGATGTGGGAACAGCTGGCAGGAGCACGTGTGCCTGGCATCAGGAGTCCAGCAGTGACAGGAACTCACGCAAAGGAGGATACAACAGAAGGCTGTGAACACACTGGCAGGATGTAAGGGGACCCTGCAGGCCGGGGCAGAATTCCAGAGCAAGCAGCAGGGGCAAACTCGCAGACAGAGAGTACAAGCAGAAGGAGCTCAAGGGAAGTGGGCTGAGGTGGGAGACACAGACAGCCTGTGCTAGCCCTTGGAAAAGCAGGGAATTCACGCTCTCTCTAATCCCCTGCCAGAGGCTCCCCCATCGGTCCAGGCCAAATTGGCTGGCTGGCAAGGCGGAGAGAAACAGTGGAGGAGTGAAAAGAGGCTCCACCCTCTCCTGGCAGAGCGAAAGATTCCGGATGCAGGCACCATGGATTGCAGGTGAGCTTTGTGGGCCAACCTCTGTTTACAAATGTAACAGCACTGAATAAAATCAGTCCAGGAATGCTTCCTGGAACTGTCTTCTGCTGCTTCTGAGAAGGCATGGGTCATCAGGAAGGGGTTACGAATGTTATAAACACCTTCCGCACAGTTGTTGTTGTATTTGAAGGCTGCTGTGTGAAAGTCCGTGGGGCCAAAGAGATAACACAAGGTGAGCTCACACTTTAGGGAGCAGCTGGTCCTGCGTCCAGAGCCACGGACACTTATTCAGCTGTTTGAGAAACTTCTGGATTCCCAAAGGCTTGGCCGTGTCCAAATCTTGCCTCTGCCGTAGAATTGCTGGGTGAAATTCTATAGGCTTAACTTCCTTCAGTGACCCCTGGGAACACAGACCCTCCTGGCTAGCATCATAGGGAGGGTCAAAGAGTCATGTTGCAAATGATAGCAGCTGTTTCTGGCCAGCTTAGCGGAAGAGAAAAGAAAAAGGGGGCGGGAAGAAGGAAGGCATGTACAGAAAGCCCGGATTATCTCAGTAGCCAAGAAAAGCCTTACGCCGCAGAAGCAGAGGGCTGTTAGAGCACACAGAGCTCAGAACGCATCACTGTCTCAGCTTGGGAGACCCCTGGGAGCACCGACCAGGAGTCCAGGACCCCTGCGGTGGCAGCTGCGCCCATGAGGATGTGTGGTTCCACTTCAATGGGCACAGCTCCCACCTCTCCATTTCAAACCTAAACTCCACAGGCTTGGCTTGGGCCCAGGCAGCCAGCCCTGGGTGGGGTGGGGGAGAAGCCCCGTGGCTTGCATGATGGCCACAGCTACTGACGGCACCTTCTGGTTTCTAGAGAGAGCTCTGGGGACAAAGAAAGCAGGCCCTCACTGCCAATAGGAAAGTCACAGGGTACAGGACCCAAGCAGAGAAGTCCGCACGGCATGAACTTCAGTTTTACAACAGGTACACAGAGAGCATATCCACACCTTAGCTTTCCTGGGGGCAGGCACTTGGCTCAGAGGCCATGGCTCTACATGGGACACCTGCACCCAGAGCAGGGTACTGGGTTCAACTCCTGGCTCTGCTTCCTACTGCACCTGCTCACAACGTGTACCAGGGAAGGCCACAAGGGGGCGCTCAAGTGGCCGGGCTTCTGTCACCCACATGGAAAACCCAGATTGAGCTGCAGGCTCTGGCTTTGGCTTCTGTATCCTGCCATTGCAGACACTTGGGGGATGAATTACAAGGGCAAGATTCTATGTGTGCCTTTCAGGTACATGAAAATAAATAAATAAACAAGCACTAAATAAATAAATCTTAGATTTCTTTCTCTCGAAGGTCTCTGGCTAACCATTAGTTGATACGGTGAAAACTTTCGCTTTATCCTATTTCTCTCATTAGGTGATGAGGGTATTTGCAGAAGTTCATGGAGAAGGAAGATAACATATGTTCATTTAGATGCAGGAAAAAAAAGCTTTGAATCCCAGGTATAGTCTTCAGCAACTTTCTTCCAAAATGTCCAACATTTCTTTGCACCAAAATCCATTTTTCCATGATTTTTTTCAGTTGCCCGGTCTATCTATACCCACTGGAGAGAGGGACCCTCTTGTTTTTGTCCCTCTGTTTGCAATATCATGGCTGAGGCTGTGGAAGGCCCGAGAAATCCTTTGGTCTGGCCCTGCCAAAGCAAGCATGGGAGAACTCAAAATCCTATTAGCCTCCCACCAGCTCACTTTGGTGTCGATCGTTGTGCGTGGCCTGTCAATGATGCTATAAATACACCCAGTGGCCCTCGGCCAAGGAAAGCATCCTCACCAATGACTGCGTGTTCCTGAATGGTTTGTCAACTGAGTACCCAGGAGATCGGACCTGCTGGCCAGATCCAGTGTGCCCTTGCTGGCCCTTCCTCAAACCCCCGGACATAAAACACTACCTGTTCAATGAGATGGAAATGTCTTTGATTTTTAATACAAAAAAACCAAAAATCACAGCATTTCAGTTTGAAAACAAAACAAAACATGTCATATCCCAGCCCGCCCAATGTTTTCACGCACAGAGAGCCTCACTGTATGTTCTGCCCATTCTGATCAAGCTTGGGAACTGCCTGGTGCTGCGTTGAGAAGGCTCATGGGGGGAGGAGAGAGAGAGAGAGAGAGAGAGCAGTCTGTTATCAGTGATCAAGCATTTGCATCTGAGATGGACACGAGACGAGGCAGGAGCGAAGTGTAGTTAAACAGCTGGCATTCTTAGGCCACATTTAGAAACTGAGAGAAATGTTAAAAATCAGAATCTACATGGAGAACGTGAACATCGGTTGGAAGCAGGAACAACACACTTCGCTGTCACAACGTCCTCAATTTGCAGAAATTTACAGGCTGATCTAAGGTAGATTGTACCAGAGGAAATTTGTTTACATGAATCTTGCCTTACTGTTAGACACAACATCACTGTAACTATTTAAACAAAAAGTAGGACAAGACATGATTGTCAAGGTTGTAGCATTGTGATTACTCGAAGTCTGTTTCCAAATATGACACTTATATGGGAATAGGGTGAAGTTTATACTGCGTTTGGGTTAAGCTCAGGGTCACAACACAGAATAGAAAATTCAAATAAACCATGGTTGTTTAAACAAGAAACAGGCTTACTGTATCTTGCTCTCCGGCAGAAATATTAAGATAGCAACCCTGGAGTAGTGTGTCGTTGGGTACCTGAACATTTTCGTCTTCCATAGCAAAAGGTGTTGAACCTCAAACCTGCCTCAGTATCCAAGATAGCTGCTGGGATTCCAGCCATCGTACCAGCCTTCTAGCCGGAAGGCTAGGGGAGCAGAAAACGTTAAATGGATGTGTTTGCCAGCAGAGTCAGCCCTGCTGTGAGGAGCCTTCCTGGGAGCCCTCATCTCATCTCACCAGCCACCTGCGAGAGACAGGGAACTGAAGCCCACCGCAACCCACCCCAGTGAGCCCCTGAGAGCAGGGCTCCTTGCTTCGTGTAAATGGCCTCTACCCCAACCCACCTGCTGCTCCCTGCACGCCCACTGCATCGAGAGCCTAAGCCCAGGCTGTTAAGAATTAGAACCCTGGTCTGACCCCAAAGCCCAGCTTCCTTCCACACTGCCTAGAGGCCGGCACCAAGAGAGAATGGGGGATCCAGGCAGAGAAGATGGACAGGGGTCTGGGGGTTCATCCGGTCTTCCCCAGATCCGTCTCTGTTTCCTCCTCTGCACTGGGGACTCTGCTGATAGGCCTCCAAGGGTAAGGCGCCGGGCACTGCCACAACTGGGCATTTTTTTATGGCAAAGAGCATATATATATATATATATATATATATATATAGAGAGAGAGAGAGAGAGAGAGAGAGAGAGAGAGAGAGAGAGAGAGAGAGAAAATATATATATATATTGTGCTGGAAGTACAAAAGCACAAAGGTTCTGGAAACAACCAGTGTTGACTCCTTCAGGGGGCTGGAGGCACGAGCTGGCGCTCAGCTTCTGAGGTGACCAGGGGCGCTGTCTGCGGTGATTAGTGTTCAGTTGTTGCTGCCACCACAGGAACAGAGCTGGGGATGTAGGAGAGCTGCCCCGATCTGCTCTCTGTGGTCCACACAGGGGAGGGGCGCGACCGGCTGACCAGCACCTGCCTTGGCTGCGACTCCACCCCTCCAACATGTCCTCTTTGTAAACTAAAGGAAAAAAAAAAAAAAAAACACGTCCAAACTTGGCATTTTAAAACCTGGGAGCCTGAAAGTCTCTGATCCTGGACCCAGTGAGGTGGCCTTGTAGCTAAATCATCAATTTGCACACGCCGGGATTCCATATGGGCGCAAGTTCTCATCCCGGCAGCTCCGCTTCCCATCCAGCTCCCTGCCTATGGCCTGGGAAAGCGGTCAAGGACGGCCCAAAGCCTTGGGACCCTGCACCTGCGCTGGAGACCCGGAAGAGGCTCCTGGCTCCTTGGTTCGGATCGACTCTGACCATTGCAGCCACTTTGGGGAGTGAACCATCGGACAAATCTCTATCTCCTCTCCGTAGATTTGTCTTTCCAATAAAAATAAGTAAATAATAATTTTTTAAAAGGTCCAAACCTCCCAGCTGGGACCGCTACCTGCAGCAGTTCCTTGAGAGCCCGCTGCAGAGAGCAGCTGTATTTGGTCAGCACAGGCTGATTGCCCGCCTGAGCCAGACAGGCAAATCTAGACCTATACTGTTCCACTGATGTCTGATGTCTCATGGCCAAGACGCCAGCTCCCTGCTCGCTTAATTATCTCAACAACTTGAAATCCACCAGATTTCATTTTGCTAACAATTATTTGGGAGCGTTTTCCTTCCAATTACAGTTTAATGGACGCCCTGCAACTTTTTTTTTTTTTAATAGAAGCAAATTTGATTTATGCAGTGGAACAAACATCAGCCAGCTGATTTAATTATGAGACAGAAATTCATATGGGGATGCTTAGAAGAAATTTCCACTGTTGGATTAGCTTTTGGAAACAGGGACAATTCTGAATTTTTCATACAAAGAGATGCGTGGTAAACAGTGAAGGGTTGTGTTAGCACCAGCAATATGTAACTGATTTTCTTATGCTATCATCACCCACTTTCCTGCCCCTTTAATTTCTGTGATTAAAATATTTCAAAGAAGTTTTATTGTCTATGTAGTTCCCAAATTAAATTCCAACCTGATGGATTAGTTTCATTAAAAAAGTTACAAAGAACTGAGCGGGGGGGTGGAAAAGAACAATACTGAAACAAGAAATAGACCCAAATAAAATGCAAAAGATAAGAAGGTAAAATTCCCAGAGTAATGTCATCTCCTTGCCTCTACGTGTCCCTAATCTCAGGGATTTCTAATTCATTTCTAGAATTAGTGTTTCTTCTATTTTTTTTTTTTTTTAGAAGAGTGTTTCTATCCTTGATGCATTTATCACTAATTTGTTTTTCGTTTCTGTTTCTTGAGACCTTAGGGTCAAGTGCTCAAGCATGGCAGTTCCTAACTTCTGCCTTGGTCAGTTAAAGTCGTTCTTTTACTTTGTTTCCTCCAAAGAACCCTTGAAGTCTTGAGGAGATTGTTGTCCCCACCGCATAGAATCTCCTCATGAACAAAGTGTTCTCCATATACATTGGGATTTCTACATAATCCTGCTCGCTTGGTCCTGTGCCTCGTATCCCATCCCCTAACCCAGGTTCTACAGCAGGAGGACTTGGGAGGGGCCGCCCTTCGGGACTGTGTGGGGCAGGTCACTCTGTCCATGCATGGCAGAGCTCAGAGGAAGCCCGTGCATTTGATGATCTCTGGGGCACTCTCAGATGTTGGTCTCACTCCTACAGGCTTCTCTGGGAGTGACTAAATATTGAATCTTCTTTGCTGCCTGATCCGTATCAGCCCACGAACGTTCAAATGACTAATCCCACATCTACCCAATGTGACATTTCAGGCTGCCTTCTCAGGGGTGGGCTTAAGAGACAGAAATAGACACCATATGAGAACATTTGCTAGTAAACTTCTAAGACTTCTTTTAAGTTCTTTAAGGCTTCAAGGTTGAGTTCAAATGTTAGCAAAACAACTTTTTTTTCTCTCCATGAAATTCCAGAACAATCCAAAACTCTTTCGTCATCTTAAGGAACAACTTCTAACATCCATCCAGAAAGGTACATTGCAAACCCTCCTGACTCCTAGGCCTATGGAAAATGACATTTAAATCAAAATCAATCTCAAGAACTTCTGCACTCTTGCTGGTATGCAATTATTTTCAAAACATAGTTGGAAGCTATAACCCACTGTGGGCTCCCGTGGAAGACACAAATACAATTTCCAGCAAACACATCACTTACACTGAAAGCCAAATGTGTCACAATAGTGCTATTCGAATTCAAACCACAAACGCTTCTCTAAAATAAAATCCTCTCTTTGATCTGCAAGAAAGGGCATTCTATTACAAGTGCAAGAACAAAACCCACTGGTTTCTTAGCATCTGCAAGCTCTGCTCTCCCCAAAACCTCTGGCCCCCCACGGGAAGCCTCCCACCTTGAGCACAGAGAAGCCCAAGTCCATGGCCACCAATACCAGCTCCACACAGCCCACTGAAAAAAGAAGGGAAAAGCGATTACTGTGGATCCCCATGCAGTTCACGTGCTTTGGCTCCATCAGAAATTCATCTTGGCTCCGCGGCACGCAGCACATATGAAACACTATTTATTTTACTTTCTTTACACCGGTCTCTGTGTTCCCTGCTGGTGTCAGCAGTTCTAGCTCTTAAAGGACTTAAAGTAGGACTTGATGAGCCTTGCCACATGGAGGCTATCAAAGAACTCTGAATCTCCTCATGCTTAACTTTGGGAGAATAAAAGCAAACTAATCAATGCCCCCAAATAAACTCTATCCACTCTTCCTTTGGCCTCTCTCATTCTCTTGGTGACCTGCACATCCAACTGAGAGAGAAGGATTGGGCTGCTGCTCCCTGGTGAGTGCCGTGAGCTGATGACCCAGGACGGTGAAGCTGGTTTGTGCATGCTATTATCTTGGTAATAGCGGCTGACACTTGGCGAAGAACTCGGGTTCTGAAATCCAATTGCCCACACTCAGATCTTAACTGCACTACTTCCAGGAGGGGTTTGTGTTTTCTTAACATTCATTTATGCGTTGATTGTCTAGAAGACCTGAGCCATGCCTTCCACCTGCTTATTCACTTCCCATCTAGCCACAAGAGACAAAGGGGCCAGGCCAAATCCAGCAGTCTGGAACTCCACCTAGGTCTTCCACATAGACAACAGGAACCCAAGCACTCAGGCCTTCTCCTCATTTCCAGGGTGCAGTAGCAGGGAGTTGGATAAAAGGTGGGACAGCTACAAGGGACACTGATCCTCTGTGATCCCAGCTTTCTGCTGGATGAAATCTCACTGACAGCGTGTAACAGTGATGAAATGAGGCCCAGGGAGCCAAGGAGGTCGGGCAGAGGTCTGGGCAGACCCTCCCTCTCCTGGCTGCTTGCCTCAAGGCTCTCTCGGAGTGTCTCTCACACCATCCCTGCTCATTTCAACCCAGCCACTAATTGCAGACTCCAACAGAGCAGGGCAGATGGTGGCTTAGTTGCACCCGCATTTGTTCCATGCGTGGTCCCTGGGTCACACAGTGAATTCAACTTGAAGCTTCCTATTGAAAATACAGATTTTGCGCAGGCTGTAGCTCCTCCTGGAAAAGCCTTACAGATGGCCCCAGGCATTGCCACAACTACAGAAACCTGTCACTCCAGCTACATGCTTAAGGACCCATCATTGGCCAAACACTCCTCCTGTCATTTCCCTCACTCACACTCTGAGATGGGCGTTTGCTCTCCTCTTTGCGAAACTCTTATTTCTGATTTATGGGCAGATTAAGCAAAATTGGCCCCAAACCATACAGTCAAGAATGGGCTGAGCTGGAATGCAGCTCAGAAGATGGACCACAGCAGAGGGGAGCAGAGATGAAAAATTCTCACCTTCGAAGTGGAGGGAATGCCAGCCAATAAATGTTCATTTTCTCCATGTAGATTTTGATGGTTCACATTTACATCCATTCTGAATGTGGTCTAAAAATGCCAACTATTTACCTCTGGCTTAGGCCTTCCGCATCTCAAGTCCATCTTGGATGTAAATAATTGATCTATCGCTGGTATAGTCATTGATATAATAATCATTGATACAATAATTAATAATCACTGATATAATAATTGAGGCATCACTTTTCTCCTTTTTCCCTAAACCTTCTCAACCCAGCACCAGGCAGTTCCTACAACTCGATCAGCATGGGCAGGACAGACATTTTTATCTTTAGTATGCTTTCAGTTTGTGAAGCGCTGGGCAGTCTGGGTGGGGGGAGGAGGAGCTGGTGGAAGTTAAACCTGTTCGCTGGGGCGAAAGTGCCACTGATCATGGCCATGCTATTTTGGCCACCAGTGGAGAGAAGGCATACCTTGCCCCCTGCTGCCGGCTCAGCAAAGAACGGCGATCATTGGCTTACTTAGAATACCTCCCACTCCTGCGTGCTTTTCTGTCCCTTCTCATCACAGAACAATGGCCCTCTCCTGGAGCTTTAAGCCTTCCAAGATGGTCTTTGCCTGCAACCCGCTTTGTTCGGTGCTGATTTTTCTCCTCCTGGGCTGCAGGATGTTAGGAACAGATAGATGGATGTGATCCACTTTTCCCATCACCTGGCCACTTGGCTGTCTCCCTGTCTGACGTTGGAACCTGCCTCGGTAAATGCCGATTAAATCTACAGCCTGGAAAAGGCATTTCATCTCACCTATCCAAGCACCATAGGGCTTGGGGACTGTGGCACAGGACATGAGTGGACAGAGATTCAGAGATGCCCAGCTTCCCGCGCACAGCAGAGTTCCCTGGGCAGCTTTGTGGAGGGGTCCTTGCTGGGTACTGTGTTGACAGCTTGAGTCAATCCCTGCAGCCAAGGCTTGGGGCTGGAAGCTCCCAGGCCATGCTGCTATGAGTCCATCAAGGGCAGAGAGCCACTGGGTGAACCAGGACAGCTCCAGGCTCAGGGCCACACCGCTTATGAGGGTTACTTTGTCCTGTCAGTTAACCGCAAGCATTTAAAAATGACAGCTTTTAGCTAGCATTTAAACAGGTTCGCTTTCTTATGGAGCTACCCCATGTGACTGGTCCATGAGGCTCTCTGGTTGTACAGGGTGCACTGTTCCGATGTGGTTCATAACCCACAGCATTTGCCTAGTCAGGTTATTTCTCCAGTAGTCTGCATCAGAACCGCCTGATGTGGTTCTTGTTAAAAATGCAGATCCCCTGGGGACCAGCACAATGGTACAACAGGTAAAGCCTCCACCTGCGGGGCCAGTATCCCATCTGGGCACCGGTTCAAGTCCTGGCTGCTCCACTTCTGATCCAGCTCCCTACTGTTGCACCAGGGAAAGCAGCAGGGATAACTTGCCTCTCAAACAAATCTTAAAATAAATCAATGACTACACCTGGGAAGGCATGTGTTTGACACACACCTGCAGAGGTCGTGAGCAGGTGAAAGTGTAAGGAGGATTTGCTCATGTTTAGATTGAGGGCTACGACGCTGACCTCTGTCCTGCAGTAGGACTTCTGCATGACCATGACAGCAAACACCATCTAAGGGCAGGTAAACGGCAAAAGTCACCACTCAGAAAGCCCAAATCCTGTATCGGAGTGCCAGCTTGAAACCTAACTACTCAGCTGCCAATTCAGCATTCTGCTCATGCAGCCTGGGAGGCCACAGACGAAGGCTCAAGGCCCCAGCCCACGGCATCCATGTGGGAGAGACTCTGGCTCCCAACTTGGACCTGTCGGTCATGGGAGAGTAGACCAGAGGACGAAGAATCTGTCTCTTCTCCCTCTCGCCCATCTTCTCCGTCTTTCCTTCTCTCGGTCACTCTTTCAAATGATGTAAAAAATAAATAATATTTTTTTAAAAAAGCACTATCTGATATCTGCCATTACAAAACACAAAATGTCAATTATTGCATTTATCTAGGGGCCTTGGTGGTATATATATATATTTATCATATATTATTATATATTATGTAATAATGTACGTAACAGTCCGTTCTAAGCAGGCTCTCTTTCATGGAAGCTAAGTGCTGAGTTCTGTTTTTTCCTGCCCCCCTCCTTTTTAATCAACTCAGCCCTATCCACCCACATCTCCAGGTCAAGGCTCCGCCGGCTGCTCCCCTCTGAGCTTTTTTGTGAACAGGCTTAGCCAGGAGGACATTCTCCCTGCTGCATAAACCAATTACGCAGGGATTGGGCGGGGGCGGGGGAACAGGTGGCTCTCTAAGCTCCCTTCGGAAACAGAAACCTAAACGTGATGTTCAGCTCTCCCTCCTCCCTCCCCCACTCCCCCGCCATGCCCTGGACCCACAAACGCATCTTTGTTGTGAGAAAAAGTGTCTACTTCAGGGTGCCTAAAGTGCTGTGGCCGCGAATGAGCCATGGCTTGTAAACCTTCAGAATACCGACATCAACAGGCCAGGGAACGCCCTAAGCGCTCTCTGGGTACTGGATTTTAAGCAGCTTCTTAGTGATGGATGTTTTAACAGATCGGTTTTGCTATAAAAGATCCCAGGAATTGGGAACCCATGGGCGATGCCAGCGATGACAGGGCTCAGCCTGCCCAGGAGGGCACAGCCCTTGCCCCTTAGTCTGTGACCGGATCATAACGACGCCAACCCCAGCTGGTTCCAGGAGGTCGTGCTTTCCTGGACCGTGGGACAATTTTGAGTCACTGCTGATTTTTTTTTTTTCAAACATAAGAATGAAAACGTGATCCATTTCTGAAAGGATTCTTGCTTGCACTTTATACTCTGTGAGACCAAGGGACCAGATCTAACGTCATGACCTGTGTGCAGGCAGCCAACAAATTCACCCTCTCAAAGGTCCCTCGGCTTCACTCATGGGCACTTAAGACAAATGACTCTGGTTTAGAATAAAATGAGTTCGCTCTCCTGGGCAGAGGGAAAACTCAGCTGGCCAAGGTTTGGCTGAATCTCACTCTTCCGCTATCATCACCCTCCAGGACAAGCAAGGATGCTTGAACTGCAGCAGAACCCATAGGTCTAGGCCCGGCACAATGGCTCAGTGGCTAAATCCTCACCTTGAAAGTGCCAGGATCTCATGCGGGCATGAGATTGTGTCCCAGCTGCTCTGCTTCTAATCTAGCTTCCTGCTTGTGGCCTGGGAAAGCAGCAGAGGATGGCCCAAAGCCTTAGGACCCTGCACCCATGTGGGAGACCCAGAAAAGGCTCCTGGCTTCTGGCTTCAGAGCGGCTCATTTCCAGCTGTTGTGGGGACTTGGGGAGTGAACCAGTGAATGGAAGATCTCTCTGTAACTTCCTCTCTTTCTCTGTAGCTCTGCGTTTAAAAAGATAAATAAATATTTTTTACAAAGAGAAAAAAGAGGTGACACAAAAGGTGGTGTCATAGCCTGCTAATCCTCTGCTTGTGGTGCCGGCATCCCATATGGGCATTGGTTCATGTCCCAGCTTCTCCACTTCCCATTCAGCTCTCTGCTGGTGGCCTGGGAAGGCAGTGGAGAATGACCCAAAACCTTGGGACGCTGCACCTGCGTGGTTGACCCCGGAGGAAGCTTCTGGGTCCCAGCTTCAGATCAGCTGAGCTGTGGCCATTGTGGCCATTTGAGGAGTGAACTAATAGAAGAATAATATCTATATATATATATATATATAACTCTTTCAAGTTAAACAGAAAAAAAATTTTTTGAAAAGAAGAGAAAATAAAACAAAAACTAAATAAATAAAGAGAATATGTATCAACCCTAGAATGCCATAGCAAGGCTAAAGGTCACGTTGATTCTGTGAGGTCAGCCTTCCCAGAAAGGCCGTCTGTCATGTGCAGCGCAAACAACAATGAACATGCCACGGGCTCAGCGCCAGGCACTCTGCAAATGCTTCCTGGGCACGGCAGTGCTCGATCGCCAAGCAGGTTCTAGAAGTGGCACACTTTCCCATCGTCCCTTTTACACAAGGGAAAACAGAAGCACATAGGTATACCCCACCCAGTCCCAGTCGGAAGTGCATCCGACTCCAGGGTCGATGCTGTTTCCACAGGATAGGTTGGCCTGCCTTTATACCAAAACAAAAATGATGTTGTAACACGCAGTAGTTGTTAGTGACTGCTGCAGGGGGGACGAGTGGCACACACTTCACCTGTGAGCATTGACCTTTTCGGAGAACCGTTACTCTCAGCACTTTAGACATGTCAACACTGCCGCTGGGTGCTAGGCCAGGGGCAGTGAGCTGGCCAGAGTCTTACAACCAGGAAGTGGGAGAGGCAAGCTACAGAGAGTGGGCTGACCTGCAAGCATGCATCACCCTGGGTGCCCTGGGGGCTGTAGAATGAGCTTCAAGAACAGCAGAGTGACACAGGGTGTGGGGGCCCCGGCACAAAGCTAAGCCAGTGCAGTGTACACATGATTCCTGAGCACACAGGGGTGCAGGGCTGGGGGCGCTAAGCGTCTGGTAGCAGGAGAGGAGTGAGGCTGTCTGCACCAAGACACGAAGCAGAGAGCCCAAGGCACGTGGGCTAGAACAGGGAAGACTCACCATGGGTGGTGGGGAGAGCACCTGCATTCAGATGGGTGGGCCCAGCAGCCAAGGATGACCTCCGAGGTCCTGGAGAGTGCATTCAGAGCTTACAAGTGATCTGGAAGTCTGGGATCAAAAACCAATAACAGGCTCTAGCGTGATGGCCTTGTGGCTAAATCCTCACCTTGCAATGGCCGGAATCCTATATGGGCACCAATTCCCAGCTGCTCCACTTTCTATCCAGCTCCCTGTTTGTGGCCCGGTAAAGCAGTTGAGGATGGCCCAATGCCTTGGGACCCTGCACCTGCATGGGAGACTCAGAAGACGTTCCTGGCTCCTTGGGGAGTGAATCAGCTCATGGAAGACCTTTCTGCATCTTCTTGTCTCTATAGACCTGCCTTTCCAATAAAAAGATCAATAAATCTAAGAAAAACAAACAAAAAAAAAATCAACAGGAACACGGGAAGGAAACACCCCCTGCCACCCACCTCACCAGGTGAGCTGAGTTCACAGATTTCCCAACCCAGCCAACACAGCCAAGGGAACCAACTTGGTTTTCCATCTCTTCCCATAGTCATAGATAAGGAACCCTACGTCACCTTTCCTGCGCTGGCTAGCACCCCCTGCCCTTAGACCGCCGCAGCCATCCGCGGACTTCATTAAAGATTTTTGTCGTGGAGTGTCTGCACTCTGGTGAGCATCTTCAACAAAGCATGCGGTACTCTGTTCTACCAGTCCTTCTTCCTGCACACCCACGCCACCAGCCTTCTGTAAACAACAAAGCTGGCTTGGAAGCTGCTGGGAGTCCCGCAAGTCGTACAGAGCTGCCGGCTCCCTGGTGTGATGAGAGACTGGAAAGCTTTCAGAATCGGTGTTGGGTTTTTTTTTTTTTTTCTTTTTTTCTTATTATGAAAGTAGTGGGTGTTCACTG
Source organism: Ochotona princeps (assembly GCF_030435755.1). NCBI lineage: Eukaryota > Metazoa > Chordata > Mammalia > Lagomorpha > Ochotonidae > Ochotona > Ochotona princeps. The sequence goes on along the minus strand of NC_080859.1, from coordinate 22,158,434 downwards.
CAGGAAATACATGAAAGAATCAGGAGAAAGAAAAGCTTTATCTAACAGGGACAAGCAAGCACAGGCTGTGACTTGCAGCCATCCACATAGATACAATCATGGTAGATTTTTAACCCATTGACATAAGGCATGTTCCCAAATCAATACTAAATTTTAATGACTCCTATCCGCCTCTGTCTTAGGCTCCTCTGTGTTGGGGGCTGCACAATTGACCCCTGCCCCCTCTGCCTGCTTCTTCTGATGTTTCTGAGGTTTATCACTCCAATTCGGACACTAGAGGATCTTGCTGATTAACTTCTAGAAAGTAGAAAGTCTGAGTTGTGTCTCAAGTTTCCTAAGCAGCTGGCATCAGATGTCCCTCTTTGGTTCATCATCCACACCTGCGTGTCAAACCACCAAATTAAAAAGCTGGGCACCTGAGTCAGCAAGTACTGCACATGAAGAAAGGACGGCGGTGCCCAGCCCCCTTCTCCCCACCCTCTGACCAATGGGGCTAAGAGGTTAACAAGAGGACCTGGGTCATCTCTTATGCTAAGCATGGTACTCACGATATTCCTAAAACAAGCTTGTTTGCTTACTGAAAGGCAAAGAGACACAGAAAGCGATCTTTCCTCCACTGGCGCGCTCCCCAAATGGCCACACTAGCCAGGGCTGAGGCCAAGAAGCCAAAGAGCCAGAAACTCCATCTGGGTCTCCCATGTAGGAACTGAAGCATCAGAGCCATTGTCTGCTGCTACTCGGGTGCGTAAGCAGGGAAGCTGTTCAGAAGTGGAGCAGCAGGGACTGGAACCAGAGCCCTTATATGGAATGCAGGCATCCCGAGCAGCAGCTTAACTCACTCTGCCACAACCTGCTCCTGGACACACACTGTTTAATTATTCTTATTGGATCCCTCCACCAACTCTAGGAGGTTAGATTGCAGCCTTGGGGCCACCAAATAACTGGGTAGGGGTAGAACAAAGGACAGGGTGGTGCCAAACCCAACCAGAGAGTGATGAGTTCTAGGAGGTCACGGAAGATCACTACCATCTTTCCAAGGGAAGGGCCTTGTCCTGTGTTTCACATGGAGCAGCTGAGTGGTGCCTTTCAAATTATTTATTTATTTATTTATTTGGAAGGCAGTTACAGAGAGGGGGAGGGAGAAAGAGAAATCTTCTACCTGCTGATTCACTCCCCAAATGGCCACATAGCCGGAACTGGGCTCATCCAAAGCCAGGAGCTAGGAGCTTCCTCCAGGTCTCCCATGTGGGTGCAGGGTCCCAAGGCTTTGGGCCATCCTCGACTGCTTTCCCAAGCCACAAGCAAGGAACTGGATGGGAAGTGGAGCAGCCAGGGCCCAGCACAGAAGCCAAGAGGCTAAAGTTCTCGCCGTGGATATGCCAGGATCCTATATGGGTGCCGGTTCTAATCCTGGCAGTCTGGCTTCCCAAGCCCTGGCTGGAGAGGGAGACTCAGAACAAACTGGGCTCCCCCACCTGCCTGCTCCTTCCCTGTGTCTCACACATGGCACAGAACAACCGAGGCAGGAGAAAACTGCATCCCCTCGCCAGCCAATCTCAGACTTTTCTTCAGAACCTTGGCAGCCATTGCCCTATGCAGCAAAGCTCCCTGCTTGTGGCCTGGGAAAAAGTAGAGGATAGCCCAAAACCTTGGGATCCATCCAGTGGTCACTTCCCAAGTGTCCTTAATGGCCCCTGCTTGGGACTGAGGCCAAGAGCAAGGACCTCAGTCCAGGTCCTTCATGGGAGGGACAGGGACCCAGGTGCTAGCACTCTCACCTGCCACAGCTCAGGGTGTGTATTAGTGGGAAGTTATACTCAGAAGTGAAGCCAGGACTTGGACCCAGGTCCCCTGATATGGCATCCTGGCATGGGGTGGTTGGGTCAAGGTTCTTCTCTTTGGTGTAAGAAAAGAATTTGAGAATGATGAGATATAGGTAAAGGCCAGTAGAGAGGCAACTTGTTTACATGCAATATGTAAGAACCCCCTCTCCCTTGCTGCCTATCTGGGCTTCTGGATCCTTCTCTGCACAACACATACCTCAAGGGACCACTCACTGCCAGCACACAGTGCCCAAGCGGCGTGCTGGGCACTAACCAAAAGTAATCAGCCTCAGAGATGAGGTCACACCTGCGAGACAATGCAGCAAAGCCAGGAGTTGTTCTGCTGTCACAGGACTTCTGCTATTGTTGTACCAACTTCCTCCCTTCCCTACTCTCCAACCCAGAATGCATATCAACGTAGAACTGTTCAAAGTGATCACTGCAGGAGAAGGTTCTAGACACAGATCATTTGAGCTAAACCTTAGCTCTGCCTTGGAGTCGTTGTTTTAATCTGAGAGAATTAGCAGTCCTTCCTAGTATCCATTTGGATTTGGGGAGGATTCAGTCAGCATCTGCTAAAAAGCCTTACCCTAGAGCCTGCGCTTAGCACCTGACAAATGGAGACCCTTACAAGACTTCCAAACAGCTTTCAGAACATTCTTAAATCACATCTGGGCAAGCATTTCCCCTTGTTCAAGGTGCATGGCAGACACCTTGACCCTGTGGCCCCTTCCTGTTTGCAGGGTACAGAGTTGAGAAGTGTCCTTCTGAAAACTCCCAAATGCACAGAAATCACAAATGATACTTCATGAGCTGCACTTGGTAACACCTAACAAAGACAACTCAGGCGCCGGGGTCCAAAACGAATGAAAAACGTTACACGCTGGTCCTTTGCTTGGATTTTCACAATGACCCTGACCATATTGATGGCTCTCAGAACCTATAGGTTAAAAAAAAAAAAAAAGAACCTATAGGTTATACACAAATAAGAATCTCACTAATTTGTGTGGTTAATGGGTGTTTAACTGTACAGTACATTGACTGCAAGCTTTTCTCTTTTCACATAACACCTGTCACACTCCAGTAGACACTCCAAGGATATCTGCAGATGCTCTGCCTTCTGCCCACTCCCTACCTCCCTGGAAGGTCGACCTGGAGCTCAGGCACCTGTCAGGCTAGGTTCCACCCACTCCCTGCTCTAGCAGTGAGCGCCCTGATCTTCCTCTAGGACACAGAGCCAGCTCAGCTTAGCAGAGAAGGGTTCCCCACACCCAGTGTTTCTCAGATGATATATAGACCCACACATGTGCATCACCCATCTGGGCCTGACACCGGAGCAGAAGGACAGGGAGACCAGGACACACACACAGGTGTGTGTGATGCTTGCCTTGTTCTGACTGCTGACTGAGGGAGCTCAGGTCTTCTGCTAACACCAAGCACAAGACCTCATGAGCTTAGAAGGAAGAAACACCCCACATTTTCACCTGCCAAACTCTGTCTTGACCTTGTATGGCACCTTGCTTGAGTCTCCTAGGCTCCCCTGGGGTTGGGTCCCTCCAGCGCCTCATCCTTATGTGGTTGATGATCGCACTGCATCTTAATCATTTCTCTGTGTTGGATCCCCTGCTGGACACCTGTAGGAAGAGACTATAGGGCACACGTCTTTGATCAACCCCCGATGGAAACACACCAGGCACCTCGCTGTTGTTTGCTAGAGTGGTGTCTGATACCTACTGTGTACATAAATAAGCTCATGAGATAATCAACAAAGTGGAGGTTTCATGCTGGATTTAGATGCAAGTTTCAAAAACCATGGATGTACATAGAACAGGCACCATGCACTGACAACATGGGGAATTGGTAGGTGCTAACAAAACTGCACAGGTTAGAATCTTACTCCAGGCTGAGCTTCCGGGAACGTTGCAATGAAAACAACACTCTGAGCACAGCTTCTCCTGCAGTGAGAAAAGGAGGGAAGTGGAAGCTGTTGTTCCTGCTGTGCACCTGGGGCTGTCTGTGGTCCCTACCCGCGGGCTTCCACATTCAATACCAGGGCAGAGCCCAACCCTTAGCACAGGGGGCTGCTGTAGAACACTGCCCCATCTCGCACCTTCCTGGTGGCAGCCAGGGCATTCCAGCCTCCGTTCTTGGTGCACCAGTGCTCAGAGGGGTATAAGGCCTGGGAGGAAACACACACATAGTCCTTTCACTGTGTTGCGACAAGATGTTCCACTGAGACATCTTTATGACTTGGGGCGTAATGGAAAATAGCACCCTGGAGAGTGTGCAAGGCAGCAGCACACAGGCTGTCAGAGGCTCCCCGGGATGAAGGCGTGGCAGAGGTGAGGGTTCCTGCATTGCTCCTGCAATCTGATAACTGGACTTCCGGCCCAGGCTCCAGGCCTCTGTTCCCAAGTGACAATAATGCCTGGGGCCAGGCTGTGGGTCTCCATCAGACACTCGGCATCCCAGAGTCCCTCTCCTTGGGGCTGTCTGGATCATTCACAGGAACACTCTGGACCATGTGGTTTGGGGAAAGGAGCTTCTCCTCCCACCCCTTCCTTCCCTACTCCTGCCCGGGAACAGCTGGGAAATGGCTGCTGGGTGATGAAACCAAGAGCAAGAGCTATTTTTGCCTTGGAGTGGAGAGTGTGGGAGCCCCTAGGGAGGGAGTCCCTTTGCCCGCCCCCTCCTCCAACCCACTGCTTCAGGACTCTGCTCTCATTGGCTCCCCCCACCCGAAGTGATGCTGCTGCTAGGGTGCAGCCACTGAGTCTCTCTCTAGGGAGAGTCCTCCTTCAGGATCACCTGCTTCTGTCCCCAAGGAGGGGGAGCTGACGGGGACCAATCAGTGCTCCGTCTGCTTGCCTCTGGATAGGACAACCCAGAAAATCCACTGGGACCACAGTGCTTCCCTGACTCTGGAATCAGCAGCCATAAGTGCAGCTCTTTCAGCAGCCCAGCCCAGCCCTGCTGCGTTGGCTCTGGTGCTGCCCCGAGCACCATAGCAATGTCTGAGCTGCCGGGAAACTCGCCCTAGCTCCTACTTTGGGAACACTGCTCCTATTCCATAGAGTGGAACAGTCAAGATCAAATAACTCCAGGGGTTGGAATGAGCCACCCGGGCAGGGGAGCAAACAGGCACCAGATCACAGCCACCAAGTCCACATGGCAGGCCAGGGAGGGCCAGTAGCCTGCAGGTGCTAGGCCAAGTGCCAAGCATGTGATCAAGTTTCGCCATGTACTGTCACTGTGACCGAGGGGCGGGTGTCTCCATGTGACTGCACCATAGAATAACCAAGTGCTCCGGAAGCATCCTGCTGCTGAGCCAACTTAGACCCACAGACTCTGCGTTCACTGTGCGTGAGATACCAGGATTTGCTGCTTATCCCCTCACTGCTCTTGTCCCCTTTGTCTGCTCAGAGCAACAGGATGGAACCTTCTACCAGGACTGATGGGCAGGGCCCTTTCAACTGGTTGTCACACTAACAAGCACCCTGGGACTTCCCGGGTGCCTGCCTTGCCTTCCCAGGGCAGATACCCAGAGCCCAGGCACTCTGCCTTCAAAAGAAAGGCATCCTTTTTACCATCCCTGAAGATAGAAGGTTTCCTGGAGATGGCCCCAGATCTGCAGAAGAGCTAAAGTAATGTTTCTTGCAAAAACATTTTCCTTTTTGATACATAAGAGATAAAGCTAATACACTTCAGGAAAAAAATATATACAATTATTGAAAGATGGAAGGAGGAAAAAAAAGAAAGTTTTCATCTACTGGTTCTCTCCCCAGATGCCCACAAAGACCTGGATTGAGTTTCTCTGTCCAAGCCCCGTCTACCCCTGGCCATTGTAGGCATCTGGGGGAGTGGAGCAATGGACAAAACTTATCTCTCTACCTTTTAAAATGAATTAATTTTTGGGCCTGGCGATGTGGCCTAGCGGCTAAAGTCCTCACCTTGAACGCCACAGGATCCCATATGGGCGCCAGCTCTAATCCCAGCAGCTCCACTTCCCATCCAGCTCCGTGCTTGTGGCCTAGGAAAGCAGTCGAGGACGGCCCAAAGCTTTGGGACCCTGCACCCACGTGGGAGACCCAGAAGAGGTTCCAGGTTCCCGGCTTCGGATCGGTGCGCACCGGCCCGTTGCGGCTCACTTGGGGAGTGAATCATCGGATGGAAGATCTTCCTCTCTGTCTCTCCTCCTCTCTGTATATCCGGCTTTCCAATAATAATAAATCTTTTTAAAAATTAATTAATTAATTTTTTTTAAATAAAGGGACTAGTATCGTGGCACAACAGATTAAACCCACTGTCTAAGACACTGGGGTCCCACCTGAGTGTCAGATGCTGACTCCAATCCAGCTCCCTGCAGACTAACTGGGAAGGCAGTGAAAAATGTGCTTGAGTCCCTAACACCCATGTGGGTGGCTGAGAGAGAGTTCCAGGCTCCTGGCTTCAGCAGGGCCCGGACACGGATCATCCTCAGCCACCCCACAAGCTATTGTAGTCATTTGGGGAATGAACCAGCATATGGAAGATCGCTCCATGTCTTCCTCTCTCCATGTAACTCTGTCTTTTAAACACAATGCCCCTTGCGCCTCGGCTTCAGGTCACTGGTCCCCGGGCTGGTGAGGATGGAGGGCGTGCTGAGCAGCTGGCAGATCCCGCTGAGGGAAAACTTCACTGAAGGTCATGAACTTCACCTGATGTTCATCGCCAGGACTGTGATGGTGCAGGGAGGAAACGTGGAGGGCGTCTACAGGACCCTGAACAGAATGCTCACTAAGGATGGACTCATCGAGGACAGTACGTGACGGAAGTACTATGAGACACCATGCCACAGGCAATAGCAGGAAAGCCATGAAACCTGCAGGTGGGTCTGCAACATGAAAATGACTGGAAAGAACAATTTGTTGATGCAAAAGAATCAAGCAGATCCATGGCTGGGTTGCTGAGACCTGTGGATAGAAGACCCAGGATAAAAACTTTCATGTGGGCCCAACCTGGTAGCCTAGTGGCCAAAATCCTCACCTTGCATGTGCTGGCATCCCATACAGGCACTGGTTCTAATCCTGGCTGCTCAGTTTCCCATCCAGCTCCTTGCCTATGGCCTGGGAGGCAGACAAAGATGGCCTAAAGCCTTGGGACCCCGCACCCACGTGGGAGACCCATAAGAGGCTCTGGGCTTCTGGTTTTGGATCAGCTCAGCTCCAGCCATTGCAGCCACTTGGGGAGTGAACCAGTGGATGGAAGATCTTTCTGTCTCTCCTTCTCTCTGTATATCTGCCTTTCCAGTATCAATCAATAAATAAATCTTTAAAAAAAAAACTTTCATGCATTTCTACTTCTAACCTTTCTTGAAACCCATTTTCTGTTATTTTAATCTTTAATAGACTAAACCACACACATAATAAGTAAATAAGCAATACAATGAATCTTTTCTGAGAAGTAGTTTTTGAAGGACATCACTATAGCCGGAAGGGTACATGGAAAGTTGTAGCGAACAGTAGGGTCGCGGCCAATGGACTCCGCTGAGAATGCATCTTCTCTAGGTGTTCCATGAAGAACAACGGGCACTGCTCTAACTCACAGCTTCTATCCCCAGGCCCGCTCTTTCCAAATCACATACCTCCTACGTTATCCTATGGACACAGTGATAAATACCATAGGAATTTGTAATCCCAAAGGCCATTCCTAGTAGTAGAACAGCAAAAAGCTAAAACAGCAAGTAAAAAACTTGCCACATTGAGACTCTGTCCTAAATACTACTGGAAGGAAAAAAAAAATAATGATAAGGTTTAGTCAAACACACTTTACACAGTTATTGCCTTTCATTTTGTTTGCAGTTATGTGAAGGCATGACCCTGCTACGGAGCATTCAGGGAAAGAGTTTAATCATCATAACAGGAGAAAGCTAATCTGACTCAGATTTTCACTGTAGGCAACCATTGTGCTACCGGGTGAGTGAAGAGCAGCAAATCCTGAGGGTGAGATGAATCAGTACCCTCTTGACACCAAAGCCACGTGTTCACGGCACCTTCTCTTTTCTAGGACCCCTAGCTCTACATTCCCACACGTGTAGCCAAGGACACACAGCAAAGCTTCCTTCCCAGAGACTGATCTTTCTCATGCTGGGTGAAAGGGCCACATGAAGTTCCTTCTCTTCACTGTTTGTCTACTTCCAATGCACACAGGGGGCCCCGGAAGAGGAAGAGTGTTAGAAGAAACCTAACAACAGGTTATACCTCACCCACGTTCAGTGCAGTGTGACAAAGTAGGAAAACAGAAGGCAAAAGCGGGAATACAGAGAAAGCATGGCACTTGGCTTGGGTCTTAGAACTGCCAGCTGAGACAGAGTCCCAAAAGAGAAAAAGAGCGGTCCAAAGAACAAGAGGTGAGCAATCATTGTTACCCAGCTTAGGAAAGCTCTTTGTTTTCCCACTCAGCATTCATAGCACAGTATCTCTCTCACTCACACTTTCATCCTTATTAACCTTTTCTTTGTATGTCCAGTTGTCCTACATCATTTGTTCAATGATTTTGTGTTTTACAAAACTTCCCAAAGAGATCTACTGTTTACGATATTTCAACTCTGTTTCAGAAGAAATAGGCTTTAGTTTGGTTTCTTTCAGTGCTGGAGATGGTAGGCTGAGAAGTTTAGTGCCCTGCCACACGCCAGCTTCTCTCCTATGGCACACATGCCTCCTTGACTGGGTGTCTTTGGCTCAGTCCAAGTGGCGTCATTAGATATATGACCCGCGTGTGTGATAGAATACATATAGAATAGTTAGTCTCAGGTTTCCAGATAACCATTGTCACTTTACAAGATTGAAGCCTTTTTACTTTAAGAGGAAATGGTATGGGGGTAGAATTGACGGAGCCCTGTGGCTATAACATCTTCATTGGTGTGGCAGTTAAATTGTCAGTTGCTATGCACATCCCAGGAGGCAATGGGTGATGGCTAAAGTCTTTAGGACCCTGCCCCCCACACGGAAGATGTAAACTAAGTTAACACCTTGTGACTTCAGGCTGTCACCACCTTGGTTGCTGTGGGCATTGGGATGTGAAGTGGTATATGAACACTTCCTGTCTCTCCATCTCTCAAATAAATCATTTAAACAAAAACAAAGACAAACAAAATTTGTGAAAAGGATTTTAGCAAATGACATTGGGACAAGCTCAGAAACAAATATTTCCCCAAAAGATTTAAAAATAAAGATAAAGAAGTAAATAATAAATATTTCCCTGTTGGGGATTTGAGTTTTAGCTAGGCCATCACTGGCCTCCATGCAAGGCTCATGTTCAGAAAGACCAGGATCAAGCCAGAAAACAGTTCTGATCTTAAAATTCTGGAAAGATCCTTATTATTCCCAGATGCCATTTTCCAGTTAGATCATATGTATTTCCCATTGGGGAGAAGGAAGGTTTTCTTTGAGACACTGGGATAAGTAACTGGAATTGTCTTCAATTGCTTGCATCTTCAATGATATCAGTTCCACTCAGGATAAAAATCAGCTGGCATTCTTATGAAATGTTGATTGTCCTGGATGGACATGTTGGTTAAGAGGCTCCATCCTGTTGGTTAAGAGGCTCCATCCTGGATTCAGGGCCTAGATGTGTAACTGGCTCCCATTCCTGGCTCCAATTTCCTGTTCACCCAGACTCTGGGAGGCAGTGGTGGCGATGGTTTAAGTGACTGGGACCCTACCCCCACAAGGGAGCCCTGGCTTAAGTCTCCGGCTCAGCTCCTGGCCTGGGACTATTGTAGGCATTTTGACAGTGAACCAGTGAATGGGATTCTCTCTCTATTTCCCCCTCTCTTTCTTTCTTCTACCCCCCTTCTCTCTTCCTCCATCCCTCCATTTCTTCCCCTCTCTCACAAATAAATATAATTCTTTGCTAAGGACTATCTATTTCACTCAGTCTCAACCCTGAATAGACAGGGATGGCTCAATGAGCAGTCCAGATGATTCTAATTCAGGCCATTCTAGGACTAACCTGGGCTAAGTCTTTACTGCAGACTTATCTGAGCACTCTGAATTATTTTTAACTAATCCTTAGAGGCTTTCTCATGTATTACCCAAACCTGGCAAGAGGGGACAAATGTGCTGGAGCCAGGGGAATGGAAGAGCTGTGTGCCAAAGTGAGATGGGAGACAGAGTTTGGAAACAACAGGTTGTAGGACTTTTGAAGATGTTCAGCAGTCAGGGCAAAAGGCAGAGAAAATACGCTGTATCTGAATGCCAGTCACGGCATTATCTACTTGGTATATTTGTCTTTGTATTAACCCAGGCAATCTCATCACCTCATCCTGAAAAATAATATCCAGTGCAGATAGAGCCTTTTTCAAGCACATATTTCCATCGATATATTCATTGTTGACTTTTTGTAAAAGCCTTGGTGCTGCTGAAGCCTGCGTCCCAGCAGGCCTAGCCTAGCCTAACCCCCTTCTTCGGATTCAATGTCTTCACTTTGAGTGTCAAGAGAGCAGAGCGGCGATTCTCTTACCTGGAAATTCATTGCAAACTCATTCTTCCCAGGAGTCAGAGAAGCTGTCAAGAAAAATATCTGTTTTCCAGAGTTGAGAATATCTGTCTCTTAGACAGAAGGAGAACCAAGGATAGCTTACGTTCAGATTATGCACAGACATGCTCGCCACTGTAGAATGCAAACATGCTGCAAATTGAAAGTGAATGCATTTTCCCCTGAGGACGCTGGCATTGCGATGGGGACGTTAGTTGCTTTCATTGTAAGATCAACCTTTTAGACAGGACCTTAGAATGAACACATTAGTAATTCACAAAGATGGTATTCCAAAATCTACAAATTCAAGATATTTAAAGGAAGTTCCCCCAAAACAGGGGGAAAAAAAAGTCTGTGAGCGGAATCTCTTCTCACAGATTCGGGTTTTGCTCTTGCCACAAGTGACTGTGTTCAGCTGAATGTCAAAGGCATCCTTATCAGCCATTGCTCCTTCTCCAACATTCCTGAATAAAAGCAGCTTTAACGTCTCGTCTGCACAGGCAGCAGTGAACGCATCTTCCCACGTTCCAGGAGCATAATGTGATCAGTTCACTACGCTCAGTGAATAGTCACGAACTTGTCTCATTACTAGCTCGTGAAAACCTGGTCTTACACAAAAAGGGTGAAATGAAATTCTCTAGCCCTTGGGGTGTCCGGTTTATAATGAGGTCGATAAATGGTCCAAATCAGAGAATACACGATTAAATAAAGGCTTTCATATAAGCAGGGAAGCTGGGTCCCCGTTTGCTAGAGATTTAGTGCAACGTGTTGTCTGAATGCAGTATTCACATCAGACATCATTTTGCAGTACCTACAAGGGGAAGCACAGATCAATGCCACTTTTCCTGGTTTAGTATCTTCATTGGGCCAAACAAGCAGCTAACCACAGAGAGAGCACGCAGACTCCAAAGCACAGCAGAAATCTTGTGTTTCCACCAACATGCCAGACTCCTGCTCGCCAAAGAACAAAAGTGACTCTGTTTACTAAAGAGACTTCGGGAAAGCATGCTTTGTTTCCTTCTAAAGGATTTTATTATGCTTTGCAAGACATGCGTGTGGGTGAGCAAAATGCCTCACCAGGGCCAACCAGACCGACTGACTGCTCATGGACTGAGACAAACACGGGTAATCCAGTGTCCTGCTGACCTCCCTGCTGTGAGCGTTTGTTCTTCTAGAACTCCACAATCTCGTGCCTACACAAACACAGGTCTCATGCCCAGGATTTCATTGGTTGTTTTTCCCCTCTCTTACTATCATCTAGATTTTATCACATCTGAAAACAAGAGCTAACTCAACAATTCAACTCAGATGGAGAGGTTAGAGGAATTACAAGCGGAAGTGACATCCTTATTTGTATTATGACTTGTGTTTGCAGAGTACCTGAACTGGGAGGTTACCCCTGCATTGACTTTTTCTGAATGGCAGACTCAAAGGAGAGTCTCAGTGGTGTCCCTGTCTTCCTTCCTCAGGCTGCCCTCTCCCCAGGACGGGGCTGAGATGTGGAGTCAGTCCACCCTGTGTTAACTGGGCCATCTAAGAGGGCAGGCACTGGAGGAAGGGCAGAGGGCTGACCCACCATGAGAGCATCAGGGACAGATGCCTCTTCCCACACTGCACTTCCAGGATAGCAAGATCTCCCACAGGGAGCCATGGTTGGACCATGTCCTGAACATGACGCCCTTGGCCTGAAGGACCTCAAGCAAGACTCTACTGGAAGGGGTCAAGGCTGTGCACTGATTGAGGCACCATGCATGACGCTAACATCCTGTATCGGACCTGCGTTTGCAGACACAGCTATTCCACTGCCAATCTGGCTTCCGGCTCACATGCCTGAAAAGGCAAAGGAAAATGGCTCAAGTGCTTGATCTGCTGCCACACACACACACACCCTCCAGGAGACCTGGATGGAGCTCCTGGCTCCTCCCTATCCCAAACCTGCCTGTTTCAGGCATTTGGAGACCAAATCAGCAAAACAGCAAAAAAGAAAATTCTTCGCTTTCTCTCCCCCAGCCTTCTCTCTCCCACGTTCACACTGCCTTTCAAATAAATAATCTTAGAGGTAGAAGGACCCTTTTGATAGGAGGGAAAAATTTCAAAGAGATGTACTGAACTACAATGAATAACAATAGGTTGTGTATTTGAAAATTGCGGAGAGTAGATTTTAACTATTCTTGCACACAAAAATAAGATGAGATAATGGACATATTAAATAGCCTTTTACAATGGATACCAGAATGCCAAATAAATGTGGTTTACATTTGTCACTTTACATATCTGTAAAAGTTACCTTCTAAAGCCTCCAGTGGATGCCCAAAGCCACACTCAGTCGTGTAAGTACTCACATTTACGATGAAGTTTAATTTCTAAATTAGAACCAGTAACAGACTAACACCAACAATAAAACGGAAAAATGTAAGCAACACACTATGATAAAAGTTCTTTGAAATTTATAAATTGTTTATTTCTAGAATTTTCCATTTAGTATTTTGAGATCAAAGTTGAAGGGTAGCTGAAACCACAAGGAAGGAAAATCGGTACTGTGGCACAGCGAGTTAAGCGGTCACCTGTGACACCAGCTTCTCACAACGGTTCGAGACCCAGCTACTCCACTCCTGTTCCACCTCCCTGCTGGTGTACCGGAGAAAGCAGCAGACGGTCTTCCAGGCTCCTGGCTTCAGCCCGACCCAGCCTTGACCAAGGCAGCCATTTGGGGAAGTGAAGAAGCAGGTGGTTCACTTCCCCAATGGCTCCACCTTTTTCTGTAACTCTGAGTTTCAAACAAATAGAATAACTCTTATCAAAGAAAAAGAAGAAGAGGAGGAGAAGGAAGAGGAGGACGAGAAGGAGGAGGCGGGAGAGGAGGAGGAGGAAAAAGAGAGGCCCAGCATGGTAGTGTAGTGGCTATATCCTTACCTTGAATGCCCGGGATTCCATATGAGCACAAGTTCTAGTCCTGGCAGCCCCACTTCCCATCCAGCTCCCTGCCTGTGGCCTGGGAAAGCAGTAGACCCTGCACCATTGTGGAGCACCTGGCAGAAGTTCCTGACTCCTGGCTTCAGATCAGCTCAGCTCTGGCCACTTGGAGAGTGAATCAGCAGATGGAAGATCTTCCTCTCTGTCTTTCCTCCTCTCTGTATAGCTGACTTTCCAATAAACATAAATGATAGATAGATAGATAGATAGATAGATAGATAGATAGATAGATAGATAGATAGATAAGAAAGGAAAGAAGGGCAGAAAGGAAGGCAGGCTAGCCATGGATAAGTGAGGGGATTATCACACATAAATAAGCTGCTACAGTCCTGTCTAAGCACACAGCTGCACTGAGTCACAACGGTCAGACATTGTCTTCCTACTGAGAGGCCTGGCAGGATCCTCTGCAAACTGGGAAGGCAGGCCAGCAAGTTTGGATTATCAAGTTTGAGTTTCACACTTTATTCATGCCAGGGCTACGGCTCTTGTGGCATCATTGCTAGCCAGTGAGATAGCTTACATGACATAAATATCCCCCACCGCTCAGCCTCAAGGTATTGACTCAGGTCATGTACTCACATTTTTATAACATTTCTCCAAAGGAAGTCTTTTCCAGGAAATTATCTTAAATACAATACAGCATCGTGCTTATATGAGAGTAGGTGCCAGGACCAGTGGAATCCCACATGGTCAGTAGACAAGGCAGGCTTGGATGGAATTGTTGCATGGCAAGTCCATGGACCAAAGACCAGAGTCCTTTTCTTGGGTTTTGTGGATTCATAAACCCCTGAGTTTCTGTACATCCCACAGAAGAGAGGTTGGCTGCCCACAATTATGTTTTTACTTTTTGGCCCAAGCAATCAGCTATCCAAAGCAAACTTCAATTGACTTTTTAAAGTGCTAAAGTGACTTGACTCAAGTCCCCATCTATTACATGTATTTATTTTTTTAAAGATATATTTATTTTTATTGGAAAGACAGGTCAGATTTATGAAGAAAAGGAGAGACAGAGAGAAATATTTTCCATCTGCTGGTTCACTCTTCAAATGACTGCAATAGTCAGAGCTGAGCTGAGCTAATCCAAAGCCAGCAGCCAGGAGCCAGGAGCCTCTTCCAGGTCGGCCACGTGGGTGCAGGGTCCCAAGGCTGGGAGGAACAAATGGGTGGAGAAAACTACAGCCTACTAATTTAAAAAAGAAGAACAAGAAGCCATAAAAATTGTCAGCTATGCCCGCGTCGCGGCGTACCCCGAGCCGAGCGGAGGGGCTAGGGTTACAAACAGACAACACATAAGACAACACAAGACAACACGCAGTGGGTCACTCTTGTACACAGAATGCCAAGTTTATTCCAAGTATCCTGCATCTTTTATAGTCTGCTTAGTCCCTCCCAGTATTATCCCAATGTTCAAGCAACACCTAAGCTCCCCTGGGGGCATCTTAACAAAAGGGAAGTAAGGAAGAGGGAACTTGCAGTCAAGCCAGGGGCTAAATGCATGAGGCCAAGAGTGCCCATTCTGTTATCCCTTAGAAACAAGCTAAGCTGTAGAGTTAACCCTTGGGAGACCGGGGCCTACAAAAAACAAACTGAATGGATGAACTGAATTGCAGATTAGATCCAGGGAGAATTAATTAACCAGAAAGAAATCACATACAATGCAGCATTTAGAGATCAAATACCACACACACACACACACACACACACACACACACGCCATTTGTATTTGTGTACATTCTTCACCTATGGAAACAAAGTTCAAAAGAACTACAACCCGAATGAGGAAGAGAATTCAAGAAGCAGCAGAGGGTAAGTGGATGTTGTAGTGCAGTTGGTTAAGATGCTGCTTAAGACTCCTTCTGCCACATCTGAGTGCCAATTCGAGTTCTGCTGCTCAACTTCCATGCCAGCTTTCTGCTCACACACCCTGGGAGGCAGTAGATGATGGCTCAAGTGCTTGGGTACCTGCCACCCACATGGCAGGCCTGGATGGAGTACCAAGCTCCTGGCTTGTGCCTGGCCCAGTCCTTGTTGTTTCCAAAAAGTAGCAGAGGAAATTATAAAAAGAAGAAAGGAGCTTTGTGAGAAGAGTGTTCCGTAATATTTCTCCAATCAAGACACACAATGGATTTCAAACAGGACACCTAAACAAACAGTGAAACACGTTTCTGGAGGAAGAGACGAAGAGCAGGTGGAACAAGAAAAAGTCATCCATGATGGACAGGCAGATAGGCTACTTGCCTCTCCTTATCCAAACTGCAGTGGAAGCACCTGCGGACAGCAAAGTAATACTTGTTAAAGATTTACTTATTTTTATTGGAAAGTCAGATATACAGAAAGGAGGAGAGACAGAGAGGAAGATCTTCCATCCGATGGTTCAATCCCCAAGTAACCACAACAGCCAGAGCCAGGAACCTCTTCCGGGTCTCCCACACGGGTGCAGGGTCCCAAGGTTTTGGACTGTGCTTTTGACTGCTTTCCCAGGCCACAAGCAGGGAGCTGGATGGGAAGTGGAGCAGCCGGGATTAGAACCAGTGCCCATATGGAATCCCGGGCATTCAAGGTCTTTAACATCTGCACTACTGCGCCGGGCCAGTGAACCTATATTTTGATGCTCATAAAAACCACTAGAAATGAAATAAGAATATTTCACAACAAAACTTGAAATCCACAACAATGGTTAAATTATTTAAAAAATAATAATATGACAATCACATCCAGCATCTCTAAGCAGACTTTGAAAATTATATCAGCAATAATGTATATTTGTGAACTCAAAAGAAACAAAGCTAAAATACCAGGAAAAGACACAAATACATGAATTCAGAGAAAAAGGTTTATGGAACCTTCATGGTTTATAAATCTGCTGATTGTCCAGAGGGAGGAAAAAACACACTAACAGCGTATCGTCTTCCACCTGGTACAGTTTCAACGGCAGCTAATGGAGTCAGAGAGGAACACCCAAGCCACAGCTGTTCCCTAAAAGCCTGAAGTCAGAAACTACATTAGTACAGTATTTTTAGAAATACTAGGAATGAAGTCAGATGCAATTCCAGATAAGAAAAGCATTTAAAAGAAAGGAAGAATAACACTCTAATTCTAATAAATAGGAAAACGTAGGCAAAATTAAAAACTTCCTCAAAAAACTACAGCTTACCAAAGTGAAAAACCTGAATTACTAAAAAGATAAGCATGTATTCCCGCCAGGGCAGACTTTTGACCAAGCAGTGAAGACACCTACATCCCACGCCCAGTTTCAGCTCCTGACTCCAGCCTGCTAATATGGACTTAAGGAGGTGGACGTGATGGCTCAAGTATTAAAGTTCCTGTTTCCAAGTGGGAGACCTGATCGTGTACCCATCTCCCAGCTTCACTATTGCCAGGTGCTGCTACAGGCATGTGGGGATGAAATCTCTTTCTCCCCCTCTCTCCCCTTCTCTCTCTCTCTCCCTCTCCCTTTCTCTCGTACAAATTTTAAAAAATTAAAAATTCCTCTAAAGAAAGTATCATACTGGGCTCAATGGCTAAATCCCCACCTTGCAAGCACTGGGATCCCGTATGGGCATTGCTTCAAGTCCCAGCTGTTCCACTTCCTCTAGCCCCCTGAACCATACCCTCATTAATGTCTGCATACGAAGGTTGAAAACCCAGAGCTTTTGATCCCAAGCACACATCGCAGCGACTGCTCATCACTCACCATGGTCCTTCCAGCTGAACTCAGAACAGAGTTTCCCATTGCCCAGTGCCTACCAGCACATGCAAAAACTGAGACTGGGGGCATGCTTGTTTGGGATACGCCACAGTACCACCCTTAAGTATAGGGACAGGGGATGGGCTACATCGGCGTGGGCTACCCCTGTGAGACTGCAGCACTTGACAGTTTGCTTGAGAGCTGGGAGTGGTGACAGACTGACCCAGGCTAGATCACAGAATTCATCCATACTTGTGGGATCTGGGGCTGGGAGGGAACCAGGTTGGACCAGGCTGCAGAAATCACCAGCACATGCAAGGGCCAGGACTGGGGGAAGACCGTGACAAACATGACATGGCATGAGATCCAGGCGTGAGATCCAGGGCTTGAAGTGGGCCTGGCAGAAGAACTTGGGGGACTCCCCTGCTAGGAGTGATCACAAGAGTCAGGGCTGAAGACAGACCAGGTTAGGCAATTTTGCAACAGCCATTGGCATGTGTGTGAGCTGGTTCTGGGGGAAGGCCAGACTGGGCTAATCACCAGCTCCCACTGACCTGCTGGCATTTGTGAGAACCAGAATGGGAATGGAGCAGGCTGGAATAGACGTTTTGGGTCACAGGAGAACCAGGTCTGGAGATGGGTCAGGAAGGGCTAAGCTGTAGCACCCTACAGCAAGAGCCAGAATGGTTGCAGCCCAGATGGACTATGCTGCAGCACCTGCTGCTGAGTGCAAGGACTGAGGGCAGGCCATTTCAGGATGGGCTGCAGCACACATTGGCATACATGAGATTGGGGCTGGAGCAAACCTGGTAGGGAAACTTGGGGAAGTCCCCTGATAGGCCGTAGTTCCACAGGTGAGCATGAAAGCCTGGCTAGAATTAAGCCAGGCCAGGCATTGCTGCAGCACCCATCAGCATATGTGTGGGCTGGGTATGGGGGTATGCTAGACTGGGCCAATCTATGGGATACACTGACATGAGAGATAGCCAAGACAAGATGCATGCCAGGCTAGGTTTGGATGCAACACCTGCCGGGTCACATGAGGGCCAGGGCTGGGGTAAGTCAGGCTAGGCTAGATTGCTACACCTGCCAGAGAGAACTGGAATTAGGAATGGGCTGGGTGGACTCAGGATGCAGTACTCGCCAGCATATATAAAGGCTGGGATTCAGGGAAGACTGTGCCAAGCAGGGCAGCTGCACCTGCCAACAAGCATGAAATCAAAGGCAGCATGTCAGGTAGGGGAACTTGGGGAACTCCTCTACTATGCTGTAACCCTCGCTGAGGAGCTAGAAACAGGCCTGGTAGTGGAGATTTGGGGATTCCCTTGCTGGGCTACTGCTTTCACTGGTGTGTGTGAGAGCTAGGACTGGGAGCAGGCTACGCTGGGCTAGGATGCTACACACATTAGAGTGCACAAAAACCTGAATGAGTGCAGGCCAGCTGAGTTAGACTGAGGCACTAGTTGACAGGTGCCTTGGCTGGGTATGAGTCATGTCAAGCTGGACCAGATTAGATAGGTGCAAGATCCAGGGCTTGGAGCATGCCTAGCGTGGGAGGTATGAGCATTCCTCTACTGGGTTATACCTATCACTGCTGAGGACAATAACCAGGACTGCAGGCGGCCCAGAATGGACAATGAAGTGGCACCTGTTGGTGAAGGCCAGGTCTGGGGGTGGAGCAGGCTGAGCTAAGCCCCAGGGTGTGCACCAGAGCCAGATGGGATGCAGGCTGGGCCATGTTAGGCCAAAGCAGAGGATGACATGCACAAAAACCAGATCTGAGAGTGAGTCTGGTGGAAGTTATTGGGGGTCACCCTGGCTAGGCCACTGTATCCACTGGTATATGTGAGGACTGGGTCTGTGGCAGGCTGGCTGGGCTAGGGCTTCTGTGAGACATGAGGCTGGGGCAGAACTGACCAAGCACCTGCATCCACCAGTGTGTGCGTTGGCTGGTGCAGGTGACGAACCAAAGCTGACCGTGCCCTGGCTGGGGCACACAACATTCAAGACTGAAGTCACCCCAAGCAAGGTTTCTGGGGGACTCCCCAAATAGAGTGCTGGAATCAGACCACAGCCACATGGAAAATCACAGGACGGGTGTCCAACCACCTTGGAGTGCATGTATCAGCACTGAGGGCCTCCTCAGTTGCTGATTCCTGTGCCGTGGACAGCATGGCCAGCTGTACACAGGGGACATGATTGCCAGCTAGTAAATGTCGAGACTAGCAGAGGATGTCATCTGCCTCGCCAGGGGAGTGAAAGCGGAACAGGTTGGACAATTCTGGCCAAGCTTTGCAGTGTGTTTCTGGATCTATGGATGCACTAAGGTGGACTTTGTCAACCAGTAGATCTTTAAAAAATCTTCTAAACCCTGGAGTAACAAAACCAACAACTTTTCAGAACTATCAAGACCAGTCAAATAGCATCTTTAAAACACTCTTCCCTACATCAAGGTCTCTAACGCTTCATCGAATGCTCATCTGCCATCCCTAGGTGTTGATGGAGTTTGACAACAGAGAGCGCCCACCCCCTTCCCTGCGGACTCAGCAGGAAGAAAATAACAACCTGAAGTTTGTGTCTCACCCACCTTCCTCCATACCTGACCCTCCCCACCCTAATCAGAGGCCCACTGGGGTGTGCAGCCCTCTCGACTCGGTAAGTAATATTAAAAATAAAAGAAAAATTTTAAGTATTTGTTTGTCTACCTCTGTAAAAAGCTGGCCACCTAGCAAGGGGACTGGAGGAGGCTCGTATCCCAACCCTGGAGACTCCCGGATCCTCACCAAGGACTATCAGTGCAGGGCACCAAGGACTACATCCCAACTGCCAAGGAGACCACGGGGAATTGGAGTGCCTTCAGAGGTCGAGAACTCTAAGGTCATCCACTTGCGCTTGGATATACAACATGGGATGGAAGAAGACCAAATCTCGTAGGATCCAAGGTCATCAGAACAACAGCCAGGAGCCCTGAGCGGTCCGCAGAAACAGAACAGTAAACTTCCTTCAGTACTAGGGAGAGGAGCTTTCTCTGGTCCTTACTTAGCTCCAACTTCGGAACCCCACCCTCTCCTGCAAGGACCGTCAGTGTCACTCCAGAAACCCCCCTCTAAAAAATAATAATAAATAATATTTAAAAATTAGAATAGATAGACAGAGAACAACAAGGAAAGCTTGGAACCAGACAGGAAACAGCATGGACTCACATAAACCTTACTAGGTAGGACACAAAAATAGTTACTCCTCACTAAAGTATTGAAGATTTCTCTGCACACCCCTCCTAAAACTGTTCCGCACCTCAACTGTTGACACATGCCTTGTTAGAGTTATAAGCCAGTTTAGACTACCCTAAAATCTGCCAAGTTCAGTAAAAATTATGCTTCAAAACTATAAACTGCTAAATACTAAAATGAAAATAGACACGAGACAGCTGAATAGTTCCCTATAGCCATTTTAAGGTATATAGAAGCCGGTTGTTTATAAACTAAAATTAAAATGTCAATGAAGTAGTCACAGGATGTGGTTAAGAACCTGCATTTTTTCAACATATTGGTTACTCAATAACATGTCAATGAACTCCATAATGTTGTAAATTGTTGTTGATGTTATGTTGGGGCTTTTAATTGGCCAGGACGATATTCTGCCAGCTCAGCCTTCAGACCAGAGATGGTCTCCCCAAGAAACCGTTGAATGTATCTGGACAATAAGATGCTGGACTCTATGCTTGGTATACGCCTACAATGAAAGAATCTTGACTGAATTTGAACTGTAATACTGCAACAAGGTGGAGGAATCCACCATGGGGGGAGAGTATGGGAAAGGGTTGGAAGAATCCCAGAGCCTATGAAACTGTGTCACAAAATGAAATGTATTAAAAAAAATACTTTTTAAATCAATCATAATATTGCAGAGATTAAAAAAAACATATTACATATCCTTATAAATAAGCATATAATTACTTCAAAAAAAAGTGGCTGCCAGATGGAAAAGCTATGTATTACCAGCATTCAAAAATGTCTAGTGTAATCGGAGCAAATTCACACCAGTTTACTGGTCCCTGCGCCTCACGCCCACACATGGGAGTCATCCACCACGGCCCAAGGCTGTTTTTATTAAGTCTCAAGTGTCGGCTCGCCTCCAGCCAGAGTAGATGAGCTCTCCAAATCACATCCACCTAGTCTCTCTGCTCTGATAGACTGGAATAGCAAGGAGCTCGGCTTGATTTCTGCTGCTGGAGGGGAGACACAGCCATTGTCCTGCCAGGACTCCAGGCTGGGTTCAGAGTCCTCAGCAGATAAGCAAAGCTTGCTTGCTACTTTACAAAGCAATCCAAAACCTGTCAGGCAGAAACGATGTGCAATCTTTTTCTAGAACTGATGGGCATATTTACACTTTTGGAGAGGATAATTCATTTAAATTGGGTATGTAGCAGTAAATCCTTAAAAGGGAAATTTCAGCTAAATGAATCATCAAATATTTATTGCAGTCTTATCTGCTCTGTCCTGCGGGTAGAACACTCCAACTCAAATTACTAATTAATAGACAACAAAAATCCCAGAATGTCTTATTTCCTGGAATTTGGGAGCTCTTGGTGTGTCTCAGGGAGCAGAAGGCAAGGAAGTGACCAGATCAGACACACCATAGAAGCAGCACCACCTGTCAGGTCACCCTAAGCAAGTCTTGGCCACATCTCAAAGTCTCCATTTCCCGATCTATAAAATGGGAATGCAAATGTTTTCAAAAAGAACGAAGTGAGAGGGGCTCATGTAATGTACCAATCAGCCTGCAAGCACTGTGACCCCAAGTGTGCCCCACTTCTTACCTGGTTTCTTCACCTCCAATTTACTTCCCTGTTTATGGCCTGGGAAAGCAGTTGAGGACGGCCCTTGCTTACAACTTGAGTCTCTCATGAGGCTTTGAATGTCAAGGGGCAGAGGCTGTGACTGCTTCATGTGTCCCCATTTGCCCAGTGCCTAGCACAACGCCTGGCACCCAAGTGTGCATTGAGGGTATGAACGGATAAATGAGCGAATGAACAACCCAGATCCACAGCGGGAGGCACCTGTCTTCACACACAGGTCCCTAAGGTTCTGAGCCGGAGGGCCCAGGTAGAGCCAGCAGGCAGCAGTCCATTTCAACACTGTTTTGCTACATGCCATGCATAATGAAGCTCTAGTTATTAACTGTAATTCCTCCAGTGCCACGGGAGTCCCACACTGGCATCTGTTTCTACAAGAAGGCTCTTGATTCCTGTGTTCACCACTCTTGTGATCCATTTTTTTATTTTAGTAACATCGTTGTTAATGTCATGTTGATGAAAACTTATTATTTTCACCCCCCCAAAATTATTAAATAAATTGAGGTTGCTTGTAAAATAAATAGGCCACATCCCAAAGGAACACCAAAGCTGAGAGGACCAATTTCTGCTTGAAGTCAAAGCACTCTGCCAGGCGCTCTCACTGCGAAATCCAGGTCTTGAAACCCAAACCACCTGTTGCATATGGGAAAACGGAGGCCAGGAAAACCCCACAGGGGCTGACTCCTGCCCGTCAGCCAAGGACTTCCCCTCTGGCCCCTGCTGCCCAGAGCAGGGCAGCATCATCATCCAGGCACCCCCCAAATGGCTGCAGCAGCTAGGGTTGGACCACATCAAAGTGAGAAGCTTGGGACTTCATCTGGGTCCCCTCGGTGGGTGACAGGAGCCCAAGAACTTCGACCATCTTCTACAGCCTTGCCAGATGCATTCACAGAAAGCTCGGTCAGAAGGGAGGCAGTCAGGACTTGAATCAGCATGCGTATGGGATCTCTGCACTGCGGGCAGCAGCGCAACCTGCTATACTACAGAGCAGGACCTGGCATTTTTTTTTTTTTTTTTTTAGTAAGACAGAGGTTCTCTCTGTGTTTTGCATTGGCAAGGGGGTGCCTGGTAAGCACTGGGAGGGTGGCTCTGCCTCCCCCCACAGGTGGCCTCTGTCTCTAAATCCACAGGGAGGGAGGTTAGAGAGAGGAAGAGGAAGGCAAGCTGCCTTTTTCTTGGTACCTCTTCATTTTGAAAATGTTCAGCTCTATCGGAAAAAAGAAAAAAAGGGAAAGTTTGTCTTACGTCTTTGGACAGGCCTGCCAATTGTGGGCATGTTCTCCAGCGTGCATCTCTCCCAGCCCGTTAGAAGTGCAGTGAATAAAAACATTTGATGGATTGAGAACTCTGTGGGTGACTGTCTTCTCCATCGCTGTTCTTGCGATGATGCTGTTTGTCCTAGAAGAACACAAACCAAAAAGGGAAATGTTGTTTGAGGGAAGAAAACACGCAGTCCACAGCAATGCAGATGTTGCCAGACAGCAGAGAAGCTGAACGAGACAACGGGCTGAGTGGGAACAGAGGGCCCTGGCAAGGTTGGGTCCCAGCCTCGCGGCTCCGCCTCTGGCTGAATTCCAGGGTCACAAGGCAATCCCATCAGACTGTCTGGGCCTCAGGTTCCCTGGTGCTGAAGTACATCGGGGAGAATGCAACGATCAGTATTTTCAGTAGGTCCCATTTACTGGGTGTCCAGTGTGACCCAGAATCTGCCTCCTTCGCAAGTCCAGTGTGGGCGCTTCTCCAGCACAAACTCTGAGACACACTGAGTAGGAAGGAAGTTTAAGAATGTCTGAAGGGCAGGGCAGGACCACCATCTCTTCACGGCATCTCTCCACAATCCTCCTCCCGACCCTGGCTTTCCCACACCTGAGGCTGCACACAATGTTGCCCATCTCACTCTCCCCAAATGAAGTCCTCCTCTAGGAGGGTGCTTCAGATAGCTCACGGGAAGGAGCTTTGGGGCTCAATAGCTTAAGCCGCCGCCTCCCATATCTGAGTGGCTGGTATGGAGTGCTGCCTCAGCTTCCCCTACAGTTTCCTCACAATGCAGCTCAGAGTTGGCAGATGATGGCACAAGCACTTGGGCACCTGCCACCCAGGGCAGAGAACAGGGTTGAGGGTCCCTGGCTCCTTGCTTCAGCCCAGTCCTTCACCAGCTGTGGCAGGCCTTTGAGGAGTAACTCCGCACACAGAAGATCTCCCTTCCTATCTCTTTCTTTCTCTGTCATCGAATTTTCAAATAAATAAATGTGCATTTTTAAAATGCTCACGAAAGGGTGAGCATTTGGCTTTGCAGTTAAGATGCCCATAGCTCGTATTAGAGATGATGGGTTTACTCCTAAATGCAGCTCTTGACTCCAGCTTCCTGCTAACATGGACTCTGACAGGCAGTGGGGAGGGCTCCAGCCAGCTGGATTTCTGCATCCATACAGGAGGCCTGCGTGGAGTCCCTTGCTTCCAACTTCAGCTTGCCCTGGTTGCTCCAGGCACCTGCAGAGTGAACCAGTGGATGAGAGTACCCTCTCTCTCTTGCTCCCCATCTCTGATTCTATATATATATATTATATGTATAATAAGATTTATTTTTATTGGAAAGTCGGATATACAGAGAGGAGGAGAGACAGAGAGGAAGATCTTCCATCTGATGATTCACTCCCCAAGTAACCACAACAGCTGGAGCTGAGCTGATGCAAAGACAGGAGCCAGAGCTTCTTCCAGGTCTCCCACATGGGTACAGGATCCCAAAGCTTTGGGCCATCCTCAA
Source organism: Ochotona princeps (assembly GCF_030435755.1). NCBI lineage: Eukaryota > Metazoa > Chordata > Mammalia > Lagomorpha > Ochotonidae > Ochotona > Ochotona princeps. The sequence goes on along the minus strand of NC_080859.1, from coordinate 22,133,814 downwards.
CTTCTTTCCCAGGCCACAGGCAGGGAGCTAGATGGGAAGCAGGGCTACCACGATTAGAACCAGTGCTCATATGGGATCCCAGTGTGTGCAAGGTGAGGACTTTAGCCACTAGGCCATTGCACCAGGCCCTATTTTTTTTAAATCTGTGACAAATTGTGTTAGAAGATGAGTTTCTTTTGTCACAGACACAAAATGCAGGAGTCTTTGTATAGTTTTTTGGTAGTGCACATTATCTATTTGAACACCCCTGCTGTCATCTTCCCCACTTTATACTCCATCCTAACTCTTGCCCATCCATGTCTACCATCAAGCTCCACGCCGAGGGCTGCGCAGCCTTCAGAACACAGCACCTGCAACACTCCCCATTCACCTCTTCTCTCTGCCTAGAAGGCAGAGCCCAGTTGCAATTCTCTCCCACATGGAAACATCCCTGATGTCCTCCACTGCTTTGACTTCTCCCTCTTTCAGTCGCTTAACTAGGGCCAGTATGGTGGTTACACAGCTGCCTGCCACCCCAGCCACTCATATGGGAATACCAGTTGGAGTTCCAGCTGCTCCACCTCAAATTCAGGTCCATGTTCGTGCCCCTGGGAAGGAAGAAGATGATGGCCCAAGGACTTGACTTCCTACATCCTTGTAGGAGACCTGGATGGAATTCCTGGCTCCTGACTTTGGCCTGGCGAAGCTCCAGCCACTGTGGCAAAAAAACATTTGGGGAGTAAACCAACAGATGGAAGATGTGTGTGTGTGTGTGTGTGTGTGTGTGTGTGTGTGAAAGAGAGAGAGAGAAATCTCAGTCACTCTGTCTTTCAAATAAATAAATCTTTCAAAGAAAGGACTTAGCCTTCCCCTCTACCCTGCACTCTTCCCACCCAGGCTGTCTCTAAACGTGTTCTTAGGGACCGTGGCTGGGATTGTCCACCCTCATCTCTGCTGTGACACTGGACAGTACACACAGCACTTGCACAGTTCTGCATGCCCTGGCTGTGCCTTGCTGAGTGTGGGGGAGACTACACGAGGAATGCAGCCCTGTGAAGGTGAGATCAGCCATGGAGCTTGTTCTTGAGTCAGACTAAAAGTCCACCCTTCGTGGACGCATGGAATGCTGGGCTGTAAGTGATGGGATGGAGGCAGAGTTCAAGATAAATCTGAACTGAATGAAAAATAAGGGTAAACAGCTGTTGCAACGTGCTCTGTGGTGTCTTTGAAGAATTTTCAATTAAAAATAGCCCTATCACATAAAATAAAACCTGGTGGATCGCATTTATTGTGCCTTTAATGCCTTACTAAAGAGTTATTGGTATCATTTCATAGCTCTAACTCAAGTGCCTCTAGAATTTATTGCTAGGTTCATATCTCTGCTTTATAATTTTCTTTTTCTGACAGCAGCTTGAGTAGGGGGTTCCTATTATACGTCCCCTGCAGTAGGTTGGCCAGAGCAAGCTGCATCAGCAAATGGCAATGAAGCTCACCAAGGCAACCGCTGTTACTCACCAGGATGGTTTGATTTAGATCAAAATGTTTCTAGATGGATTCTGATGTCACCCTTTTACCTGCATCTCCCAACAGCATTGAAACTGAAAAATCAATGATACCCTCCCCCAGGTTTCATATGTTGCTGAATCTTAGTGACGTAGCAGAGAACACACACACACACACACACACACACCCAATGCCGTATTCCAAATTACCAGAAAACAATGAGCAAACGTCCAGGAAGGTGGGAGGTATGTTCAATTCGGATACATTATAAATAAGCACCATTGCAAAAAGCCTTACTTATTTAAAGGTTTAGACACCATTTGAATCACAAACTCTTGATTTGCTACATCAACAAGCCATCAATCAAAATCCAATTCCTGGAGTCTGTACAGCACTCCACCTCCAGGAGCACCCCTCAGGAAGCCGTACCTGGAGCACCCCTCGGGGCTCCTCACTTGGCTGCAAGCTCCCTGAAGCAGAACCTTAAAGGCACCAGGGCTCCAGCCCAGGAAGGACACCAGCTTGAACACGAAGGGGCTGGACGCCGACTGGGCTGTCTGCTGTGTTGCTGTACATGTGCCAATTTCATCCTCTCCCCTTCTTTTTTTCAGGCTCCTGTGAAAAGTGAGAATGCAGTGACCGTAGCATCGAGTCATTGTGTCCCCTGGAAAATCCAACCCCTGAATGGCTGTGCAGACATGGTCCAGTGTGTGGTGGCTGTGCAGGTGGCAGGAAACAACACAGCAGGAGCTGACACGCCACAGACAGAAACTGCCTTTCCTGGGCCTGACACACTGGCCACCTTCTGGTCACCAAAAGTACATGGCATTTCGGCACAGGTTCTTGTCCACACCCTATCAAACTGCCGGTCCTCTAAGTGAGGACCCCTCTGTCTTGGACCACCCACCTCCTGGAGGCTGGGCCCAAGCCCATTGGATTGCCCAGCCACCAAGAGGAGGGCTTCTAACACTCGCATGCATTCAAAGACTCCCCCTAGAGTCTGATTAAACCCACACATCCTGATTCAGGAACACACAGCCTGGGATTCTGCACTTCTATAAAGTGGGGTTCCCAGGTGATGCTGCTGTGGTTGGTCGGAGCAAAAAATCACCCTAAAATTCTTCTCTTAAGTCTCTAAAAGGAACTACAGTAATCACATGTGCTTTGCTTCCCGAAAAAGAACAATTATTATTTTGTGTAGAGCTGCTTGCCTTAGACACAAAATGTGAAGTGCAGTTGTGGTCTCCCTGAATGTTAGCAATAGAGAGTGCGGGTTCTCAGCTCTCAGAGGTCCTTTAAGGTCAGTGAGGATTGACTGCAGGAAGTGGTCCTCATCCAAACACACACACAGATTCACTTAAAACCAAGCTTAAATCCAATACTTGCCTCCCAATGCACAATCGATGGCTGCTTGGCTCTTGCTTTGCAGTAAATGCGTATAAACAAATCGAAATATGCTCTTCTGCTTTTTGAAAACATCTGCCTAAGGACAGGATTCAAGTTCATTGGTTCACCTGCAGTGCCTGCTGTACAAAGTTTATTTAAAAGTGGCATACTTAGGCTTTCTGTAATTACAGAAACTACCTCCCTTTGGAATGTATTCACCTGCCATAGGTCAGAGTGGATGTCAACAGTGTATGAATGCCCAAAGTTCAGAATGTACCACCTCACATTATGTAGCAGTTTCATCCTGTAATTCGTCATAACTTTCTTCTGAGAAGTTCATCACACTTTATATGCATCTTCCATGAAAGAAACTTTCTGAGTTTGATAAGGAAATGGGTCACTTTACAGTCATGGAATTGCAAAGCTGTTACCTAAAGGTGATTTAATTTAAGCAGAGCATAGTAGTGCCTTTTGGTATGATTCTCTTCCTGAATATAATTAAGTTTTCCAAAAGCACAGTGAGCAGACCCACCGGCACTAGCATAATTTCCTGTGCACCGAAGGAAAATTGTAACCACGCAACTGAAGATATTCACTCTACGGGTATTTAATTAGCATCGACAATATTAAAATTAATGATAGTAATAATAATACTAATAATGCGTAATTCTTACAATGAATCAGAACATATTCTAAACACTTTATGTATCATTCACTATTTACCACAATTCTGTAAGAGGTACTATTACTCTTCCCCAATCTCCAAATAAAGTAGGCAAGATGCTGGACAACTAACTAATTTGTCCTGTTACAAAATTAGCAAATGGCAGAGCCAGGATTCATATCCAGGCAGCCTGGCTTCAGACCTTGGCTCCCCCATGAAGCCAGGCTCCGCCCAGTGGTGATGGAGGCAGGAGATGCTGGCAGGGACAGCAAAGGGATTGCATTCGTGTGGCAGCTCCACCTACTCCCAGGCCGCTCTGAACCATCAGGGGCCATTGTACCTTCCATTTCACCTGAGCTGAAATTTGACTTCAGACTCCTTCTTAACCCAGTGTTCCAGGCTGCCAGCACCAATCCATAGAAACTGACGCGAAACAAAGTTTACTTGCCATTCCTGACTGAATGTGTTAGCGCATAACCACTTACTAATTTGGGAACACTTTTATTTTAAAATGTGTATTGATCTGAGAAAAAAAGAAAGAGAGAGAAAGAGAGAGAATTTCCATCCACTAAGTTAAGTTGCCAAATATCCAATAGCAGCCAACTAAGTCTGGATTAGGACCAGATAGGGGAGCTAGGAAGGTAGTGAGGGTCTCCCAGATGGATGATAAAGCCCACTTGAGCCACACCACTCTCTCCTCTTGGGCCCAGAGAGTTTCACTGGCAGGAAGCTGGGGTCAGAACCCCAGCTATATACACTATATACAGATTTCCGAAGCGTCGGAGCCAATGCCTGTGTTGCAAAGTTGGGCACCTCCCCGAGAGGGTAATACATTGCCAGTCACTGCAGATGGCAGGCTGTTTGATGCCATTTCATTCTGTCATGTGTGCCATCCTTCAGCCCCTGCCTTCAGGGGATTTCCACATCAGAATTCTTTACAAATGAATCAGAGACCATCCTAAGAATTTGAGAAGGAACTATAGACCCTCTGAAATAATGCATTCTTTTAAAAGCAACTGTCTATAGAAAAAAAAAATTGAAGAAAGATACACTTATCCCACAACATAAATACATGTAGATCTTCAAATGTTTGCTTCTCAATATCCAACTATATTTTAGGGGAAAGAAACCTTTCTCAAGCATAACAAAAATGCTTAAGCCATTTTTTAAAAGTAAACAGATTTGATCACCCAAAATGGCAACACTACAGGGGCACCATACCCAACAGGGAAAGAAAGCGCCTGGAAGGCTGAGGAACTAGTGCTTGCCCACATAAGAAGCTCTAGTGCCCAGCGTGGTGCCCTAGTGGCTTAAGTCCTCACCTTGAACACGCCAGGATCCCATATGGTTGCCGGTTCTAATCCCGGCAGCCCCACTTCCCATCCAGCTCCCTGCCTGTGGCCTGGGAAAGCAGTCAAGGAAGGCCCAAAGCCTTGGGACCCTGCACCCATGTGGGAGACCCAGAAGAAACTCCCGGCTCCTACCTTTGGATCAGCTCAGTTCTGGCTGTTGCGGTCTCTTGGGAAGTGAATCATTGGACAAAAAAAAAATCTTCTCTCTGTATATCTGATTTTGCAATAAAAATAAATAAGCCTTTAAAGAAGCTGCAACACCAGCAGCCCTACCAGCTTTCAAACACCTGTAGTTAAGGGGAAAACAGCACAGCCCTAGGTCTAAACCTTCCACCCAAACCTTCGCCATGGCAGAGCAGGGGAAGGAACGATGTCCCGGGACTTAGAGCGGGAGGGAAGAAGGAACAAGCTTGAATAGCTCCCTGAAGGAGGAAGCCCATGTCGCACACCGAAATACTAAGAGAGAGCGCCCCCCGGGCACAGGAAAGCTAAAGGGGCAGCACAGCCAGGGAGGCCCAGGAGGAGAGGACCACAGTAAGGAGAAGCCTGGGAAAGCAGTCAAGCACGACCCAAGGCCTTGGGACACTGCACCCATGTGGGAGGCCCAGGAGGAGCTCCTGGCTCCTGGCTCTGATCTGGAGCCAGGAGCTTTGTCAGAGTCCCTCTTGGGCCACCCTCCATCCCTGCTGTCCCTGGCCTACCAAGAAGAGAATTGGATCAGAAGTGGAGCAGTCAGGACTCCACAGGAACCAGTTCAGGATGAATGCAGTACCTCAGGTGGCAGCTTTACCCACTACACCACTGCACTGTGTGAGGAGTCAGACAGGATAGCAGGCAGTCAGTGTTTCTAGTCCCTGGTGAAGTTACTTTTTAAAAGTGTAAGTTGTATCTTTCCCCTGTGAAAGCAGTTTTTTCTTTCAGGGGCACCTTCTTCCCTTGGGGGAGGACAGAGGGGCAGAATTAACATATCAATTCGCCATGTCCATAGTTGTGGTAACAAAAGCAAGCAGAAGCCGCCCACCTAATCTCATATCTGGGTAACTGGCGAGGAGCCGGTGCCTGAGCGTGCCTGAGCGTATCCTTACGATAAGGATAACTCTTTGCATCTGGGCAAGGAGGCACACATCACTGTCCATTTTTTTTTTCTGCCCTTGGGATGACTCCTGTGGATCCCCTCCCTGAGATGGTACATAAAAGATACCATTTCCACCATTTCCTCGGGTCGTTCCTCCCTTGGAACCCCCTTCTGTCACTTCTGTCATCTGCTGGTTTACTCCCCCAAGTGACCACAATGGCCGGAGCTGCGCCGATCCGGAAACAAGAACTTCTTCCCAAAGGTTTGGGCCGTCCTTGACTGCTTTCCCAGGCCACAAGCAGGGAGCTAGATGGGAAGTGGGGCTGCTGGGATTAGAACCAGTGCCCATATGGGATCCTGGCGTGTTCAAGCAGAGGACTTTAGCTGCTAGGCCACGGTGCCGGGGCTCACTTCACTACACCTTTAGCAGATAGATATTGCTATTACGTAAGAGACACAGAGGAAGAGACAGGGTAGGAATTCATAACTAAAATCAAAATTAGTAAACATTACTAAATTGGCAGAGGGCAGCCAACTGCCAGGGTGTAGACTAGACAGTGGCCCAGTCCTACAACAGGCCGGGACTTTCACAGCTTACGGTCTTGGGGTTTTCAGAAGGGTGGGGAAGCTGGGGAGCCATGGGGCAATGGGCAGGACTAAGGTAGCTTTCGTCAGACATTTCAGCCTTGGCAGGCCTCGGGTAGGTGGGAAATCGTACACAGGCTATACTGGTGGGGAGTGTCTGTTTACTGCCTCCAGGGCACATGGCTGCGCTTGGGACCTTACTCCGTCAGTGGCCAACATGATGCTGTAAACAACCTGGGATAAGCAGCCGTTTACCTTGCCCCCTGTGTGTGGGCCAGGGCCCTGCTGATGCAGGCTGGGCTGCATCTGCCCTCATCCTCTCCCATCCCCTGGCAGGCCCACCTGCTCACGCTCTCACACCACAATGGCACAGGCACCAGAGAGGCAAAACCACTAACAACTAGGCCCGCTCTGGCACTTCCGCTGCACCATCTCGGGCTAAAATGCAGCATCCCAGAGCAAATCTACTCCACTGCTGGAAGTACAGGGAACAGCGCATTCATACAGGAAAAAGACATGACGGAAGGATGAAGGCCCAAGTTGCAGTTTTTCAAGATGAGTTTAAAAGTCTGAGCTGTGTTTTATGATCTCAAATTTAAGATGTCTCTACACAGGTTCCTCAATTAAATGAAACAATAGAATGATGATTATCAACAATGGAAAAAAGGCTAAAGAAGCTTTCAACCTCAGATCATTATTGCAGTGTATTCTTATTAGAACAGCAACAATAGCAAACTCATTCTTTTTGCCACAGCAGCTCATTCCTAAAGACCTGCATTGCAATAATAGATGTCAATCGGTGACTTTTACAACACACACACATATGTATTTATGCCTTTTACAGTAACTTTGGGCAAAATAAATGCAGACGCCATTATTTCCGTACTCTGTTTTTAAAAGGATTTTTCCTGAAGTCAAGCACTACTTAAACTGAAGTGCTAACCGCGCCCCCACCCAGCATTTAGATCTCTACCTTCTTAGTCTCCAGGGGAGAAAATATTTGGAGTGTGTTTTCTCATTCATGGCCGCTTAAATATTCCGTTTCTGGGGTTATACTTTGGCGTGTTTTATGTTTTATTCAGGACACGGTGTTCCAGCACGTATCACAAACCCAAATCAACAGTTCCTGCAGACGCTAAATCTGCCATTAGCATGCTGGCTCTCAGACGGGCTCACGCAGAAGGCTGTCAACAGACCTGCAGCGGAAGCCTTCCTGCATTCAAAAGAAATGATAAAAGAGGTTCCAGAAATAATCCGGAACTTCTGGGGGGGGTGGGATGAAGCAGAGAAAGGGAAACCTGAAAATATCCACCCCTCTGATTGACAAACAAAAAACTATTCCAGTTCCCACATGGTGGAGCTGACAGGGCACGCTGTGTGCTCCTCGGGGGCAGCAGCTGTGCCTTCCAGCTCTGGGACTGAGGGGGTCACAGTGACTGGGATGGGGACATCTGGCCCTCGGGGCCTCTAAGACTCATGAGCCCAGGTCTGGCCCTGCCAAGGCAACCACAGGCTGAATTTAATACACCTAGAGCTGCCTAATGCTTAAGTTGATAATTTTGTATAGCCCATGAATGATGGCTAAAAATATTCAAATGACCCATAGCATTAAAAAAAAAAAAGGTCCCCACCCCTGCTTGCCTCTGTCTCCAACATTCACATCACTGTGGGCAACAGCAGGATCCCACCAGGCAGCACTTCTGGGCAAGCAGCATTGACAGACCAGGCACGCAAAAGAACATTGTGTATGCCAGGCCATGGGGTTCTCTGTTCATTCATGGACTGTGCAAGAGACTGCTCCCTGGCCACATCTGTGGAAAGTGACAAATGTCCCGCCAGCTGGGATGCGAACTTGAAAATGGAGCCATGCCTGAGGGTAACCCAAGGTAGCTGAGTGAACGAAAGCTTGTTAGACCTGGGCAGTTAAGGGGAAGGCGCCAGCTGAGGCAGCATGAGAGCATTCAACCGTAGGAGGCTTGGCTGCTCCGCTTGCAGCCTGTGGAGTGATGCGTTAAGTTGGAAGAGCCCAAGCTGTTGGTGGGAGCCGTGATTTGGGCAGTGATGCTTTTTTTTTTTTTCAAAGATTTATTTATTTTTATTGCAAGATCACATATACAGAGAGGAGGCGAGACAGAGAGGAAGATCTTCCATCCGATGTTTCACTCCCCAAGTGAGCGCAATGGCTGATGCTGCGCTGATCCAAAGCCAGGAGTCAGGAGCTTCCTCCAGGTCTCCCATGTGGGTGCAGGGTCCCAAGGCCATGGGCTGTCCTCGACTGCTTTCCCAGGCCACAAGCAGGGAGCTGGATGGGAAGTGGAGCTGCTGGAATTAGAACCAGCGCCCATATGGGATCCCGGTGCATTCAAGGCGAGGACTTTAGCCACTATGCCACAGTGCCGGGCCCTGGGACTCTATTCTTGAATGCTAACCCTTCAGCCTGGCTGATCTTCTGCCTTTAGCCCCTGAACTTGGAGAACCCAACCCCATCCCAAGGCCCTCTGCCAGCACCCTAGCCTAGAAATGGTCTCAAGACAGGAAGCTGCGGTGAATACAGGGTTCATTGATGCGTTCAGCACCTCTCCAAAATCACCTCTTTCCCTTGCCTAATGTCAAAAACCATTTTTTTAAGATTTATTTATTTTTCATTGGAAAGGTAAATTTACAGAGAGAAGGAGAGGCAGAAAAGTCTTCCATACATTGATTTCACCCCTCCTCAAATGGCCACAACAACCAGAGCTGAGCTAATCTGAAGCCAGGAGCCAAGAGCTTCTTCTGGGTCTCCCATGGGGCTGCAGGGTTCCAAGGCTTTGAGCCGTCCTCAGCTGCTTTCCAAGGCCAGAAGCAGGGAGCTGGAAGGGAAGTGGAGCAGCCAGGACATGAACTGGCTATGGGATTGCTTTCAGGCATAGGATTAGCCAGTTAAGCCATCGTGCCGGCTCCCTGCTTTCAAACTCGTAAACAGATTCATACATTTTGTCCTGGTTTTCATTCTTGTAAGCAAGAGGCCAGATTTAATCATTGTTGTTCTAACATGACCAGCATCAAAAATCTGAAACTTTGTTAACTTAATGTCAGCAAGAAAGTTTGGCTTTTTTCTAATACCCAGGGTTTTTTGTTTCTGTTTTTGCTTTTTCCATTGCTCAAAAGTAAGACTTTAATGTAAACAGCCATTCATCACGGGACTGCCCGGCTGTGATGACCAGGAAATAGTGGACTCCACACTAAGCATGTATAGATCCAGATGTCCATTCTCAAGGAACAACAAGAAGAGATCAATACACAATTAGCTTCTTCGAGGAGCCAACATTCTGCATGCTACCGGATGGTTGAACTTCGGATGTCTGCACTAGAGTTGAGTCCAGCACGCCTCCTCACTGCCCATCTCGGCTTCATTCATTCCTCTATGTGTATTCAGTGAGCTCCTACTGTCTGTCTACCAATGACAAGTCATGGCCCTGCAGATATCACCAGCGAGAAACTGCAGAAAACTTGGTGGAGAGAGACAGACACTAAGCCAGCACACGGTAGGAGTAAATTTGAGCAAAAGGATGGAGAACTTTGAGGGGATGATTTGGTAGCCGGAGCTGCCAGGTATGACAAGTATGCCACTCAGTATGTCACTGAAGAGGTGGCATTGGGGGTGAATGAAGAGCAGTGGGAAGCCAGGCGGAACTGTAGGAAGAAAATATGTATCCTGGCACAAGGAAATAGTTTGAACACCCAGAAGTGAACAGGACTTACTGGAGGATTCTGCTAGAAACATCACCTAAAACCAGCTATAACCAGAATCACCAGCTATGCTTGTCTACATTTATTAATTCATGTAATAAAATTTATACCAAAAGCTGCTGTATTGTAGAAGCACAGAGCTGCCTCAAACAAAAAAAAAAGAACTCTCCAGCACAGCTAACTGGTGATGATCCCAAGACGCGAATAACACACCACGATCATAATAATGGAGAGAGTCTTCCAGTTTAAGAGTCTAAAGGATGTGTACACTCTGAGAGGTCAGCCCCACTCAGGCACGTGGGTAGAAGGCAAAGGAATGGGGTTGGGGATTTGAAGGACAATGCGACTTGGGAAACAATGCACACAGACGTAACCAGAGCCTTGTTGTTCTGTGCCTCTGGGTTCATGCCCAAGTTCAGAGGAAGAGCTATTCCTAATGCAGTAGAAGTACTGTTACCAGTATCGCCCAAGAAGCCGGAGCTCCAGGCTGTATTTCCTGGGGCAGCAGTTTATATGGGGCTCCCTTCTTTGGGGTGACTGCTGGAGCACATCCTAACAAGAGGTGGAAATGTGAACAGGATGGGGGAATTATCCAGAACCACCAGGGACAGACACCCACAACAACCAAGAGGACCAAGGTTCCCACGGGGCACTGCCTAGAGCGGAGGCAGTGGGACTACAGCCAGGAGAGCTGTGTTTAGGAGCATGGGGGCCATCCCTGCAGACTCCCTAAATGAGTCCCTGGGGCAGGCCTTTGGTTGTCTTCCCTTTCCGAATCCCTGGGTGAAATACTCGGCTTAGCTCCTGGCTCCAGCTTCCTGTGGCAAACCCTAGGAGGCAGCGGTCATCTCCCAGTGGATTCCCAGCGGGCTCAAGTGATGGGGCTTTTGCTACTAATATGATAGAGCTGTGTTGAGTACTGGGATCCCAGCTCCAACATGGCCCAGCCCCGACACTTGCAAGTACTGGGAGTTCTCAACATATAGGAGCTTTCTCTCTCTCTCTCTCCAAAGAAAAATACAGAGGGAATGTTGCTCTCATTTGGGGCTAAGACTATGTTTCAAAAACAGTCCTCGAATTTATGCTAATTAGAACTGCATATGATAATTCAACAAGTTCACAGTAACACAGAATGAAAAGATAAGTGCATTTTGATGCAAAACATTTTGAAATTCATGTTACCATGAACTTTCTGAACTACCCTCATAAACTTGATGCTGAGCTATCTTAAACCAGTCACTAACTAGCTGTGTTATCTTGGGCAGATCTCTGAATCTCCATGTTTCCAGATTTAACCAAGGTTAACAATGCTGTTTTCAAGTGTGGGGATTGTTCTGAGGCTATTGTATGCAGCCAGAGCTTAAACAATGGCAGCTGTTGTTCAAAATGTGCTTACCATGTAGGGATGATCTCAGAGACATGCCAGTGGTGGTTCAGGAGACCTGATGTTCCCAGAAGTTAGTGAGTAGGGAAATATACTGTAGAACCTGCCACACACCAATTCTACCCACAGGTGCTAATCCCTGGGAAGTGTGGGGTAGCAGTATAGCAGAATATGGGGTTACTCAGCTAAACTCTCTCTGAGCCTTGGGGTCTCTATACGACAGTCTTAATATAATCTGTCCCTCATCCCCAACTCCCAACAGAGCTGGATCTTTTCCTCTTCTTTTTTTTTTTTAAGATTTATTTATTATTTTTATTGGAAAGTTGAATCTACACAGAGAAAGAGGCACAGTGAGGAAGATTTTTTATACTCTGGTTCACTCCCAAAGAGGTCACAATGGCTGGAGCGGAGCTGAGCTGACCCAAAGCCAGGAGCCAGGAGCTTCTTCCAGGTCTCCCATGTGGGTGCAGGGTCCCAAGGCTTTGGGCCTTCCTCGACTGCTTTCCCAGGCCACAGGCAGGGAGCTGGATGGGAAGTGGAGCATCTGGGACACGCACTGGTGTCTACATGGGATCCTGATGCTTGCAGTCAAAGGATTAGCCAACTGAACTATCGCACAGGGCCTGAGACCTTATCATTTTAAAAGGTGGAGGCAGGAATTTGGATGAGTGGCCAAGCCATCTATGCGACACCCATGTTCCGTATCAGAATACCTGAGTTTGAGTCCTCGTCCCATTCCTGATCCCAGTTCCTGCTAATGCATCTCCTGCAGGTAACAGGTGCAGGTGCTTGGATCCCTGTCATCAAGCAGGAAATCTGAACTGGGTTCCCAGCTTCAGCCTGGACCAACCCTGGCAAATTGTGGGCATTTGCCAAGTGAACCAGGCAATGAGATCGCATGCTCTCTCTCTCTCTCTTTCTCTCTCTCTCTCTCTCTGACTCATAAACAAACAAATATTTTCAAAAAGCAAAAGTCACGGACACAGTGTTAGATTAACCGTTAGGCTGTTGACCGCCTGTGCAAAGAAAACATCAGCCAATTGTAAAAAGAATGCAAAAGGGCCTTTATTTGGGAAATTTGCTTCTTGACCTTTCCCCATGTAGCTTAGAAGTAGAGAGGGAGAGAGAGAAAGAAAAGCTGCGGGAACAAAGGCGGGCGGGGAAATGGGTGTGGGGTTTTATGCCCCTCACCAGCAGAAGCTGGCATTGGATCTACCTAGGTCCTAATTAGGTAAGGTATGCCTACCCATGTCCATTATTGGCATGCCCGAGCTTTGCTGCGCTCGCGCCATGCTCAGCTTCTACAGCCCCTTCCGGTCCTGGGCTGAGGTCTGAGTGACGTGTTGAATCTGAAGTAAGTCCAGCCCCCTCCTGTACCCTCAGCAGAAATCACAGATTAAAAAAAAAAAAAACAGCAGATTTGCAGTGTGTCAGAAGGGATAATAAGCAAAAGGAAATGTCTGTTTACACTCCTGAAAAGAAACACGGACAGCAATGGCACATCTCTGGGAGTAGAAAATATACAAAAAGCCAGTGCTGTGATGGCATTAACTAGCAGAGCTGCTTGCAGCCGTAACATTTGAAATGCAAGGCGGAGCCACAGAAGCTCTTTCCAACCATCCGTGACTTTGAAGGAAGCATGGAGTGTTCCTCTCCAAGAAAGCAAGGCTTTAACTTCCAAGAGAAAGGATTTAGGGCAGACACTAGGGGATATACTGGATTTACCTGTTGTGAGCCAAACGTGAAAACTCTGGCTCCGAGGACATTAGGATTCTTTGAGCCGTGGCTTACGGGCCAATCCAGACACCTGTGCCTCCAGCCACACACAGATGCGAATCTGTGTTAACTTTTCTACATCCCAATTCCTTCTTCATCACAGTCTAACACAGAGAGCTTTTCTTAGAAGTTTTTCTTACATATAACAGGGCTTACCTGTTCCAAACTGGCTTTTTCAGTCTGGCCCAGCTCCTTGACCAGCACCCCAGGTTCTGTTTGTCTTGTTGAAGACAGGATCTTGTCGTGTCCGAGACCCCAGTTCACGCTGTGGCTGGCACAGAGCGAGAATTTGGCAAACAGTCCCTGCACAACCTTCCCTTCTGAGACACGCCTAAGGCCACTGCCGCAGAGCACAGGGATGGCCAGGGAGACCTCGGCTATGTTGGCATGAAGGGGGTTGTTCTGGTGTCTTCCACAGAAAGCTGGTGGGTAACAGACCTTGAGTTTCACCTATGTGGTGGTTAGCTGTTTCTGTCGCCTCGCCTGGGTTGCAGGACAGCCAGACGTTTGTAACACAGGGCACCTGTCCAGGAGATGAACATTTGGGTCAGCAGACTAAATAACAAAGGTCTGTCCCCATCAACACAGGTGGGCGTTACTCAGACGTTTATGATCCAATGGGTGCCCGAAGAAGAAGGAAGGAGATTTTTGCTTCCTGTTGCTTGAGCATAGTCTCCTGCACCCAGACAGCAGGGTTCCTGGTGTTTGATGCCCCCAGATCTTGGGCTGTCAGGCCCCATGACTCACCGTAGCAGCCCTTCCCATAGACCCCATTCTTAGGCTTTCACATCCAGATTAGGGGTGACACCACCCGCTCTGAGCTTCTCAGGCTGCTGGGTTTGGATGAGAACACGTCCCGGGCTCTCCTTGTTCTCCAGCGCGCGGGTGGGGAAACGGGCCTAGAAAGACCCCTCGGTGAGGTCTGGGCCCTTCTTTTATATGATCAGGTGGCATCCGGGGTGGAGCTAAGCCAACTATTCAAAATGGGGCAGGGTTTGAGTGTGAGTGCAACACATCTCCTCCTCTCTCTTCTTCTCTTCCTCCTCTCTGATTTATTTATTTTTATTGGAAAGGCAGATTTACAGAGACAGAGAAACACAAAGATCTTCCATCCCCTGGTTCACTGCCCAAAAGTCCACAATGGTCGGAGCTGCACCAATGTGAAGCCAGGAGCCTTTTCTGGGTCTCCCTCGGGGATGCAGGGTCCCAAGGCTTTGGGCCATCCTCGACTGCTTTCCCAGGCCACAAGCAGGGAGCTGGATGGGAAGTAGAGCCTCTGGGACAAAATTGGTGCTCATATGGGATCCTGGTGCTTGCAAGTGAGGATTTAACCATCGCACCAGGCCTGTAAACTTAAAAGAGAGAGAGAGAGAGAGTTTAAGTGGGAGATTTTGGTCATTAAGAATAGCCTCATTGTGGGGGAAGAGGGGTACAGAAAAGGCCCATGCAGGAAACAGGCCAATTTTGACTCCTTCTGCAATCCTTTTTTTTTTTAAGATTTATTTATTTTTTATTACAAAGTCAGATATACACAGAGGAGGAGAGACAGAGAGGAAGATCTTCCGTCCGATGTTTCACTCCCCAAGTGAGTCACAACGGCCGGTGCTGCGCCAATCCGAAGCTGGGAACCAGGAACCTCTTCCAGGTCTCCCACGCGGGTGCAGGGTCCCAAAGCCTTGGGCCGTCCTCGACTGCTTTCCCACGCCACAAGCAGGGAGCTGGTTGGGAAGTGGAGCTGGCGGGACCAGAACCGGCGCCCATATGGGATCCTGGCGCGTTCCAGGTGAGGACTTCAGCCGCTAGGCCACGCTGCCGGGCCCCTGCAATCCTTCTTAATTTCTTTCCTTTTTTTGTGTCAACCGTAACCATTTTACATGGCCAGAGGGCAGCACAGGGAAGCGACAGCAGAAGATGGGGCGTCTGGGAAAGGAATTAGGAGGCAAGTGTGCACTGCTCGGGGAGTGCGGCTGCTAAGCCAGAGTTCCCTCACTGTTCTTCAAACGACCCCAGGATCGCGGACTGCCAACTTCGGGACGCCGCGTGTTCCACACGTTTCCCAGATGAATCATCACGAGAGACGTCTGTGAAACACTAAACTCAAGCGCTCTTTCGGATTCCTCCGTGGAGTGGCAGCTGTCTCCATCACTGCTCCTTGGGGCCCTTCTGAGTGGATAGGTGCCACGAGCCGGTGGCGCCCTCTGTGGTGAGGAGGTATTACTGCAGGCTTTTAACACCAGAGGTGGAGCCCTCCCCTGAATATGAACGGCGCTGCTCATGTGTTTCTCGGTTTTCTATAACTGAGGTTTGATGAGATCGTTACATATTTCCAAGAAAATGAAAACTAAAGAATGTAACAGATGCTCATAAGATTGCCATCTTTACAGCATATCTATGTTTAAAGTAATTAAAGCGATTAAGCTAATCATCCATCACTCTCCCTACTTCCTCCATTCGCACAGGTAACCAGGGATAGGTATTTGAAATCCTTTCCATGTATTTTTTAGTATTTGTGATACATTATGACTAGTGCCATAAACAATAAATATTAATGGGCTTCTGTTATTTACTTGAAAGGGAAAAAGAGAGAAAGATTCTGTCTGCTGGTTCATTCCCCAACTGCCTGCAATCGCCAGGGCTCAGTCAGACTGAAGCCAGAAGCCCAGAACTTCATCCAGGTTTCCTACAGGAGTTCCAGGGGCTCAAGTACATGGACCATCATCCACTGCTTTCCCAGGCACATGAGCAGGAGGCTGGATCAGAAGCAGGGAGCAGGGCCCCGCGCAGTGACCTAGTGGCTCAAGTTCTCGTTTTGAATGTGCCAGGATCCCATATGGGCACCGGTTCTAATCCCAGCAGCTCCAATTCCCATCCAGCTCCCTGCTTGTGGTCTGGGAAAGCAGTCGAGGAAGGCCAAAACCCTTGGGACCCTGCACCTGTGTGGGAGACCTAGAAGAAGCTCCTGGCTCCTGGCATCGGATCGGCTTGCGGTCACTTGGGAAGTGATCTGCCTCTCAGCCTCTCCTTCTCTCTGTATATGTGATTTTGCAATAAAAATAAGTAAATCTTACAAAAAAATATAGAAGCATGCAGCAGCCGAGATTGAAAGCAGGCACTCCAATACGGGCACAGGTGTCCCAGGTGATGGTTTAACCCACTGTGCCACAACACCCACCCCTATGCTGGTGTTTTGTGCATGAAGCTTTTTTTTTTTTTATGAATAGCATCATAGCACATAGTTTGTAACTTGTTTTATTCAACAGTATTTGAGAACTACACATACCTGTCCCACTCCATAGCTAGCATTGCTTCAGATGATTCCGCAATATGAAGCAAGCCACACCATTTCCACTGTTCTCCTTACATGTTACTCCACCAGCATCCTTCCACAAGGATGCTTCCAATTCTTCATTTCATTTCTTTTCTTTTCTTTCCTTTCTTTCTTGATGATCTTTACATAGCTGATCAGGGTGAAAAGGGCTCAGGATCAGGAAAAAATGGGTGAGATATTCATTTCCACGTTTTCTTTTCCTTCTTCCTGCATCTGGCGGAAAGCGAGAGACAAGGGGAGAAGCCACACCCAGCCTCCCGATCGCCTCAGCACCTGGAGATGGGGAACAGCCACCCGAGGTCATCCCAAAATCCCCAATGTGGACCATGCCTCAGGGGTGCTGCTCAAGTGGTTTCAATAATTCCGAAGTGTTGTCAATGTCGCAGATGCCAGAATGAGCATATCCTTCCAAGGTCCGTTGGCTGGCCCAGTCCACCCCTGAGTCTCCATTTGCTCAGATATATGCTGTCATGCTTTCCTGGGGCAGTTGACCAATCTGCTCTGCCGTCCTTCCTCTGCTCTGGTACCAGGTGTGCTCTGCAGGCTCCAATACATCCTCCATGTGCTTCTGGGTATGCCGTCCACTGCTCTGTCAAAGACTGAAGAGGTCTAGTTTTAACAGATGCACTCCGTTGTCAGACCACAGGTCGTGCCACTCTCCCCATAGTTGGAGTTATGAGTTGAGTTTAGTTAGTGGGATACTCAACACGATCTTGTCCAAGGTGATCTCAGATCTATCTCTTGTGTGTGCACCCAGCTGAACGGGGTCCAGTTCATTCTGTCGTCCACATTAGCCTACATCCACATTGGTCAATACAATTGCTAGATCAGATCTATCTTCAGCCCCATTTCTTATGCAAACCAATGGGTGCTTCAGCCCAGCCCAACCCTGCCCTCCATACAGTCAGACCTCACGTACACCACTGGGAGTTGCAGGCCAGCCCAATCCTGTCCCCCACACTGTTGAACCTCACGTACACCATTGGGAGTTGCAGCCTAGTCAGAGCGACCCACAATAACCCTCCACTGAGCTGGCCCCAGCCCTGGTTTCTGTGTCTGCCAGCATGTGCAGTAGACTGATCTGGTCTGTCCCAACTCCCATTCAGCTCTCACATACATAATTGGGCATTGATGCTTAACTCCTCCCAGCTGACTCCACCTTGCAGTCAACTCTCATGCCAGTGGGTGCCACCACCTGTCTAGCTAGGCCCACCCCAGTCCTGGTTCTCATGGCTGCCAGTGGGAGTTGCAGTCCGTCAAAGGGGTGCCCACAGTTTCCCTGCTGGGTCCACTCCCAGACCTGGAACTTGTACTCTCCAAGTGGTTCTGCAGTCTAGCTTGACAGAAGCTGTCCCCTGTCCCAGCGCTTGCCAGCTGATACTGCGGTAAAGCCCAACCAACCTGCCCCCATTCTGGCTCATGCTTGCACCAGTGGATATAGTCAGTTAGCCCAGCCTAGCTCTTCCCCAACCCAGTTCGCATTCAAGCCAACAGGTGTTATAGTTTTGCCCAGACTAGCCTGTCCTCAGTCTTAGCTCTCACGCTCACCAGCAAGAGCAGTGGCCCAGCAGGAGAATCCCCAAAGCACACCCTACCAGATCTGCATTCTGCCCCCTCACCACCAGGTCTCATGTGTGCTGGTGGGCACCATGGCGCAGTCTGGAATGACCCATCTCACTTCGGCATTTTCTAGCGTGTACTGCAGCCTGGCCCGGCCTGGTCTATCCCCAGTTCCAGCTCATGCAGATGGGTGCTGTCACCCAAGCCAGCCCAGCCAGCCCCCTGTCCTGGCCCTAATATTTGCTGGCTGGCACTGTGGCCTAACCGGTCTGTCCCACACCCTGGTTCTCAGATTTGCCAGTGGATATTATGAAGTGGCCCAGCCTGGCCAGCCCCCAGACCTGAGTCACACACATGCCGGTGAGCAGTATAGCCTGGCCTGATCTGGGCTGCTCTTTGTCTCAGTTCTTGAGCTTGCGTTAAGGTACTGCATCCCAACAAAGGAGTTCTCCAAGCTCCTCTGTTAGATCTCCTCCCGGTGGCAGATCTCATGCACACTGGTGGATCCTTAGCACAGGCTGACTTGGTCCACCTCCTGACATGGCAGAAGCAACCGGTTCTTGCTTTAGGGGGCTACAGCCCAGCCACACCTGTCTGCACCTAGACGCAGTTCTCGTGTGGCTCAGCAGAAGCTGAGACCTAGCCCAGCCCAATGATACTTCCATTTGTCTGGTAGCAACGTCTCCGAGAGCACAGCTGCACACCGTGTAATGCCGCAGTAACTGCCCAAGGACACTGTATGAATTTATACTCCCACAATTCAGAAATCAGTAATCACACATCCTTGGCGGCACCTGGCTTATCAGGACAATTCATTTTCGTAAATTTGATGCGTGTGAAGTGGTTCCTGTACAATTCCCAAAGACTGCAGCCCTGTGGCAGCTAAGATGGCGGATGAGATAACACACCCCATAGCAGAGTGGCTGGGCTGGAGCCCAGGCTCCGCTTCAGAGTCCGCAGCCTCATAGCTTCAAGCAAATGGCTCTCTCATACCTGCTAAACATCCCAGCTGTGTGCATGGCTCCCAGCTTCAGCCCAGCCCAATCTTGATGCAGGCCTAAGCCACAGGTTTGGAGTCTGATGCCTCTCGTTGTCTTTCTCCCACACTCTTCGTTCCCAACTTTCGATTTTTCCTATCCCCCTACCCAGCTTTTCCAATAACTAACAATAAACTAATTTAAAAGAAAAACGTTTCAGGCAGCAGACGTTTAGCCTAGTGATTAAGTACACCTGTTAGTGACGTAACTGGTCTAACCCCTGACTTTCTGGCTCCCAACAGCAACGTTTTGCTAACACAGGCCCCGGTGTTGAATTTGGGGAATGAAGTAATGATTGGGAACTTCTTTCTCTTTCTCTCTGTATCAGGATCTCAAGTGTAATATACTTACGGTTCAACATACATAAAATACACATACATACACTATGCATAATATATGTACACGTATGTACCTATATATTCAGGGGAAAATTGTGTTTATACTAAATGTATACAGATTTTTCTTGTCATTATCCACTAACATTACCATGTGACAACTAGTCACATCACATTTACATTGTTACTAGACAGTATAAACAATCCAAGGAAGATTAAAATATATATGAGGATATGCATAGGTTATGTGCACGCACTAGATCATTTTATATAAGGAACTTCTAAACTATGTTAGTTTTTCTGCATGGCAAAGAGACACAGAAATAGAGAGAGAGAGAGAGAGAGAGAGAGAGAGAGAAAGAGAGTTCTTAATCCATTTGCTGACATCCCAAAAGGCTGCAGCAGCCAGATCTGGGCCAAACTGGAACCCGGAATCAGCCCATCCAGGTCTCCCACATGGACGGCAGGGACCCCTGTACTTGGGCCGTCTTCTGTTGTTTCTCCAAGCGTGTTAGCAGGGAATCAGGTCATAACCAGAGCAACCCAGGCTCAAAACAGCACTCCTACATGGGCTGCCAGGGTGGCACGCTACGGTTTAATCCACTGTGCCATGGTGCCAACCCCTATCTAAGGGACTTTAGCATCCCCAGGTTCCAGTGTTCTTAGAGGTGCAATCCCCATGGCTCCCGAGGAATGGATGTAGTTTCAATTTGTGTTTCCCTTATTACCCCTGGGGCTGAGCATCTTGCTCTAAGTTTATTAGCTTTGCGAAGATAAATCTTCTATAAATTGCCTGATCACATAATTAGCTCATTTTACCAACAGGTTGCCATTTTAAAATTGATTTACAGTTCTTTATATCCTCCAAATACTTACTCTAGATTAGCTATGTGCTGCATAAATATCTCCTGCTGGGTTACAGCTTGTCATTTAATTGTGTTTATGGTGTGTTTTTTCGTACAGTTGTCTTAAGTTTATGAGCAAATAGTGTCATGTTTTCCAGTATGATTGCTGCTTTTTTATCTTGGTTGAAACTTTTTTCTTTGTTCCAACTTCCAATTATATATATGTATGTATGTGTATACATGCACACACACAGAGTTTTTATTTTTTATTTAAGATTTTATTATTATTGGAAAGCCGGATATACAGAGAGGAGGAGAGACAGAGAGGAAGATCTTCCATCCGATGTTTCACTCCCCAAGTGAGCCGCAACGCGCCTGTGCGCGCCGATGCGAGGCCGGGAACCAGGAACCTCTTCCGGGTCTCCCACGTGGGTGCAGGGTCCCAATGCATTGGGCCGTCCTCAACTGCTTTCCCAGGCCACAAGCAGGAAGCTGGATGGGGAGTGGAGCTGCCGGGATTAGAACTGGCGCCCATATGGGATCCCGGGGTGTTCCAGGCGAGGACTTTAGCCGCTAGGCCACGCCGCCGGGCCCAACACACAGAGTTTTTAAATCATCCATACTTTGGGGATAATTCTCGGGTTAGTGATCTCCCACATGATGAAGGATTTGAGTTAGAAGGAACGAGGAGAATAACATTTCTCTAGGCACAATGCCCTCCCAGCAGCCCCTGGTCACACATGCTATGCCTCACAGCCCACATGGTCTCTCAAGAATAAGCTCCCACTGTCTGCTTCTTTCAGAGGGGCCGCCCTCGTGGTCAGCAGGAAGAAAGGCAAACAGAGCAAGCCAACAAACCATGTTCAGGAGCCAGCCGCTATGTAGCAGAGCGCAGACTTCCAGTTCTTACAAGAGACCTGCATAGCTGCAGAAAGAGGCCTCTTGAACTACATCACGAGGTCCCCAGAAACCACAAAGCTCGCCACAGCAACGAAGGAGGTACGAGCTTTGATCTTTCCCTTCGTATGGGCTCCGTCCTTCAGTGCGCCTGGGCTATGCACCTGGGAAATGAGAAGTGTCATTTCTCCCGAGATAAATTTCATCTGTAAGAGCCTCGGGCAACCCAGCTTCCATCAGAGCGCAGGAAAGGATATAATGCCTGTAAAATGCTTTGTAATTTGTGGCTGTGACTTCGTCATGGGGATTAGCTGCTCCACAGGGAAGAGAAGATGCCGTGAAGGCGAGACGTGGCCCGAGGCGGCTGTGCTGCAAGCCTGTTCAGAGAAAAAACCTGTCCTTGGCTCCATCCCAACTGCCTTGCTGGGCCACTGGGAGGCACTCGGCGCTGCTAAGACACCCCACGGGCCAGAGACTCACGTATGCAATGAGCTTTGGATCCCAGATGGCCGCCCAACCCTCTCTGTTGTAAACCAAAGCATGGCTATGTGAGAGTGAGGAGATGGCCCCCCATCAGGGAACCTGACAAGGCCTGCTGCAGGGCCTCGAATGATTCTTTTCTATTTGTTTAAGGTTGAGAAATTAGTTGATTTGGAAAGCAGAGCAAGAGAGAGACACCTTCCAGCCTCTGATTCATTTCTCCCAGATGCCCGCAACAGGCAGGACTGGGCTGGCTGTAAGTCAGGAGCCTGGGGCTGAATCTGGGTCTCCCACATGAGTGACAGGAACCCACGTATTCTGGCCACCATCCACTGCCTGCTAGGTGAACAGAAACAGGAAGCTGAATAGAAACGGACGCAGGATCCATGCTAGGGACTCAGATATCCTAAGAGATGATCTAACCCACTGTGCCACAGTGCCTGTCCAGGGTTATCCTTGTCACTCACGTTACAGTCCCCGACCACCAGGGAAGGAATACATCAAATGAATGTAGAAAGTAATCTAGATGGCGTTTATTCCAGGAAACCGTGATCATGGGCTTTATTCCCCCGTGCAGCGGAAAGGCAGCAGGGAGCTACAGAGGTAAGAAAAAGCCAGGAAGAGCCGAGCATGGGAGTTTTAAACTCCACTTGACACGGAAACTGAAGCGGGGGTCGCTTCGGCCCTTATCTGGTGGGGGATATTGGTTTGTGTCCATCACTGGTGCAGCAGTGACTTAACTGCCTAAGGGGCCCGCCAGAATTCTGTTGTCCCTTCCGGTCCCAGCCTGAACCGGGCTCATAACAAGCTCTGCCCTCCTGCAGTAACCATGGCAACCACCAAGTCCTAAACTCCAGGAACATGGGGAAAGCAGAAGGGATGCTACAGACATGAACTGCGGCAGGAGAACTCATGTCCTCAGACACGCTCCGCCTCCAGGACACCCCCAAGCAGGCTGACCTCCCTCCATCTGTCCACTACTCCTGGGAGCATTGCGGCTTTTCCCGGGGTCCTCAAGAGAACAGGAGACATGGTGGTGGTGATAGGAACAGTCTGATTATAAGTGTTTATTTACTCTCATCTGCATGTATACTGCTCCATCAATACATACTTAAATGGGTATAGATAAAAATGAATCTATGGGAGATATGGGTAGTAATATTATGAAGAATCTTAATTATATCCTTAATGTTACTACACTTTTATCTGAGCTTGATGACCCAGAAATAGCTATAATAATAGAGCTTTTATGTAAATTATGCTGTGACTTAAAGCTTTTGAACAGAGGTAACTCCATCTTTCTAAGCTACTGGTAAGATGGGGCCACCCCTCCTATCACTCCCGTCAAGAAACCCCAATGTGGGCCCGGCGGCATGGCCTAGCAGCTAAAGTCCTCGCCTTGAACGCCCCGGGATCCCATATGGGCACCGGTTCTAATCCCAGCAGCCCCACTTCCCATCCAGCTCCCTGCTTGTGGTCTGGGAAAACAGTTGAGGACGGCCCAAAGCTTTGGGACCCTGCACCTGCGTGGGAGACCCGGAAGAGGTTCCTGATTCCTGGCTTCAGATCGGCGCGTACCGGCCCGTTGCGGCTCACTTGGGGAGTGAAACATCGGATGGAAGATCTTCCTCTCTGTATATCCAGCTTTCCAATAATAATAAATCTTTAAAAAAAAAAAAGAAACCCCCGATGTGCATAAGCCCTTTCTTATCATTCCTGTTAAGAAGCTCTAAAGTGGGGCCCGGAGGCGTGGCCTAGCGGCTAAAGTCCTCGCCTTGAACGCCCCGGGATCCCATATGGGCGCCGGTTCTAATCCTGGCAGTTCCACTTCCCATCCAGCTCCCTGCTTGTGGCCTGGGAAAGCAGTCGAGGACGGCCCAAAGCCTTGGGACCCTACACCCAGCCTTTGCAGCCGCTTGGGAAGATCTTTCTCTCTCTCCTCCTCCTCTCTGTATATCTGCCTTTCCAATAAAAATAAAGTAAATCCTTTTAAAAAAAATCTGCACTGATACAATGATGGACTTGGAAAGTGCTCTGCAGCCCATTGATGTTTCACGACGTGAACCAGCACATAAACCAAACAGGAAATGCTTACTGCTCTCTGCTGGCTCCTCAGGCGCCTCCTGGGGAGGAGGGAGGGCTGCAGCCTCCTACTTACTTCCTAAGCTAATTCCTTTTACTGCATTCGTCCTCAGCACAGAGCTAATCTACTTTTCTCTCCTGGGGCACCTGAGAACTGTGACCCAGCTTTCTGATTAGCCAGGGCAGAGTGCAGGTGCCTCCTGCGGGGGAGGGGAGACGTGCTGGGCTGTGGCAGTGAGGGCAGTCTTAGGAGTGCAGCAGAAGGGGGTAAGACCACAAGTTGTCAGCAGCTCCACAGGGGAGAAGAGAGTTGTCATTGAGAGGATGGAGGGCTCAGGACCTCAGCTCCCTCCATAGTTCTTCCAGGTCCTTTCTCCACCAAGCCAAGAGCAGCTTTGCAGATGGCTTCCACCTCCAACGCAAAGACTCAAGTTGACATTGAGTCTGCCCCTGGCTGTGTAACCAGAGCTAAGTACCACCCACCCCCCACAAGCCCTCTCACTCTCTCCATCTCCTGTCTCTGGGCCCCGCCCACCATCACCTGCAACTCCCGTCCCAGGCTTTAAAAACCAGAGCTCCAGGTCTGCTGGCGGGGGAGGAAAGGGACAGGTCCCAGGAGGTCTTGTTTGTCTTCATGTCCCTTCCCCTCCCTGCCACCAACCTTATTCATGTTCTTCAGGATCTTGCCACCTGCTGGAAGCCTAGCCTGCCAGGCCAAGTGATCCGCACAACACCGCTGTGTCTTCCAGCTGACATCCCAAAGCCACGCTGCTAAAAGGGATCTTCCAGTGTGCCCTCTGTGCCACAGCATTTCCCCCTAAATGTCAGTTGTATTACTGCTCCATGATGTGTGGGGCAGAAATGGGCTCCCCAGTGTCGCATGAAAGAGGAAGGCCCTGGGTTGCAGGAGGACAATGAAGAGGGATCCAGCCCTAGAGGCAGAGTGGCCACAGTCAGTTCCCAGGGAGAACACACCAGGGACTGGGTCAGCACTGTACCTTGTCTGCCCCCTTGTCAATCAGCTCAGTTTGAATAAGTAAATCTCAACACACACACACACACACACACACACACACGAAGCAAATAAGTCTTTGTAAAAGCCTGACTATGATACTACCCAAGACAGACCCTAAAACACAGGTTGGTTATGAACAGAATTACAACAGCAAGTAAAAGCTGACCATAAAAGAAAGTATAGGGAATTTTCAAGAAGCATCTATCACAATTTAAACCATACAATGGGGGAAGCTTTTGTTTTCATCTTCAATTGTATTCAATTGCTTCTGAGAAGCTGCAGACCAGGAAAAAAAAATTAAAGCTTTGTTTTTTAGAATAAAAGTCTTCATTATTTTCCTATTTTATTCATTTGAGAGGTAGAATGATAAGAAGGAAGGATAGAGATCTTCCATCCACTCCTTCGTTAACCGAGGCTGTCATGGCTGGGGCTGGGCCAGACAGGCCAAACCCAGGAGCCAGGTAGCTCGCTCTGCTTCTCCCACGTGGATGGCTGCGCTTGGGTCATCACTGCTCTGTTCTCAGGCACATTAGCAGCGAGCAAACTCAGATGCAGAAGGGTGAGACTGCTGGCTCAACAGGCTAATTCTCCACCTGCCAGCACTAGCATCCCATGTGGGCACGGGTTCTAGTGCCATACTTTTTTTTTCTAAATACAGTTCCATAGGCTCTGGGATTTCCCCTCCCCCTTTACAAGTCACCCCCCCCCCCCACCATTGATTTTCCCTCTAGTATTACAATGGGTGATCCTCCACGGACAGTCACAAGTCCATCATTCCACTAACTGTGCAGACATGGGCAATATTAGAGTCGAGCGTCCTATTGTCAGGATATATTCAGCTGTTTCACTGGGAGCTCATCTTTGGTCTGGACCAGCAGCTCCACTTCCCATCCAGCTCCCTGCTTGTGGTCTGGGAAAGCAGTAGAGGATGGTCCAAAGCCTTGGGACCCTGCACCCACGTGGGAGACCCAGAAAAGACTCCTGGCTCCTGACTTCAGATTGGTTCAGCTCCAGTCACCGCAGCCATTTGAGGAGTAAACCTGTGGATGAAAGATCTCTCTCTCCCTCTCTCCTCTGTTTCACCTGCTGTATGTAAATCTGCCTTTCAAATTAAAAAAAAAAATTTTTTTAAAGAACAGGGACTCCAGTTGGTGCTCCAACATGGAATGCTAGCGTCACAGACAGTGGCTTCACTCGCTGAGCTGCAAAGCCAGCCACAGCCACATTCTTAATACTAGATTAGCTACATCTATTTATTTTTTGATAAGAGTAATCCTTCTGAGATTTTTAGTGACTCATTTATTCACTGGCTTATAAGATGAATTTCAAAATGTGTTGCAAACAGCGATCCACGTACAAGGCTTACGACAACTTTACAAGTCACGGTTTTCTTCCAACGATCTCCCCAGTTTGGTCAGATTTTGGCCCATTCTGAAGCTGTTACAGTTCATGCTTCCAGATCGCCATGAAAAAAAGTAGTGAAAGTGAGTGCTTGTCCTCTCTGCCCTCAGTTCAACTTCAGACCCTCTGTTGAGTTTCTCTGCTTAGGGAAATTTAGGGTTAGCCAAGAGCAAGACCTTCACCACCGCATCAGCACCACAGCTGGGCAATTGTGACATACGAAGAACAACCGCCAATCAGAGAGAAGGGGCAGCAAGTTGACTGTGACCTGGTCCTAGAAATAGGAGAGCCCCCGCCCCTCTTAGGCCCTGCTCCTCTCCCTTTGTACCTGCTAAGGGGAATACCATCTACCATGGCCAGATCCCTCATCAAAAAGTACAAGTACTCCAGAGGCTGTCTAACTCCCGTCTCCAGAAGGAAATGCTATTCCAGCTTCGATTGTGGCCACAGGAACTATTCTCTCTACGTGAACAGGGTCCTCAAGGAAGTGGTTCCCCAGAGCGGCATGTCATCTTACACCGTGGAGGTCATGAACAGCCTGATCAATGACATCTTCGAGCGCATTGCTGTGGAAGCCTGCAACATGATGTACTTTAGGAATCGCTGCACCCTCACCCCTCAGGATATCCAGAAGGCGGTGTATTTGCTGTTGCCCAGGAAACTGGCTAAGTCTGCAGTGACTTTTGGGAGCGAAGCAGTCCACAGATACGTCCACTACTAACCTGCACGTATCAGCCAAAAAGTAAATGTAACTTACTACGCAAAGCGTCACCTCCATGTCCAATTCCCTCTTCTTTTTCATGACATAGCAGTATTTACTGGTATTTTCCTATATGGTTTTTTTTTTAATTTCTAGAAATGATTTCTTTCCTGCTACCTCTGCCTCTTGATGATTCAGATTTTCCCAACACCTACTCTCTGTCTTGACTCCTGTCAGAATTTTGTTTTTCCTATGGATTGTGTAAAGCTCATATAAATGCAATGCTTATTGTATCACAAAGGTGTTGTTAACTGTATACAGGATGCCTGATCTAGCTACTCAGCTCACACTGGATTTCCATTTAGGAAGACACATATTTGCAACAGAATAGAGTAAATTCCATTCAATCAAGTCAGTTATTAATTCATTTTTATTGATCATGTTAACTACTTCCTATTTATTGTTTTTTTTTTAAGATTTATTCATTTTTATTGCAAAGTCAGATATACAGAGAGGAGGAGAGACAGAGAGGAAGATCTTCCCTCCGCTGATTCACTCCCCCAAGTGGCTGCAATAGCTGGAGCTGAGCCAATCAGAAGCCAGGAGCCAGGAGCTTCTTTTGTGTCTCCCACATGGTTGCAGGGTCCCAAGGCCCTGGGCATCCTTCACTGCTTTCCCAGGGCACAAGCAGGGAGCTGGATGGGTAGTGGGCCTGCCAGGATTAGAACCAGCGCCCATATGGGATCCCAGCACATGCAAGGCGAGAACTTTAGCCGTTAGGCTACCGCACCAGGCCCCCATCCTGTTTGTTTTAATTGCTATGTTCTGAAAGACATCCAGCTCCATTCACATACATGTAAATTTGATTGTAGCATTTTGATTCCCTGAAGTGAATTGTCCTAATGTAAGAGCATCACTCAGGAAGCCGCTACCCACTCTCTGAATGTCACAAAGGTCCCTGGAGGTCTTCCCCATCCTCCTCCCTGTCTGCTCTCCTGAGTTTATTTCTTTGCCAGTCCTTCATTTTCCACTGTACTTTCAGTGTCCCTTTGCTACCACTGCATGTGTCTCTAAATGGCAGGTTTAATCTTGCTCAAGCGCAAAGGCAGGCTTGCTGCATATGTTCTTTGGAGCCTGCGTGATCGTTTCTAAGAGCTGCATCTGTTGACACGTGCCGCTCTAATTCATTCTTGTAATCCCATTCTCAAAGGATCCGATGCCGTGAACAGAGCGCAGGGTCTTTATCCATCCCCTGATCCTGGGCGTGTGGGCTGTTTACAGCGGTCTCGTATCAGGAACATTGCTGCTGTGAGAGTTGTAACCACAGCTACAGCATGCACCTCTTGACGCACCCCAGCACTCCACGCGGCTATTAACCCATTATATCTGCCATCACAACCCCACTCCCACAGACACGGAGACGCACACGGAGAACTGAACGAGTCATCTGGGCTCACACCACTGTGGAAGTGGCAGAGCAGAGATCTGCTGAGTTGAGGACAGTTGGCTTGGATTCTGTGCTGCACGCTGTAGAAATTCTTGTACACGTGAGAGCACTTCAGAGAGTGTGTAGAAAACAGAACTAAACGAGATTAATTTTGGTGCAAAAACATTGAAACCCACACATGACCTTTCATGGAGATGTATTTACTTATTTGAAAGCAAGAGTGTCAGAAAGACAGAAGGGGGGAGAGAGATCTTCCGTCTGCTGGTTCACTCCCCAGACGCCTTCCATGGCTGAGGTTGGACCAGGCCAAATCCGGGAGCCAGGAGCTCCATCCAGATCTCCCACAAGAGTGGCAGGGGCCAAGTACCTGAGCCGTCCTATACTGCCTTTCCAGGAATGTTAGCAGAGAGCTGGCTCAGAGACACCAACTTCTAACGCATCAGTTCGCTTTCTAACATGCACTTTCCATCAACATTTTTTAAAGATTTGTTTATTTGTATTGGAAAGTCAGATTTACAGAGAGAAGGAAAGACAGAGAGAAAGATTTCCATTCACTAGTTCATTCCCCAAGTGGCTGCAACAGCCAGAGCTGAGCAAATCCGAAGCCAGGAGCCAGGAGCTTCTTCTGGGCCTCAAGCAGGTGCAGGGTCCCAAGGCTTTGGGCCGTCCTCGACTGCTTTCCCAGACCACAAGCAAGGAGCTGGATGGGAAGTAGAGCAGCCAGGACATGAACCGGCACCCATATGGGATATCGGCACAGGCAAGGCAAGGACTTTAGCCACCAGGCCTTCCATCAACATTTTAGAAATATCTCCTATTTTTTGATACACGCAAGAATGTTTCCAGGAAAAATGCTTCAGAGTAGAATTGCCAGGTCTTTGATCTCTTACATTTCATTCTTTTAAAATAAGATTCTCTTTTTTACTTTATTGCTTCAACATAAATCTATGGGGTGTGAAGATACAAGAATGGACATTTCCATCCTAGAGATGAAAAGATAAATGTACAAGACAGTGAATACACTAACACAAGGACGTATCACACGAGTGTATATTCTGTTCTAAGAGGATGACTTCACTGAATGTTTCTTTGTAATGATGATATTTGCTGATACATTTAGTGATGATGAGCATCCAAAAGAAAGGATTTTTTGGTCCAAAGTGTTTTAATGGTTATTTTCTACTTTCCTTTTTTTAACTTTCCTGGAGGAGGCAGTCTGGGGACCTGGGAGCAGCTGAGGGTATGTGTGACAGGGAAGGATGAACTCAAACGGCTTCCATGGAATCAGCCACCACACTCACAAGTAGGCAAGGGGGCTGAGACTGAGTAGTCTGGGGGGCGGGGAACTGGAGGGTATGTCTCAGTCAGGCCAAGGCACCAGCCCACATGGGAGACTTGGACTGAGCTAAATAATATTGCCCACCGCCCACTGGTACATGCAAAAATGGGCTGGGAAGCATGCCCCACTGGGCTAGGCTGCAGTACCTGCCCATGAGTGTCACCCTGGCCCACAGCACTCACCAGTATGCAAGAGTACTGGATCTGGAGGCAGACTCTGTGGGCTAGCCTCTGTGGGATGCAGAGCTGGGGTGGAGACGAGCCAAGCCAGACTAGACTACAGAACTCACCTGACAAGAAGCCACCTGATACTCGCAGGAGCTGGGACTGGGAAGAGGCTGCAACAGCCGGAACTGAGCCAATCCGAAGCTAGGAGCCAGGAGCACAAGCTAGACTGCAGAATGACCTGGAGTTTTACGGGTCTGCCACATGGGTGCTGGGTTCCAAGGCCTTGGGCCGTCCTCCACCGCTTTTCCACACCACAAACAGGGAGCTGGATGGGAAGCGGGGCTGCCAGGATTAGAACCAGCGTCCATATGGGATTCCGGCATGTTCAAGGCGAGGACCTTAGCCACTACGCTATCGCGCCAGGCCCTCATTTCATTTTTTATTTCTCCTGTGTCTACAGCAGGGAAAGGGTGGGAGGCTGCTCCTTGCTGCAAACTCCATCAGCACCCGGGATTCGTAATGGTCATTTGATGTCTTAGAGACCCCAATGTGGGGAAGAAAGTACTGAGGGTGTTGCTTGAATGGCTTTGATAGTTCTGAGATGTTGTCAGCTTTCTTGCTCCAGGGTTGAGAAAATCTTTCCAAGGTCTATTGGCTGACCAGGTGCACCTTAGTGCATCCATATACCCAGGAACATGCTGCAAAGCTTGACCAAGAGAGGGGTCCTCTGACAAGACACTCGCTGGCCTCTGCTAGCCTAGATGAGCTGGCCATCACATCCTCCGTGTGTATCTGGGTATGCTGTCCACTCCATGAGCATCAGCAACAGGTAAGTACCGTCCCAATACACGGATTCTCAGGTCGGATCATCCACCTTGTAATTTTCCTTGAAGATGGGCTTTGAGTCCAGCAGTATGCTTGAGGCGTCCCCAAAGAAACCTTGCCTAGAGTGACCTCAGACCTGATTCTTGTGAGTGTGGGCTAGGTACGGTCCATCTCATTAGCCAACTCACATACTGGTGTATGAAGCTGCCTGGACAGCCCACCCCAGCGCTATCTGTCATATGAACCAGGGGTTTCCGTGGCCTCACTCAGCCTAGCCTACCCCGCCCAGCCTATCCCAGCCCTATCTCTCATATGAACCAGGGGTTTCTGTGGCCTCACCCAGCCTAGCCTACCCCAGTCCTATCTCTCATATGAACCAAAATGTTTTATGGCCTCACCCCAGGCTAGCCCACCCCAGCCCTATCTCTCATGCAGACTTCAGGTACTGAAGTCTAGTTGAAGCAATCACAAATAACCTCATAAGGTCCATCTCCTGCTCCAGATGTTGGCAGGTGCTGCTCCTAACCCAGCCTGATTCACCCCCCAGCCCTGGGTCTCATTAAAACCAGAGAATGCTACAGCCTGTGCCAGCCCAGCTCCCACCTCATCTTGGTTCTCACACACACTAGTAAATGCTGCAACCTAGCCTGGCTTGACCCACCCTCAATCCTGACTATCACATGTGCCAATGAACACTATGGCCCAACCCAGTCCAGCCTACCCCACACCCAGCCCCAGCTCTTGCGCTCACCAGCAGAAGCTGCAGCTTAGCAGAGAAGTTCCAGAAGTTTCCCTATCAGGCCCGCATGCAGTCCTGGATCTTATACATGTTGATAGGTACTGTGCCCCAGCCAGGCATGGACTGATCCCAGTCCCAGCTCTCGCCAGCAACTCACCTGCAGTCCTAACTTTCATATAAACTGGTAGGTGCTGAAGCCCAGCCTAGTACATCCTAGCTTTCACATGTGCCAGCGGATGCTACAGCCTAGCTCAGCCCAGCTGGCCTACAGACCCAGTCCCCAGGTGCTACAACCTTGACCGACATAGTGAGAGCTGTGATTCAGCAGGGGGATCCCTAAGATTTCCTACAAAGTCTGGTCCCAGCCCTGGACCTCACGCATGCTGGCAGGTACTATGGCCCAGCCTGACATGGTCCTCTCCCAGTCCTGACACTTGCTAGTAGGTGCTGCAGCCTAGCCAAGGTCAGCTCAGCCCCAGCCCCAGCTCTCACACTCGCCGGAAGGAGCTGCAATCTAGCAGAAGTGTTCCCCAGATTCCCCCACCTGGCCCATTTTCAGCCCTGGATCTCGTGTGTGCCAGCAGATGATGGCACATCCCCAAACAATCTCAGCACTAGCCAGAAGATGCTACAGTCTAGCCCAGCACAGCCTGCCTCCAGTCCCAGCTTTCACCAATGGGCGCTGCAGGATTGCCCTACTGGCTCACCCCAAGCCCCAGCTCTTGTGCTCACAAGTGGGAGCTGAGGCCAAGCAGGAGAATCACCCAAGTTCTCCATGCCTGGATCTTGTGCATGCTGGTGGGTGCTGTAACCCAACCTGGCATAGTCTGATTCCAGTCCCAGTACTAGAAGTGCTGAGGCCCAGCCTAGCCCAGCCCACCCCACTCCTAGAACCACTTCATACATGTGGTGTCAGGTGTTGCAGCCTGGCCCTGGCCAGCCAGCTCCCGGGCCCAGCTCTTGCAGATGTTGGTAAGTACTGTGGTCTTGCTTGGCCCTGGCCTGCCACCAGCCCCAGTGCTACAGTCCAACAGAGGAAAGCTCACAAAACCCCTGTTGAGTCCACCCCCAGCATCGGTTCTTCTGCCTGCTGGTGGGTGCTGCAGCCCAACCTGATGTGGCCAAATCCTGCTCCGACACTCCGATCCAGCCTAGCACAGCTCTCAGACATGGGCAGGTAGCGTGTCCTCTGGATTCCCTTTTCTGAACCATCCCGTCTCAGCTCCCTTGGTTATCTGCTAGTATAGTAGCCCCTAGGAGTCATTCCACACCTGTCAAACACGCTCCTGCTGTCTTCTGTTCTTGTAGGCCCCAGATTCTCTTCCCTGGAGCAATCTGCAGTCAACCCTCACCCCATCCCTTCCTTAGCAGACACATGTTGCTACCAGTGGCTTCCGGCACACTCACGCTCAATTTTACTAGACACTGTAAACTAGATTACCTTACAGGTGTTTGTGCAAGATAAGAGTACTTTAGGTTTTGCTGATACTAGGGGTACATACCTTTCCTCTAAGAAAAGTGGCTTGGTGTATGTCCCTCCCGCCACCAGGGACAGGCCCCAGTCTCTTTCCTCTGGGCTCTGCCAGCTCCCTTGTCAGTTTCAGGAAATAGACCGAAGGAAATCTTCTCCTTCTAGAGCCAGGCCTAGAGAGAGGTCACTGGCTGCTCACCACCCATGCCCACATCTACCCACATCTGCCATGGCTTGGTGGCCCAAGAGCCTTGTGGTCGCCCAGGACTCAGCAAATTACAACCTGTGGGTCACATCTAGCTGAAAAGCAAATTACAGCTGTTTTTGGTGTGGTGTCACAAGCTAAGACTTTTTTCACCTTCTTATAGGGTTTTCCATTTTTTTAAAAACCATATTCAACAGGCCTCCCACAAGCCCACAAAGCTACGATGTCTGCCACAGATTGGTTCCAGAGAAGACTTCCAAACTGCCTGGCTCCAAGAGCGAACGTTGTAAAAGGCAAGCTTCCTAAGGTTTTGGCTGATGAAGTTCAGTTCAAACACAAGGCCACTTCCCAGCTGGGTTTTGAAGTCACTGAAATCAGTATCCTCAGAGCTGTGACATAAGCTCTAATCATGCACAGCCAAGTTCCGTTCCATCTTCTAAGTTTTTTTTTTTTTAATTGGAAAGGCAAAGTTACAGAGAGAAGAAGAGAAAGATCTTCCATCTGCTGTTTCACTCCACAAGTGGCCGCAACAGCCAGAGCTGAGCCAATCCAAAGCCAGGAGCCAGGAGCTTCTTCCAGGTCTCCCACATGGGTACAGAGCTCCAAGGCTTTGGGCCATCCTTACTGCTTTCCCAGGCCACAAGCAAGGAGCTAGATGGGAAGCGGGGTATCTGGGACACGAATGAGAACCATATAGTATCCCAGTGCTTGCAAGACAAGATTAGCCAATCGAGCCATGGCACCAGGCCCAAGTCCTATTCTTTTTTGTTTGTTTGTTTGTTTGTTAGATCTTTTTTTGTATTGGAAAGTCAGATATACAGAGAGGAGGAGAGACAGAGAGAAGATCTTCCATCTGTTGATTCACTCCCCAAACAGCCACAATGGCTGGAGCTGAGCTGATCCAAAGCCAGGAGCCAGGAGCTTCTTTCAGGTCTCCCACGCAAGTGCAGGTAACTAATACTTTGGACTGTCCTCTACTGCTTTCTCAGGCCACAGCAGGGAGCTGGATGGGAGGCAGGGCCACTGGGATTAGAACCGGCTCCCATATGGTGCCACTAAGTACCATGCCCAAGCTCAAGTCCTTGTCTTGTTTCAAGTCTTGATACAGCAGGAAGGAGCCTGGGGAGTCCTCCCTGTGCTACTCTCCCTACTTCTATGCACACTTAAAAACTTTCTTAAAATAATACGATTAGTTTCATTTGTTTCCAAATCACAGAAAGAGAGAGATCCAACGGTTAACTCCCCAAAGACTGCACCAGTTGGAGCTGGGCAAGGCTTAAGCTGGGAGCCAGGGCTCCATTCTCATCTACCCCAGGCTGCAAGGGGCCCAAGGACTCAGAGCCCTCACCTGCTGTCTCCCAGCAATGAGCTGAATTGGAAGCAGAGCCAGGACTCCCACCCAGGCCCTCTGACACGGGATGCAGGCACCACCACACCAAACGCTGCACCTGTTAGACACGTCACAAAGACCAAGATTCCAGGGAACATCTCTCTGGAATTGACCTCAAGCTTGATTGTATAAACACATATATGTGAAAATAATGATGTGAGAAATCTAGCCATTTGTTCCAGGGCTAAAATATGCAGCACTTGTTAATTTAGCCATCTCTAATGCACATAGTCCAGTGACATTAACTCACAGTGTTGTGCCAGGATCACCACCATCCAGACAGGAACTTTTTATCTTCACCCGTGAGACATCAGAACCCAATCCCACTTGTACCAGCCCCTAGAAAGCACCATTCCATGTTTAACCTCCAGAAATTAGACAACCCTACATCCCTACACGCACACCTCTCATAAATAGAATCACATGGCTTTTGTCTTTTTTTTTTCTTGAGAGAGAGAGAGAGAGATGTCTTCTCTGGTCCTTTGTCCAGTTTTAAAATCCAGCTGTTTGGTTTTTGATTGAGTTGTGACTTCTCACATGTTAAGATTCATCCCTTCTCAGATACATAACATGCAAGAGTTTTTCTCCCATTCCTTGTGTTGCCTTTTCATTGGTGAATAATGGGTTTTTTAACGGTATTCATGCCATTTTTAAATATGTAGTTTACATAGTTGAGGAGGATGTATACCCATGTGAGCCATCAATTAGGGTGTGGAGGGTCAAGGCGCAAAGGAAGGTGGGGGAAACAAATGATTCCATTTTTTTTCCATTTCTCCTGTATCCACAAGCTGGGGGCAGGGGAGGGGACCACTCCTTGCTGCCAAACTACATCAGCACCCAGGGATGGGGGACAGCCACTTGATGTCATCTTAAAGAGCCAGGTGTGGGGAAGAAATTCCAAGGGTGTTAGTTGAATGGTTTGGACAGTTCTGCGATGCTGCTGAGTTCATCGTTTCAGGATTGAGATTTTTCCAAGGTCTGTTGGTTGAGAAAGTTCACCTCAGTGCATCCATAGACACAAGAAACATACTGCCAAACCTAGGCCAGGAGAATTGTTCAACCTGCTCTGCTTTCCACATGCTGTCCACTGCGCAGGCATCAGCAAGTGAGGAAGCCCAGTCCTGATACATGCACTCCAAGGTCAGACCTTTCACTTTGTGATTTTCCCTGTGGCTGGAGTTTGAGTCAAGCAGTCAGATCGGGGAGTCCCCCAAGAAAACTGATCTGGGGTAACCCCAGATCTGACTTGTCTAGTGGAGTGACCAGTTCAGTCCAACACCCACACCAGCCTTTGCAAACACCAGTGAATACATTGCCTGGTCAGTTCTGCCCCCAACCCCATCTCCTATAAAAACTGACAGGTGCTGCAGAGTAGCCCAATCCTATTCACCTTATACACACCAGCAGGAACTGCAGCATAAGTCAGGGCCACCCCGTAAGGCCCCACCCAGGCCCATCCCCAGCCCCATTTTCCGTATGTGTTGCAAATGCAAGAGATGAGTCCAGCCCCTCCTGTCATACATACCCATGAGTGCTGTGACCCACCCCCAGACTCAGCCTATACATATGCCAACAGGTGCTGCTTCCTGGTCCAGCCTGCCCTGCCTCCAGCTCTCACGTTCACCAGCAGAAGCTGCAACCCAGCAGGGGAGTGCCCACAGCTTCCCTGGTAGGTCCACTCCCAGCCCTGGATCCTGCCAAGGGGTACAGTGGTCCAGCCTCATGTGACATTCACCTAGTCCTGGCACTTGCCAATGGATGCTGCACCAAAACCCAGCTGGCCCACACTTACTCTGGTTCTTGTATGTACCAGCAGATGCAGTGGCCTAGCCTAGCTTGGCCCTACCCCAAATGCAGCTCACATGTAGATCTATAGGTGTTGCAGCCCTGCCTAGCCCAATCCGCTCCCAATCCAGCTCTTATACTCACCAGTGGAAGCAGGGGAGTCGTCAGAGCTCCTCTACCAGGCTCGCCCTCAGCGTGGGATCTTTCATGCCTTGGTGGATGACATGGCCCAGCCTCGCATGGCCTGCTTTGCCTCCACATTCACTGGGAGCTGCTACAGCCTGGCTCTGCCTGGCCTATACCCAGTGCAAGCTCACACCATTGGCAGGTTTTACAGCCCAACCCAGCTTGCCCTACACCCCATTCTGGCTCTTGTTCATGCCAGTGTATACTCTAAACTGGCCCAGCCTGATCCACCCCCATACCCAGCCTAGAGGGACTGTACCCAGCCTGGCATGAGCTGCCCCAGGCTTGGCTCTCCCATTCACAAGTGGAAGCTTTGTCTTAACAGGGGAGTTTCCTGAACTCCCCTATCACACCAGCACCCTGTCACAGATTCTGCGTGCACCAGTGGGTGCTCAGCCCAGCCTGACATGACCTGCCACTAGTCCTGATATTCACCAGTGTGTATTGAGGCCCCGACCAACTGGCCTGTACCACCCAGGGCAAGCTTTGGGGAGGGGTTTCCCCAACTAGATCACTAGACTCAAACCCCAGCCACAAGGAGAACTACAAAATATGTGGTCTAATCTTAAGAGTACATGTGTCAGGGCTGGGCCTCCTCAGTTGCTGATGTTCATCAGTGCAGTAGACAGCATGCCCAGATGCAACAAAGTGGACAATGTCTCAGAACTATCAAAACCACTCCAGTAGCACCCTCACATCATTCTTCCCTATAAGAGGTCTCCAAGGCAACACCAAATGACCGTTCCACGTCCCTGGGTGCTGATGTAATTTGACAGTAAGGAGTAGAACTCCCTCTGTTTGCCCAGCTGTGGACACAGGTGAAATAAAAAATAAACTGAAACATTTATCTCATCTACCTTTCGCCACACCTTGGCCCTCCCTACCCTATTGGAAGATCTCCCTCTCGACTATATAATCGTTACTAAAAGTTTTAAAATGAGCAATGTTTTGACAGACTACTTGTCTATTTTGTCAGTGGCTTCCTGTGACCTTAGAGTCATATTTGCACATTTTTTTAGTGCTCCTTCATGAAAAATTATTTTCAACAACTTTAAGGTTGATACAATGGAAAAAAGAGATCAAAATTATTTCAATCAGACCCGGCGTGATAGCCTAGTAACTAAATCCTCACCTTGCAACTATCGGCATCCCATATGGGTTCCAGTTCATAATCTCAGCTGCTCCACTTCCCATCCAACTCTGTACTTGTGGTCTAGGAAAGCAGTTGAGGATGGCCCAAAGCCTTGGGATCCTGAGCCCACATGAGAGAACCGAAAGAAGCTCCTGACTCCTGGCTTCAGCTAAGCTCAGCTCAGCTCAGCTCAGCTCTGGCAGCTGTGGATGTAAGATCTCTCCCTCTTTCTGTGTCTCCTTCTCTCTGGAAATCTGGCTTTCCAATAAAAATAAATAATTAAAAACATCACCTCAGTCCACGTTCTTTTTTTGCATCAGTAAAGCTGTTTTGACAACTTTTTAAAATATTTATTTCATCTGAATGAAACACAGAAAGAGATAGATATCTCACCTCTGCTGGCTCATTCTCCAATAGCCAGGCTTAGGGTAGGACCAAACCAGGAGCCAGCAACTCCATCTGGATCTTACCAGAAGGTAGCAGGATCCCAAGCATTCAATCCATTCCCAGGTTGAACTCCAGTAGGAAGCTGGATCTGACACAGAGCAGCCAGGACATCAGCCAGCATTCTGAAATGGGATGTGGGGTGTCCCAGTTGGTGGCTTAACCTGATATGCCACAACACCCATCCCTTACCCACTCTGTGGGCTCTAGTAAGGTGACACAGTGAAATGGCAAGCAAGTGCTGGTACTCATTGTCATCTCATACACACTGACCCCTTCTCAGAAAAAAGACTCTTAGCTTTCCAACTGCGTACTTGGCTGCCCAGGACCAAAGCTACATTTCCAAACCTGCCTTTGACCTACAAGCTAGGTGTGTCCTTACGAGCAGGTTCTACAAACAAAAAGGTACAATCGCGTCTCTCCATCCATGGGTTCATGTCTATAATCAACAGACTAAATGATGAAAAATACAGTATGTAAGGGAAAAAATGGCTTTTGTCTGAATATGCAGACTTTTTCCTTGTCATTATTTTCCAAACAATTCAATATCACTATTTTAGAGTGTTTGCAATATTTTGAGTATGTTTAAGTAAACTTGAGTGTACGGTATATTGAGGTGGATAAGAGGGTATACCTAAGTTTTATGCAAATATGAGGTCATTTTATGCAAGAGACTTGACAAGCATCTGCAGGTTTAGGCATCTATAACCAATCCCCATGGATACCAAGGAGCAACTGCTAGGGCGATTTCCAGGAAGCGTCGTTCCGCTCGAGTACAATGCTCTGTTCCTGTCTCATTCTGGTCCTGGCTGGACTGGGGGTGTGAAGCCTGGGTCTGGAGCAGCAGCATTAGCCAACGAGGGATAACCTGCAATGAAAGATGGTGGAACAGCGAGATGGAGAGAACCTTGGTCTCTGACAACTGGATCGCCTTCCTACCGCAGGACTGTCAGTGTTTACACGACAGAGAACTCAACTTCAATTTGTCAAACCCCTGTTGTTTTGCATTTCTGTAATTCCTAGGCAAGCCTAATTCTAGCATGGCTATCCAGAACATTATTCACTGCCGCACAATGCAGTTAGTCTCAAAATCATGCTGTACTTATCCAATAAAAGTGCACTAATCTGGAAATGACTGTCTTGTGCATTTGTCAATTGATGTTGCTGTAAAATGAAATCTCGTGCCATTTAACAGCCCTTTCTTGGGGCTATGTAGGGCAGATGGCAAGGGCCTGCTTGCTATTAGCCTACTGGCATACACAATACGATGCGGAATCATGATTTAGAATACAAAAACATAGGGAAGATTCAAACAAGAAATAGAATTTTCAGCTACGCCAACATCACCACAAACAGTGCACCATGTTTGAAGAGATGCTGCCCATCAAGGGAAAAAGATAATGCCCGTGGTGTAACAATCTTTGCTTAGGAAATGATGTCCTCCCTTATATCATATGGATGTTGCAATTTACTATAATTGCTTAAAGACTTGCACACTGATAGCTTATTTCTGTATGAACTAAATGGGTCAGAAAGTGCTGGGGAATAGAAAAACATTCAGTATAATGTGTGAGGCTTACTCTCACGTGTGCTCCCAGAGAACACTAACTGACTTGTGTGCACCAGATGCTGAGAAAACAAAACCATTGTCCACCCCTGCAATCGCTTAATGTTTTATGAGACAGCGAAATAAAATGTGTTGGAAACAGCTGACACAGATTGGATATCCACGTTTAGACATGATTCCAGGTACTCTCTGTGTCACCACAATCGATGCCGCAAGACAGACACTAATACCATTTATCATCAAGGAAATGGAGACAAAGAAAAAGCTAAGAAATTTTCCAGAGATCACACAAGCAGTAAGGAAAGTAATATGATTTCAACACATTCAGTAGTTTCCTAGCCCAGAATAATGCAGCACTGAATCCTCTAGTGAACAAGGCTTGTAAAAGATGTTGTGAAACATGAAAAAGCCCCTTTTTATTCCAGACTAGAAAGGCTTCTCAGAGAAGCTGACCACGTGCCGTACATCTTGAAAGATGAGCAGAACATACCCATGAGGAGCAGTAACATTCACAACAGCACAGGGCATCAAACAGCGTGAACCAAGGTAAGTCCAAGACAAGGGTCTGCAGCAAGCACACTGGATGGGGTAGCAGGATGACATCAGAGAGGCAGGCAAAAATCTGTGGGCTGGCAGTGGACACGGAGCCAGCCATGAAGATACCCAGGGCTCATGTCAGACTGCCTTCCATTTCCACCACCTGCTGCTGAGTCCATTTTTCTGTCAGTGTAGACCCTGGGAGGTTGAGTGTCAGCTCAGGTAATGGCTGGGCTCCTGCCATCCTGGGTAGAATTCCTGGCTCTGAATCCAGGCCCTGCCATTGTAAGCATTTTGGAGAGTGAAACAGTGAAGGGAATTTCTTTCACTTTCTCTCTGTCTCTCCAACAAACTTTTATAGAAATCTGTGTTCTGACTTAAGCTCAATATCTCTGGGGAGACCTAAGAACCGTGTGCAGCATAAGATGTGATCTTGCTTATATTTGGAAAGATCATTCCAATAATGATAACATGGAAGATGAATGAAGGCAGGGTGAGACCAATTTCCATATTGTTGAAATTACCTAGGAGAGATTTGAGAAGGGCTGAGCCAAGCCAGTGACAGCAGAAAAAAGAAAAAAATAACCCTGCTAGGCCACAACTCCAACCAGTAAACACAACAGCCAGGCTGGGACCAAACCAGGCTTGGCTGCAACAGCTACTGGCATACATGTAAGCCAGGTCTGCGAGCTACCCAGGCAAAGTGAGTGACAATACACACTGGTACAAGTGAGAGCCAGGATAGGGTGCAGGCCAGGTTGAGTTGGACTGCAGCACCCACCAGTTCACATAAGGGCTCGGGCTAGGGGTGAGCCAGGCTGGGTTAGATTGCTGTACCACTGGTGAGAGCTGGACTAGGAGATGAACCAGAGTACAGCACCTGTTACCAAATACTAGGACTGAGGGTGAGCCATCTCAGACTGGACCACAGCACACCTTGGCACACACAAGACCCAGGACTGGGAGTAGGACTAGTAGGGTAACCTCCAGGACTCCCCTGCTGAGCTGCTGCTTCCACAAGCAGTAGTAAGAGCTGGGACTGGGGGTGGGCCAGGCTGGAATTGGCATAAGAGAGTACAAGAATGAATGCAGGCCAACTGGGCTGGGCCACAGCACCAGCTGGTAAGTGCCAAGACTAGATGTAAGTCATGTCAGGCTGGACTACAGTACTCCTCAGCAGGCACAAGGCCCAGGGCTGGGAACATGCCCAGCAGAACTGAAGGCATTCCTCTGCTAGGTTGTACCTACCACCTGCGAGCATGAAAATTAAGGCTGGGGGTGGGCCAAGCCAAACAAAGCAGTGGTACCTGTCAACATAAGTGAAGACCAGGTCTGGAGGCGGGTTGGACTGAACTAATCCCAGTACTCATGGTGTACATGAGAATTTGGGAAGACTGGACTAGGCCAAGGCAGAGACTGGCGTGTGCAAATTTGGGTCTATGGCAGGCTGTCTGGGCTGAGCTGGGCTGCAGCACCCATTGGTTTGCATGAGATATGAGACTGAGGCAGAACTGACCAGGCAGCTGTACGTACATCGGCTCATGCAAGTGACAAACTGAACCTGACCCTGCACGACTGAAGCAAGAGTCAAGTCTGAGGATACCCCAAGCAAGGTTTCTTAAGATACTCCCCCAACTGGAAATGGAGTGCCTTCAGAGGCCAAGAACTCTGAGGTCACCCACCCCTATTTGGATCTACCACATGGTATGGAAGAAGCCCAAGTCCTGCCTTGCAGGATCCAAGGTCATCGGAACGACAAGCAGGATCCCTGAGCGATCCGCAGAAACAGAACAGTAAACTTTCTTCGGGACTAGGGAGAGGAGCTTTCTCTGGTCCTTGCCTACTTCCTACTTTGGGTCCCCACCCTCTCTTGTAAGGACTATCAGGATCGCTCCAGAAACCCCTCAAAACAAACAAACAAACAAACAAACTAGAATAGATAGACAGAGAATAACAAGGAAAGCTTAGAAACAGACAGGAAACGGTCAGCAGGGATGCACCTATAATTCACTGGGTGGGACACAAAGATTAGTCACTCCTCACTGGGGTGTTGAAGATTTCTCTGCACACCCCTCCTATAACTGTTCACCTAAACTGTTGACATGTCTTGTTATAGAGTTAGACTACCAAAAAAAAAAAAAAAAAAAACAGCCAGGTTCAGAGAAACCATGCTTCAATGCTATAAACTGCTAAATACTAAAACTAAAATAGACATGAGACAGCTGAATGGCAATCTATAGCCATTTTAAGGTGTATAGAACATGGTAGAAAATAAACCAAAATGGAAATGTCTATGAAGAAGTCACAGGTTGTGGTTGCGAACCTGCATTTTACTATTAACATATTGGTTAATCAATACCATGTCAATTAATGCCATAATATTGTAATTGGCTGTAAATATTATGTTGGGGCTTTTAATGGATTGGGATGATACTCTGCTGGCTCTACCTTCAGACCAGAGATGGTCTCACCAAGAAACCATTGAACTTACCAGAACAATAAGATGCTGGACTTTATGCTTGGTAAATATCTCCAATGAAAGAATGTCAACTGAATTTGAACTATGGAAATGCAACAAGGTGGAGCAATCCACCGGGAGGAGGGAAGGGTGTGGGGAGGGAGAATCCCAGTGCATATAAAAATGTACCACATAGGGCTCGGCAGCGTGGCCTGGTGGCTAAGGTCCTCGCCTTGATCCCATATGGCCGCTGGTTCTAATCCCGACAGCTCTACTTCCTCTCTATCTCTCCTCCTCTCAGTATATCTGACTTTGTAATAAAAATAAAACAAACCTTTAAAAAAAAAATTTAAAAAAAAAATGTACCACATAATGCAATGTAGTTAATAAAAAATAAATAAATATTGATACATTCTAAAAAAATTTTTGCAATTTAAA
Source organism: Ochotona princeps (assembly GCF_030435755.1). Classification (NCBI taxonomy): domain Eukaryota; kingdom Metazoa; phylum Chordata; class Mammalia; order Lagomorpha; family Ochotonidae; genus Ochotona; species Ochotona princeps. The sequence goes on along the minus strand of NC_080859.1, from coordinate 22,090,571 downwards.
AAAAAAAAAGATAGTGCCTTGTTAGGGCATCCTCAGATGGTGACAGGAAGGAGCTCACCCATTCATGCCCAGCATGAGGGTCACTCAGCCTGGGGCCAGTGCTTTGGTTCACACTGCCCTGCTGCCAGCATTTCATTAAGCACAAGTTGGAGTCCTGGATGATCCACCTCCAATCCACGTTCCTGCTAATGCGCCTAGGAAAGCAGCTGGAAGGATCCCAAGTATCTGGGCCCGTGTTGCAGACCAGATGGAGTTCAAGCTCTTTGCTACTACCTGCCCAATGACTGTTGGGGCCGTTTGTAGAGGGAAGCAGCAGGTGGAAGATCTCTGTCTCCTCTTCTGTCATCATGTTTATGTTTAAAACAAACACATAATTTTTATCGGGCCTGGTGCAGTGGCCTAGCAGCTAAAGTCCTCACCTTGAACACGCCAGGATCCCATATGGTCGCTGGTTCTAATCCCAACAGCTCCACTTCCCATCCAGCTCCCTGCTTGTGACCTGGGAAAGCAGTTGAGGATGGCCCAAGGACTTGGGACCCTGTACCTACGTGGGAGACCTGGAGGAACTTCCTGGCTCCTGGCTTCGGATTGGCACAGTACCAGCTGTTGCAGTCACTTGGGGAGTGCATCATCAGACGGATGATCTTGCTCTCTGTCTCTCCTCTCTGTATATCTGACTTTCCAAAAAATAAATAAATAAATAAATCTTTTTAAAAACCACATAATTTTTGTTTAAAAATAAAAATAAGGGCCTGACACAGTGGCCTAGCGGCTAAAGTCCTCGCCTTGAAAGCCCCGGGATCCCATATGAGTGCTGGCTTGTGTCCCGGCAGCCCCACTTCCCATCCACCTCCCTGCTTGTGGGCTGGGAAAGCAGTCGAGGACGGCCAAAGGCCTTGGGACCCTGCATCTGCATGTGAGACCCAGGAGAGGCTCCTGACTCTTGGCTTCGGATTGGCACAGCACCGGCCGTTGCGGCTCACTTGGGGAATAAATAAATAGGCAGAAGATCTTCCTCTCTGTATATCTGCTTTTCCAATAAAAATAAAATAAATCTTACAAAAATAAAAATAAAATAAAAAGTACAAGTTACATGCTAAGAAATCACGGGGGAAACTAGGATCATATAAAATGTACAATTAAACCCACAAAAGATCCAAAAAGAATAAAGGACAAAAGCAGGAGCAAAGAATGGGACAACAAATGGAAAATAACAATCCAGTCATATAAATAATTACTGTCCATTAAAAGCTAGAGATTAATAGAGTGGTTCAAAAAGCTGCAACTAGATGCTGTTTACAACAACCCATTTAAAACATGAGGACACAGAGATTAAAAGTCAATATGTCGAGAAAGAAGCACCATTCTTACATTCATCCTAGGAAAGTAGGTACATCCACATTCATTTCAGGCAGACCAGACTTCAGAGCAAGAAAAGAAGGCTAAAAGAGGCAGACATAAAGGTCAGCTCTCCAAGAACACCAAACAACCCCTGGCTGCATCAAGCAAGTCGGCGTCGAAATGAGTGAATCAAACATTCACACAGGCACAGGAAGAAACAAATCCACTGCTCTAATTTTCCATCAGAAATGGACAGATGCAGCGGGCAGAAAATCAGTAATGACATGGCTAAACTCAACAACACATCCATCACCTGATGTAATTGATCAAAACCTGCATGCCGATGCCCATAGCAGCATTATTTGTAATGACCAAAACTCGGAAACAGCCAAGGTGCCCTTCAATAAGTGAATGGGTAAACAGTAGTACATCTAAATAACAGACTATGATTAAATGTTGAGAAAGCATGAGTTATCAAGCCGTGAAAAGACATGGAGGAAACGGGCACATGTCAGCTTCAGTAAAGGAAGTCTTTGTCCTTTACGATGCCAACTAGGTGAGTTTGAAGAGGCCACTATCCTCGAGACAGCAAAACGGTGGGATGAGAGGATTTGTAGAGCAGTGAAACAACTCCACAGTGCTACAACCATGGCTACCTGTCATTCTACATTTGTCCAATCCCAGAAAAAAGGTAACACTCAAAGTGAAGTGATGGGAAGGTCGGGGCTTTGGGTGACTGTCCTGTGGCGACAGAAGTTCATCAGTTGTGATGAAGACCCTCCACTGGTATGCAGAGACAGTGTGTGGGAGGAAGAGGGTCGGAAATCAGCCTTCAGTTGAATTTGCAGTATATCTGGGAACCATAAAAAAATAATAAATAAACTGTATTTAAAACAAAGAAATGTTCAGAGTTTTATAGGAGAATTGTACCAAATATTTAACACCAACTTTACACAATCTTTTCTAGGCAGAGGAGGGAAGAAACACTTGCCAGTTCCTGTTATGACATCTGTACTGCCTGATGCCCAACCCAGACAGAAGCAGTACAAAGACCAGAGCGCTCTAATACGATTTCTTTCATACATCCAGCCACACACACACACCTTAGCACAGCAAATCCAACAATGCATAAAAAGAATTACACATCATGGCCAAGTAAAATTTCCTCCAAGTGTACAAGAGATTTAAGTATGCATGGAGAGATGCTAATAAATCCTTGCACAGAAGCCATGCTCTTCAGTTTTACAAAGCTTACTTTGGGGGCCCGGCGGCGTGGCCTAGCGGCTAACGTCCTCGCCTTGAACGCCCCGGGATCCCATATGGGCGCCGGTTCTAATCCCGGCAGCTCCACTTCCCATCCAGCTCCCTGCTTGTGGCCTGGGAAAGCAGTCGAGGACGGCCCAATGCATGGGGACACTGCACCCGCGTGGGAGACCTGGAAGAGGTTCCTGGCTCCTGGCTTCGGATCGGCACGCACCGGCCTGTTGCGGCTCACTTGGGGAGTGAATCATTGGACGGAAGATCTTCCTCTCTGTCTCTCCTCCTCTGTGTATATCTGGCTGTAATAAAATGAATAAATCTTTAAAAAAAAAAAAAAGAAAGCTTACTTTGGAAAAGGTCTTTTGGCTATGCAAGGCACAGACTGTAAAAGCAAAGCAGTACTCAAGAGGCCGCCTCTCAACAGAACAAGAACACTCGGGATAAAATGAGGAAACGTTATCTCTGCTCCAGGATGACATGATTTTCTGCACATCCTATTTCCACGGGAGGCATATTTCCTTTTGGATGTTGGCCTCCTACTGAGCTGTGCCTAACAATGACTCCTCATCCTTGTGTGTGCTTGGGGAAAGAGTTACTGAGAGGCAGGAAGGATCTGTTGACAGGACCGGTTTTGCACTTGACTGAGTGTGGGTGTCCCGGCTCCAGGGTCCAACTAGGAACAAGAGCTGACGAGAGCTCTGCACCTGCATTGTGCGCCTTTGGCCCCCAAGGGATTTGTAGCATTGGAGAAAAAGTATGTTTGGCCAAGGTGTTTGGTGTTCTCAAGATGACACTGTTGGCATAAAGTGGGTGGGGACTGCAGGCGTGGATTCCAAGGAAGCAGACAAGAGAAGGACCCCAAAGTAACGTCATGGCCATTATCCCTCAGAGGGGCTGGATGATGGGCATGTGTGAAGCCAGGGCCCCTCTGGAGGTCGCTCAAACGTCTGTGAGATCTTGCCAGGAGGGTGGGTTACAGGAACTCTCAGCTACCAGGAATTCAGCTGGAGTTAGTTTTCCTCCACCTGCAGGATCCTTGCAATGGGCATCTTTTCGCCTCACTGCTTCTTCCAGGTGTTTGGGGGGCCGGGGAGGGGGGAGGCAAAAAAAAAAAACACGTGACATACAATGAATCTCCAGAGATGCATGTGGAGTCCCAGCCTTTGAGAGTGTCATCCTTAAACCAAAGACCTCTTATCCTAGCCTCTTATCCTCACTTGTGCATGTGGGCTACCACACCATTAAAAGGCTTTCAGGAAATGCAGCCAGTACTGCTTAATGAGGAAGACGGCCTCCAGGGGCTCCCCAGTACTGTTTGCCTCCTAGTATTAGCAAGCCTTCCTCGCGTTCACAGTCCCCTGTCACACTAAGTCAAGCTTGGTCTGTACAACCAACAGGACTGTGTGTGTGTGTGTGTGTGTGTGTGTGTGTGTGTGTGTGTGTGTGTAGGTGCTGGATGTAGGGACACGGGGCAGACCTAGAGTCTCGCTTCCTATATCAACATCTGGGTTCAATACCCAGCTCCACTGCCTGACTCCAGCCTTCTGCTAATGCCTACCTTGGGAGGCAGCAGCGATGGCTCCTGCCACTGGACAGTGTCCTGGTCACCCAGCCAGTGATCCTGGCCCAGCCCTGTCTATTGCTAATTTTTAGTGAGTGAATGGACAAGGTCTCTCTTTCCTTCTCAAATAAATAAATACATCTTCAGAAAGAAAACAATACCATGGAAGTGACAGCTCATTGACTCTTAAAGCTGCGTTGTTGCTGCTTCCTCGTTTCCTCTTGGATCACTCGCTCTGGGGGATTCAGCCCCTATGTGATTACCTTGAAAACAGCAAAGCTGTGCTATGGGAAAAAACACAAATGGTGAGGAATTGAGGCCCTCTCCAACAGCCAGCACCGATTGACTGAGTGCATCACCCAGGACAAATCCAGGTTTCTGGAACCTGCAACCCTGGCCAGACTCTTAGCAGCAAATTTATGAGAGAACTGGAGGCCAAACCAGCCGGTCAAGCTGCTCCTAGATTAACGGCTTTTGGGACTTTGTGAAGTTATAAATTACTAATCTTGTTGCGAGGTTTAGGATAATTTGTTAAGCAGCAATATCTTACCCACAGACTTAATTTACATCCACATGAACACATCAACTAACCAAAATCCCACTATGAACAAGACTGCCCCTGCAAGGTCTTACTTTTTTTTTGGCACTTTTCAAATTCAAGCACATTTTGGTCTCCACTAGCAGACAACAATATTAAAAAATATTAAGGTTTAGAATCAAAACACCCACTGCAGTGAGGTAGGCTACAGGGACTGTCAAATTAATTTCAGAAAAGCAGGCCAAAACATTGATGTAGATGCTGTCTATGGCTAAACAACACCATTATACTCAATTATCTGGCTTGGGAGAGAAGGAAAAAAATCTGACAGTAATTTGATTTTCGACAAGAGCTATAATAAAATGCCATTACTCAGGAAAAATTGAATGGTGTATTTTCCAAAGCAAAATGCCTACACAAACATGAACACATTCACAGTATTTTCTCCAAACCCCAGGGGCAAGGCAGCCCTCCACATCAACTCCGGGGACTACCTGCAACGTTCTAAGGAATGAGAATGTTTAGACAATTAGCAATCACCAGCTCTAGAGACAACTACTCAGAGATGGCATTAGGCATGGTCACCATGCATGGCTTTGTACTGCAGTTCAGATATCATGGATCTGTCTCAGGGCAGAGGCTGGTGGGAAAGACAACTGAAGCCAAGCAAGATGAGAAACAAACGTAGGGCAATTCCTTGGCTTTGCCAGGTGCCCCTTGCGAGGTGTAGCTTGGCTAGCACCCTACTTGGCCATGGTCAACTTGTCTGTCCAGGTTCCATCCAAACACGGTGAGTTTGCAGAGAAAAATCAAGCAGGCCATTGTTACTGCCCTCCAACCTGTTTCCCAGACCCAAGTTTGCTCTCTGAGTATATGCGCCTGAACACACAGATGGTGGTCCCCTAGTAGCCACCAAGGAAATTGCTTACTGTGCGTAGGACTACATTGAAATGGAGAAAGAATAAGAAGGGCCGGAGACCGAGCATGGCCTCAGAGAAGAGAAATTTATGAGGCCACAATGAATCCTTCACTGCAGTGGCTACACAGAACCCTAAGCTGCCAAGACTTTTGAAGTCAGGCGAGACTGAAAGAATGCATTCACTATATAACAGACTTGTGTACAGGACTTTCCTATACTCTGAATGGCAAGTGAGAAAATATCATGCACCCAGAAGAGCTTCAGAGTCCAATTATCCAGCTTTCCATCCTAAATCTAACTCATCCAGCTCCAGTCAGTTTCCCCCAGCACTCTGGTCTCAGAGAAGGGGATGGAAGACCAAGGTTCTCTCTGTGTCTGCTCTTTCGACACTACTCTTATGAACAGCCATCAGTTTTGAATTCAATTGCTATTTCCAATGATCCGCGTGAACCTTAGAATCTCAGAAATTGCAGCCCTCTCTGTAGCGGCCTAATTCACTTACTTACATGTAAAGTATGTAAGTTTAGGGTGCTGGCTAGTGGCACCCCATCTGAAGCTTCTACCTGCAATGCTGGCATCGCATATGAGCACTGGTTTAGTCCTGACTCCTCTGCTTCCGTCTCAGCTCTCTGTTAATGGTACGGGAAAAGCAGCGGAAGATGGTCCAAATGTATGGGCCTCTGCTATGCACATGGGAGACCTGAAGGAAGCTCCTGACTTTGCCCCAGCCAATGCAAACATTTGGGGAATGAACCAGTGAAAGGATAATCTCTCTCACTCTCTCTCTCTCTCTCTCTCTCTTTCTCTGTCTCTCTCTGTTTCTCTATAATTCTGCCTTTCAAACAAATAAAAATTTTTAAATGTACCTAAGTTTTAAATATAGTAAAATCACATTTTGCACAAAAAATTTTATATCATTTAAATTGCCTATTTTTAAAATACATTAGTTGGGGCAGGTGTTTGGCACCCTCGGGTCAAGTGCCACCAGCTGGACTTCCTCCAGCCTCCGTCACTTACAACGAAACACTTGGGTTCCACCCACGTGAGAGACCCAGACGGAACCCCAGGCTCCCGGCTTCTCAGAGCCTGCTGCTGCGGGCAGATAAGGCATGCGGCAGTGAATGGAAGGTACCTCTCTGTTTCTCCGTCACGGTCTTTCTACTTTTCAAGTAAAATGAAAATGAATTTAAAGGATAATAGTGATGACTCCACTTTCAGCATCTATCGATAACTGCATCATTTTGAATCTGGGGAATGTTATTTCTGGGAGTATTTTTGTCCTGAAGGCCACTTTGGGTGGTAAAGCCAGCTCACTGTCATTTTGGAGAATGACTGGTGAATTACTTGAGATGGTAAATACACATACTCATATTCAGTGCATCTGCCTCATATTTTGCTTGAGCTATTATGATTCTACAAATAAGGACACTGAGATCACATGACTGATTCGGGTGCTGAAAGCTGGACTGTCTGTCATCAAATCTCCTGTATTACCTTCATACTGTATCCATGAATCCGCTTCCCCTAACTTTGTTGCCATCAAATGTAGCTAGCAAGCGTTATTTTTGTGTATGGTTAATAAAAATGCTGACAGAGCCTGCAATGTTCTACACAACATGTTCCTTTAGACTGATGTCAGCTGTCAGATTAGTCAATTACCCATCCATTTCTCTACTTTAAACGTCAGCAAGCTCTAGTTCACCATTTGCAACAGTGTCCTACAAAAAAAAAAATGCGTGGAAAATGGAATTAAAAATTATTTTTGGTGACCAAGACACGTTTTAAAATCATACAAAATGCGTTTTCCAAAAATTGTTCGAAGATTATTTATGATAGTATCATTTAATTCCTGCATTAATCCCGTGATGCCATTCCGGAACGCCCACTCTGCTAACAAGGAAAATGAAGATCAGAGATTTAGCAATTTGCCCAGAATCACACGGCCAGTAAATGTATACTTAACTCTGGAATAAAATATTTCTACCACTGACTCAAATTCTTTTACACGTGCAAATTACATTAAAATTAAAAACACAGTCATTGTATGTGTGCTGTAGCTCAGTTAATCATCATGACTCACTTTACAGATAATGAAAATGAGGCTCAAGAAGTATAAATAGGGCCCGGTGCAGTGGCCTAGCAGCTAAAGTCCTCGCCTTGAACACCCTGGGATCCCATATGGGCGCCGGTTCTAATCCCAACAGCTCCACTTCCCATCCAGCTCCCTGCTTGTGGCCTGGGAAAGCAGTTGAGGACTGCCCAATACATTGGGACCCTGCACCGCGTGGGAGATCCGGAAGAGGTTCCAGGTTCCCGGCATCGGATCGGCGCGCACCAGCCCGTTGCGGCTCACTTGGGGAGTGAAACATCGGACGGAAGATCTTCCTCTCTGTCTCTCCTCCTCTCTGTATATCTGACTTTGTAATAAAAATAATAATTCTTTAAAAAAAAAAGAAGTATAGATATAAGGGAAATCCCAGGAGCCTATGGAACTGTATCATAAAATGATGATAAGAAGAAGAAGAAGAAATAAGAAAAAACCTTCATAAAAAAAGAAGAAGTTTAGATATCCTTTCTAAGGTTTATATTTAAGGTGTCAGAGCTGGGGGCATAGAGTTACCCTTCTTCATTGCCTCTCACTGGAGACTATTGAGCACTTAGTTGAACCCAAGGCTACTTATATTCATTTTGATGTGTGCTAATCTATTATCCTAGAAAAACTTTCTGAAAATTAGCTCCAACAAATCTATTAAAATTGCTGAAACCAGTTCTGTCCACGGCTTCCTGGACCTGAATTCCTAAGAAGCCTGGCTGATGTAATTTCAATCTTTTGCTGAAGTCTCAGGTGGATTTCATAGGCGAGACAGAGAAATGAGGACACTGTGAGACCCTTACAGAAAGACTGGAAACAGGAATACAGTAATAAAGCTCTTCAAAATGGCTCACATTTTAGTGGGTAACTGAAAAGATTACTGCAAGAGGAAAGACAGGACCAGGAAGCTAAAGACCAGCAGAAGGAGAACGAACACCTTTGATGAAAATCACCAATCACCCCTGTGAAGGTGCTGCTGTGTTAGAAACCCAGCATCATCCTTACCTCGTTGGTTTACCTTTAGCACCCCCCTTTCCAAGGTCAGATCTCTGCAAAATAGCTGCTGGGGCTCCAGTCATTGCATGTACATCCCAGGTCACAGAAGGAAGGAAGAAAAAAAGAAGAGTACTCCTTCCCTTCTAAAGAGGGTTTCCAAAAATAACTCACACTTCCACTTTTAACTTACTGATAAGTCTTATCATATAATCACTCCCATACCAAGTAGCAAGAAAGACTAAGCCCTTTGGTGAGGGCCACGGAACCCATATACATGCACGGTTCTATTCCTCAGGGAGGAGAGCGAATAGATACTGAGATGTGCAGCTCACAAGCTCAGCTACAAATGACTAAAAGCAAACGATAACAGTGACACCACGATGGCTTCCTCCGTCTACGTCCTCAGAAGCGTCTTCATCAAGATATTCCGACACAACAGGCCCCGCAGTGCGCTTTCCGTTTACAAAATAGTGTAAAAGCAACTTAGATAGTTTTGTAGCAAAAATAATAGAAATAGATTGGCTATGAGGCAAAAAAAATGAGAAAACTGAGTTTGGTGTTCTGCTGAAATCATAATATTCCTCCAATCCTGCAGCTGCCTTTTGTCTGATAAGGAAGTCCCTTGCGGTCAGTGTCATCTGTATTCTCACGTGGTGACGCTGTAGATTACTGAGATTGGGACTTGCAGCAGCCCACTCTGCCACTTAATGATATTCATATTTCCAGCGAGCATAGTTGAAATTTCAAGAGAAAACTCGATTGAAAGTGACATTTCATTCCTATCCATCAAATATTGCATATAAATGAAATAGCCGCCTGCTCCTACAATCATGCAGAAATGTATGATAAAAGAAAGGGAATTGGGGAGGAAAGAGGAAGGCATACATATTTTGCTCCTGTGCAAGAAAAATTGTTCTGCTGAATAAACACATACTTTATTCTAGCTGGTGATAATAGCCGGCCTTTGTGTGTGTGTGTGTGTGTGTGTATTTATATGCTAAGAGAGCTGAACGCTGTATCTTCATGAACTGTGAAAAATCCTCACTGCAAGGTCTTGGAATGTTATTCCTCGGGCTCCATCTTACATTCAACCCTTCCACAAACATTTGCGAAATGAATACTATGTGCCTTACGCCATGCTAAAAGCTTGGGATGCAGAGATAGAAGGCAGACAGTATCTTGAGGAAGCTTGAGTTCTGTATTGTTTCTCTTTAGTGGACAAAAGATGAACTCAAATGAGTACCCTCTGAAGACTCCTACGAGTGCTGGGGGCGCTGGGCCAGACCATCTGGGCTCAGGCACTGGCGGTTGGGAGGCAATGTCCTCCGCTGGGAAAATGGGGACACCCACAGGAACTGAAAGCGAGGATCTTTGCCAAGCCCTCCACTCCCTGTGGAGCTCAATGTATGCACCGGAGACCTGCCAGCCATCACTACCTGCTTATGTAGCGGATGGCATCCCAAGAGCTCAAGGAACACCAGGAAAGTTACAGGAGAACAAGAAGCCTTTCAGGAGAGAGGATTTCTAAGCTGTGTGTGCAAGGGCGTGCAGCTCAGCTCTCACACCATGCTCTCCAACTTTCACAGAACAAGCATCTCTTAAACCGCCAAACAGCAAGCACCCGATCAGAGGAGGCCTGGCTTCTCCCCTGGGCTAGTCCCTCGAGCCCAGCAGAAGGATTCCTAAGGAATGAGCCCCACCCACCCTCAGGTTCTCCACTGCTGCTCTCTCCCTGTGGATGCAGGCACCTCCACACACACTCAACCACAGATCCCAGGCTCCTCCGGCTTTCCCAGTTGCCCGAAGACCTACCCCCCACCCCCAGCACGGCCACAGAGCCCTGCATTAGTGTCCAAAGGCACATCTAGGGAGGGGCTATCACTTTAAGCAAGACGTCATTAAAGTTTAAAGAAACAGAGTACCCCTAGAAGGCACCCCTACTGTGACTGCCAGCAGTTGTGCCCATTCCTGTGGCCCAAGCACAGGCTGGCTCTCTCCACTAGCCTCTCATAGCTCCTCTCCCTAAGGGGAACAGGGCAGCTGCAACCAATCCACGGGACTCTTTAGAGACCTCCATGTTATGGAATCCAAGTTTAATTCCCTCTTTGTCCAGGAGAAGAAAGACCTTCTCTTCCCCTTCCCTTTTCCACCCCAGGCTGGCAAGTGCATAAGTATCTATTTTCTTCAAAATGCTGCTGCCCTCATCCCAAAGACAATCAAAGTTGTCAATACTTCCCAGACTCAGGGTTGTTCTGTCTGAAGTAGCTTCTGTGAAGTACCTTGACAGTCCAGCCAACCCAGCACTGCCACTCCCTGGTCTGTATTCTAATCACAGATGCAATGGCCATCAGGGGAAGCAAGCCCACGCCTATACAACCTTTCTCTGTGGTTTCCCAACTTGAACGGGCATTGCTTAGCAAAGGAGTTACAGAATTCTACTCACATAATGGTTTTCAGATGAAAGATAGCCTAAATCCAGATTTCGGTGATACATTGTTTTCAGTAACTTGTTTGTATGGCCTTAAACAGGTGCTACATTATTTTCCTCGGACGCTTTTGCATCTGACACTATTAGCCTATATTCTGGGCTTCCCCAGGAAGAATGAATAGGTGTTTGCCTTACCAGCACATTACCAAAAAGACTCACTCAAGCAGTCCATCTTAAAACAGAGAGTCGTTTCACCCCACAGACAAATATTTACAGGGTGGAGCGTCTCAGTTCCTCAGAGCTCAACTCTCAGCTGGATGATGGATTATGTGTACTTTGCTTTTCCATAAGTAGATGCTTCCGTGGTGGAGAGCGGAAATATCCCAAAGCATTTTAAAAGCCATGAAGACTTGTCTTGTTAAAAGCATTTGTACATTCTATTGTAATTGAACACAATAATACCCCTTGGCCAGAAACTCTTTTCACAGGTATTAGATATATTAGCTAGTCACTATTTAAAAACAAAAACCACCTCTTTTTGCATAGTTACTGGCCTTTGGCATTCAAATATATGCGCACAAGGATTTACACAAACATGAATAATATCTACTGTCTGTTTCAATGTATTCTTGGCAAAGGATGACAAGATATGATAATGAATTTAGCAGCTTTTAGGAAACTGAAGGGCACAGTTAATCATTTTCTTTTGTTGCTCTTTGCAGGTGAGGGGAAGCTAGATGGGCCTTAAATGGATGAGTGTGCTCACTGCCTGTGCTGGGAGGGGGTCCTTGGAGAGGACTCACATGGAAATCAACTTTTTGACGGCTCAACCTTTATCTTCACAGTGAATCTATGATTTCAATGTCATTTTTACTTTCCTCTAAAGGAAACTGAGGCTACTCAAGGTTAAAAGGTGTGGCCATTCAAGGCGGCATGCACGGTAAGAGTCCAAGTGAAATCTGAACCTTAAAGCATTAACAGAACAGTAGTAGGATCGCCTGGAGAGTCACCTGCTCCAACTGCTTCCGGTTCTGGTACAAGTAGGGGAGGTGAGCACCTCCCTGCCCCAGCTCTGGTCCCTGATACCACCCCCAAAGTGTTGGCCCAGCACCTGGACAGTGTGTAGAACTGTGCCTACACCGCAGGGATCAGGGTGCCACTACAGGTCCTGAGCCCCGACAGACGCTCTGAGCTGCAGCTGCCTCCTGCCTTCACTGTACTGAGGACTGTAAACCCGTGTGCTGAGCGGCCTCACTCCCTGCTCAGGAGCCTGTCACAGGGCTCAGCCTTTAACCTACCTCACTGACCCTGTCCCTAGGACTCCAACACAAGCAGGTGGGCCACCCTGAACTTGAAAAAGTCCTCTTAGCAGGTTCCTACTGTTGCCATTAGTTGAAAACTCCTGCTGTGCCGCCCCTCCATCAGAGAGTCTCTCTGGACTGGATTTTCCTGGCCTTAGAGAGTTCATCCTGAATTATTTACTTTAGCCCTTTGGATAGTATCTATGTACCAACTACCAATCCACTTTGGCGAAGGCTACACCTGTCCTGCCTTCATCCCTCCCCAGACTAATGGACAATCAATATTCCTCATGGACAAACCAATCAGCATTAAGACACAGTGGAGACGCCAAAAGGATTTGCCAGAAATGAAAAGTGTTCACACGGTTAAAAAAAAAAAAAAAAAACCATCTACTGCAAAGAGTAGCATTGATGCTTGGAGGTGCAGTGGATGAAGCTGCTGTTGGCCACCTCAGCCTCATCTATAAGAGTGCTAGTTCAAGTCCCCACTTTCAGTCCAGCTTCCTGCTGATGTGCCTGGGGCAACAAGATGGCTCAAGCACTTGTACCCTGCCTGCGTGTGAGAGACCAGGATGGCGCTCCTGGCTCCTGGCTCTGGTTGTCACAGCCACTTGAGGGATGAAACAGTCAATGGAGAATCTCTCTCCTCTCTCTCTTGTTCTCTCTCTGTCATTCTGCCTTTCCAATAAGTAAATGAATCTTTAAATTAAAAAAAAAGAGCAGAAATGTGTTCAGCAGTCACGATATATATTTTTTAATGAGGTATTCATTTTGAGGATTCAACTCACTGTTACAAGAACTGAAGGAACTGAATGGTCCCATGACCAGCCATCTGAAAGCTGGCGACCGGGAGAGCTCCTGGCATGTTTTCAGCCCGAACCAGGGGACATAATGGTGGAAATCTCAATCCAGGGGCCCAAAGGGCGGAGACAGTGAGATGACACAGTCCAGCTCAGGCAAGCAGTCTAACTAAAGAGTTCAATCCTTCCTTCCTCCACCTTTTGTTCTATTCAGAGCATCTAAACAGACAGAGAAGACCACTCTGGTCTGGGAGGCAGGCAGACCTTCCCGGGTTCACCAACTCAAAGGCTAACTTCCTCTGGTAGCACCTCCACAACTACCCTCAGAGACAATGCTGCATCTGGGCTCCTGCTACTTGAAACGAGCCGTCACATCTTAGCGAACCTAACTGCTGATTTCACACGGTCCCCCTTAAACCAGACTGGTAAACCTTCACGTGCTTTCAAGCAAGTTGAGTTACGTTGGTGCAAGTCCCGCTTTTCAACATGATGTGTTCGGGAACAGCCACAAATAAATGAAGCCCATCAGCCGTCCTCCTCTTCCTGCCCTGAGCCTTCCTCCTTGCCCATCCAGATGCTGCGCTCTTGCCCAACTGTCACCCGATAAATCCAGAAACACTTTGGAATTGGACTGAAATATTTCCCAACGCCTGCCATCCAAAATAGACCTTCCCACTAATGGTCCCCATGACCCCTTTGGTCTAGTTTCTGTATAGTCTTTATTGGCCATATGGTATTTTAGGACACCTGATCCCCTTAATTCCACCTTTTTTAAAAGAAAAAAAAAAAAAAAAAAGACTTAGGCCTAACGTGATAGCCTCGCTGCTAAAGTCCTCACCTTGAAAGCACCAGGATCCCTATGGGTGCCGGTTCTAATCCTGGCAGCTCCACTTCCCATCCAGCTCTCTGCTTGTGGCCTGGAAAAGCAGTAGAGGATGGCCCAAAATCTTGGGACCCTGCACCCGTGTGGGAGACCTGGAAGAGGTTCCTGGCTCCTGGGTTCGGATCAGTTCAGCTCCAGCCACTGCAGTCACTTGGGGAGTGAAACATCGGATGGAAGATCTTCCTCTCTGTCTCCTCCTCCCTGTATATCTGCCTTTCCAATACAAAAATAAATAAATATTTTAAGTAAATACATGGATGTTTAAAAGAGAGAAAAAAAGACTTATTTATTTTTATCGAAAGGCAGATTTGCAGAGAGAAGACACAAAGAGAAAGATCCTCCATCCGCTGGTTTACTCCCCAAGTGGTCACAAAAGCCAGAGCTGAGCTGACCCGATCAGAAGCCAGCAGCCAGAAGTCTCCTCCAAGTCTCTTGTGTGGATACAGGGTCCCAAAGCTTTGGGCCATCCTCTACCACTTTCCCAGGCCACAAGCAGGGAGCTGGAAGGAAAGTGGAGTAGTTGGGACAAGAACTAGCTTCCACATGGGATCTCGACGCATGTCACTAGGCTACCATACTTGGCCCAATTCCTCCTTCTGACCACAGAAGTCCTAAAGAGCGAGACCGTATCTTTTGTGCACCTGTTTCTTCCCAGCATCCCTACAAGGTATCTTAAGTAGATAAGTTGTCTGCTTTTCACTTACATGTATCAAATTGGAGTGGATTTATATAGAAATGCTGTCCCCAAACATGATGCAATGGTCATTTGCTACTATTCTAAAGATGTGAATGAGGTCAGAGGACCCAAGTAATCAGAGATAAATACACATGCTAAGAGATTGGACTTTCCTGAAAATCTCATTAGTTTTGCACCCATCACCTTTCCCAGAAGACAATAGGTCCTCATAAGGGTTGAATAAAAGAACCATTACCACTGTCTGTCTTCCAGTTTCCCCAGTATCCTCTCAAGTACTTGGAACATTCTTTTTTTTTTTTTCCTTTATGCAATCAAGAAACAGTAGACTTTGTTCCATCTTCAGGTCACAACCTTTGTTGCTATGACAACAACACCGCTACTGTGAGTTTGATGGGGAGGCTACATTGTGGCACAAAACAAACGAGTACTTAACGCTAGTGTCCTCAGAAGCCAACCATCATCTGAAGAAAGAAGACGCAGATGACGTAAGACTGTCAAGGGTCAGTAAAATTCTCTAATCCCGAATTTGCATGATGTGTATGTTTTATAATCCCCAGCTGTATCCACAGAAGGTCTGGAAACTTGACGATAGTTTCAAAATATTATTCTCACTAAAAACATGGAATAACTTAGAGAAACAAGCTCCCACATCAGGAGCAGAAAATGTACGGATGGAGTAAGATTATCGTATTACACCAAAAAGTAAGGAAACTGTGAAAACCAACAAGCCTCTGACAAAAGCACTCAGGGAGAAATTGGTGACACTCCCCCTTGGCTTAAGAAGGGATGGCTTGAGCATTAATAAGAACCAATACTCATCAAACAAGTCTAAACCTAGCAATTCATAACTGTGTGCAAAAAGAGCATGCTGGACGAACAATCCATTATTTTTTTTTAAGATTTATTATTATTGGAAAGCCGGATATACAGAGAGGAGGAGAGACAGAGAGGAAGATCTTCCATCCGATGTTTCACTCCCCAAGTGAGCCGCAACGGGTCGGTGCTGCGCCGATCCGAAGCTGGGAACCAGGAATCTCTTCCAGGTCTCCCACGCGGGTGCAGGGTCCCAAAGCATTGGGCCGTCCTCGACTGCTTTCCCAGGCCACAAGCACGGAGCTGGATGGGAAGTGGAGCTGCCGGGATTAGAACCGGCTCCCATATGGGATCCCGGGGCCTTCAAGGCGAGGACGTTAGCTGCTAGGCCACGTCGCCGGGCCCGATCCATTATTTTTAAAATAAAGAGTGGGGAGAGATCTCCCAGGGTATATCTTGTCTTTTGTGTGTGTGTTACTCCTCAGACCATTGTTACTTGCTTTCATATGGAGAAGCTTCTCTTTCTAGAAATAATTCAGTTTCTAAATTGTATCATTTAAATACAACCCGCTCATAAACCCTTGTGAGCTCATGCCAAACAACCAACAATACATCTCTCAGGCCTACAAAAATAAAAGGGACAGCAAAGCACACTCAACAGTGTCACATGGCTGTTTCCTAGTCCCTGTTGGCTACAGTGGACAGCATACAGTGAACTGCTTGGAAACAGCAGAAATTAATTTCTGCCTGCTCCGGAGGCTGGGAAGGCTAACGCCAAGGTACTGCATACAAGTAAACCAAGTTTCTTCCAAGTAGTCAGCTATTTTGAAATGAAGAAGACTACAACTTGGAGGAACTCCACAATTAAATCTTGTGACTCTGTAGTCTACACAAAAATGGAGCTACAGCTAGCAGTACCCAGATTCCAAAACTAGCCAAGGACACAACAAAAAAAAGAAGCCTACATAGATAGAAGCTTTCTCAATCACATACTAGCAAATTGGATCCAACGGGGCATCAAGCAAATTGTGCAGCTTAGGCCCAGCACCGTGGCCTAGCAGCTTAAGTCCTCGCCTTGAAAGCACCAGGATCCCTATGGGTGCCAGTTCTAATCCCGGCAGCTCTACCTCCCATCCAGCTCCCTGCTTGTGGCCTGGAAAAGCAATCAAGGACAGCCCAAAGCCTTGAGACCCTGCACCCACGTGGGAGACCTGGAAGAAGTTCTGGCTTCGGATCGGCGCAGTACCAGCCGTTGCAGCCACTTGAGGAGTAAATCATCGGACGGAAGATCTTCCTCTCTGTATATCTGACTTTGCTAAAAAAAAAGAAATCTTTTAAAAAAAAAAATTGTGCAGCTTGATCAGCTGGGACTTACCCCAGTGTTGCAAGGAGGTTTGAACACAAGCAAATCAGGAAACATAAGACATAACATCAGAAGAACAAAGGACAAAAGCTGTATTATCATTTCAAGAGCTATGGAGACCCACGCCACATTGAACATCTCATGATGAAAAGCCTCAGTGCGTTAGGGACGGATTGAAGGCTGCACGTGACAGACCCCAGCCAGCGAGGCCCGAGAACAGAAAACTGAAAGCATTTCTTCTAAAAGCAGACATGAAATAAGCATGTCCACTGTTAGCACTCTTACTCCACACAATTTGGGAAGTCATAACAGGAGAAATCACACAGAAAAAAAAAAGATAACAAAAGAATTCCAACAAGAGAAAGAAGGTTAGATTACCCTTGCTTGCAGATAACAAAATTTTCTCTTGTTTAAAGATTTATTTACTTTTATCGGAAAGGGAAATCCACAGAGTGAAGGAGATGCAGAAAGATCTTCCCAAGGGGGAAAAAAAAAGAAAAAAAAATTTTTTTAAATTTTAGAAATTAAAAAAAAAAAGAAAGAAAAATCTTCCCTTCACAGGTTCACACCCCAAGTAGCCGCAAGGCCAGAGCTAAGCCAATCCAAAGCCAGGAGCCAGCAACTTCTTCCTGGTCTCCCACGTGGGTGCAGGGTCCAAGGCCCTGGGCAGTTCTTGACTGCTTTCCCAGGCTGTAAGAAGGGAGCTGGATGGGAAGTGGAGCAGCCCTGACATGAACTGCAGCCCATAGGGAATCCCAGCACATGCAAGAGAAAAACCTCAAGATACCAACGAAAAATGGTTAGAATTAATTTACAAATTCAGTGTGGTTGCACATACAAAATCAACAATCAAAAACCAGCAGCCATTTCACACCACAGAAACAAAATTCCTGAGAAAGAAATCAAGACAGCTTCTTCACAACTGTTACAAAAATAAAAATGAAAAAATACCTAGGTATAAATTTCACCCAGTACATGAATGATGATGAAAAAGGCAAAATACAGATGAAAGAAATTGAAGATGATACACACACACACACACACACACACACACACGGGAAGACATCGCATGATCATGGATTGGCGGAACAAGCATCATTAAAATCTCCAATGCTCCTTGGGTTCGTACCATCCCCACCAAAGCAACAATTTCCAGAAATTCAAAAATCCATATGGAGCCACAGGAGACCCTGAACAGTGCTAGATCCTGCTGAACCACTGAGACTTTAAATTCAATGAAACTCTGCAGAAAGACGATCTGAAGGTTAGTGGTGGAATGTTCACTGTTCCAGAAAGTTCCTCACCTGGAACATTCCAAACTGCTGAGAAGATTGTGCTCTGAGCTCCACCTGAGGAGTCTTTCAGCAGGTCCCTACTCACCTTGTCAGTGTCCCTGTGGCATGCTGCACCTCCCCCACCGAGCAGTTTAACAAGGGACCCAAGGAAGCCTGCCTTCAAAGCACCTGCTCTTCCTGTCCCGCCTCCCACCCACCCCACCCCCTGTGGCCCGGCAGGCTCTACCCCTACTCTCTTTGCCCCTATATTCTTTTTTTTTTTTTTTTTTTTATTTAACTTCATTAATTACATTGTATTATGTGACACAGTTACATAGATACTTGGGTTCTCCCCACCCCTCCCCAAACCCTCCCACCATGGTGGATTCCTCCACCTTGTTGCATAACCACAGCTCAAGTTCAGTTGAGATTCCCCCATTGCAAACATACACCAAACATAGAGTCCAGCATCTTATTGTCCAGTCAAGTTCAACGTCTTCTTAGGTATACCCTCTCTGGTCTGAAGACAGAGCTAGCAGAGTATTATCCCAGTCAATTGAAAGCTCCATCATACCATCAGCAAAAATTTACATCATTATGGAATTAATTGACATAGTAATGAGTAACCAACATGCTGAAAGTAAATGCGAGTTCCCAGCCACCTTCTGTGACCACCTCACCTATACTTCAATTTAGTTTATACACAACATATAACATTCAAAACATAACATGTTATACATAATATCATATCATCTTAAATTAAGGCAAACATGTGGTATTTAACCTTTTGTGATTGGCTCATTTCCCTTAGCATTATGGTTTCCAGTTTGGCCCATTTGGCCACAAAGAACTGCATTTTGTTTTTTTTAATAGCTGAGTAGTATTCCATGGAGTAGATGAACCATAGCTTTCTTATCCAATCCTCTGTTGATGGGCATTTTGGTTGCTTCCATGTTTTTGCAATTACTGATTGTGCTGCTATGAGCATAGGAGTGCATGTTGGTTTCTCATAAAACAATTGTTCTGGATATATTCCTAGGAGTGCTATTGCTGGATCATACGGTATGTTGAATTTGAGTTGTTTGAATATTCTCCATACTGATTTCCATAGAGGCTGTACCCGTCTGCAGCCCCACCAGCAGTGGAGTAGGGATCCCTTTTCCCCGCAGCCTCGCCAACAATATCTCCCTTCCCCCAAATAAAGTTCTTCCACCTTAACTAGACACCTCCTTGCCTTCTTTGAACCCTAAAAATCCTAAAACTTAGCAAACAGCTACAGCAAAAAAAAAAAAAAAAGTGGGAGGTATTACAATGCCCAGATTCAAAACAAACTACAAAGCTATGCTAACCAAAACCGCATGCCATTGGCATACAACTAACTGTTAGACCAATGGGGCAGAACAGGAGATGTGGGAATAATACCAAATCTTTCTAGCCGGCTCACTTATTCACAAAGCCAGCAAGAGCACACTTTGGAGTAACAGAAGTTTTCTCGATCACCTATGCCAAGAATACTAGATATCCATATAAAAAGAGAAATCTAGACCCCTATTTCTTAACCACATTCCAATATCAATTCAAAATGGGTCAGAGGCTTAACTGTCAGACTCAAACTTGAAGCTGCTGAAAGAAAAAACAGGAAAAAAAAATTGCTTCTACCGGTGGATCTGGGCCAAGCATTCTCAGCTGCGATCCCTCAAGAACAGATAACAATAAAAATCGCGGACAACAAAAGCAGGAGTTAGCAAGTGGAATTTCTGCATGCTGAGACGCTTCTGCACAGCCAAAGTGAGGAGACCACCCATGGAGTGGGAGAAAATATTTGCACATTGAATCACTGACGAGGGATTAGTATCCATAACATACAAGAAACTTTGCAAGTCAGCAGCAAAAAGTCAAACAGCCCAGTTTGAAAATGGGTGAATGAGCCACAGACCTTTCCCCAAAGGAGCTAGACACACAGGCAACAAGGACACGAGGAAACAGTCAACATCACCAGGGAAATAGAACTATATCTTTATGTAAATATACATCAAAACCACAGTGAGATATCTGTTTACTCCACTCAGAATGACAAGATACGTAAATGCTGGCAAGAATGTTGAGAAGGGAGAAGTCTTGAACACTGTTGGTAGGAATGTACGTTAGGATACCCAGCACAAAACAACAGCTTGGAAACGCCTGGGAGAACTAGAAGAGCTGCCTCACGATCCAGCAACAAGGTGTATACCCCCAAAGAGTTGAAATCAGCATGTAAAAAAAAAGAGCCGTTTGCACTTTTTCATATTTATCACAACACCATTCATAACAGCATACTCCTAGGATCATCTTAGGTGTCCACTGGCAGGTGAAGGGGTTAAAGAAAAACGTGGTTGTGTGTATACAATGCTGTATCATTTAGCTGCAAAATGATATTCTGTCATTTGCAGCTAGATGGATGGAACCGGAGGACAGCAGGTTAAACAAAGAAGTCGGGCATCTGCATGTCCTCATTGTTGCGGGAACCAAGGAATTGATCTCATAATAGTAAAGTTTAGAATAGTGCTAACACAACCAGAAAAGGCCCTGGGGCCGGGCAGGTGGAGAAGGAAGGTTAATGGGCCTGAGAGGCAGCTGGCTGGGAGGAACAACCTCGAATGTTCTGTGTCACAGGAGAATGACTACGGTTAATGATAAATATTTGACTGCTTCAAAAGAGTAAGTAAAGAGAATTTCAAAAGTTCCCAAGACAAAGAAATTAAGCATGTCTGGGGTGATCAGCTCCCCTGATCAGATCACGCTGTGACCCTGTGTTGAAATGTTACACTCTATCCCATGAATGTGAATGAGCTCACCTTGGGTACCTGTATTGAAATGCTACACTCCGTCCCATGAATGTATCCTTTTAAAACTTGTTTTCAGAAACGTCTCTGCACAGGTTTACTCCAACCACATCAATAGCCATGGAACAGCACTTCTGGAAGATTCTCAGTTGCCTACTTATGATGTCATTGAACATGGCAGATAGAGTTGTGTTCACCCCCTTGGCAGCCCTGACAATGCCAGGGTCCTTACTGAGCATCTAAAGCCCCAAACTTGGGCCACTGAGTTGAGATTTCCTGGTGCCAAGAAGTCTTAACGACCAAGGCCCCTCACTTTTGAGGCTGCAAGAATTCCTCACATAACTTTATCAAGGAGATAAACTTGGCTCCTGCTTAGCAGCATCCTGCTCATCTTTCAAGATCTTGATTTCACGGAAAGATTCTATTTGCCTGGCCACGGCTGCTGGCCTGGACCTCGGCCCAAAGCCACAGTAGTCACACAAGAGCAGCAGAGGTTGAGACCTATTGGAAAAGAGGGGCTCTGTGTCGGCATCCCCAGGACCCACAGCATCTGCACACATCTGGCCAGAGACGGGAACAGGAAGTGCCAGGACACAGGCAACAAATGTGGTCAGCCAATGGTCAGCAATGAAATTGGCTCATGATCAGTGAGACAAAGTTCGGAAGGGAGACATCCAAGAGTTTAGAATCTCAGGTTTTGAAGCCCGCTTCTGCATTGCAAAGCATATACCCGTAAGCTTAGAAGCATAAAACAAAATGTCAAGTTCGTGGCATTTGATGGAAAAGTACACTACTTTCATACGAAGTTTCAGATGAACAAATTATTAATGAGGAATGCAGTTTTCAACAGTTTTTATTCATTCGTTTTCGTTTGAGAAGCAGAGAGACAAGAGACAGAGAAATATTTTCTATCCTCTGGTTCATTCTCCCAGAAGATTGCAGCAGCTGGGGCTGGACCAGGCAGAAGCCGGGAGATGGGAAGTCCAGCTGGGTGTCCCACACAGGTGGTATACAACCAAGCCCACAAGCCGGCATCAGCGCCTCCCAGAGCAGCAACAGGCAGGAAGCTGGGAGGGAAGTGGAGCAGTGTGGGAGCACACCAGGCACCCAGCCTTACGGGATACAGACTTCATTGCTGCACCCAAGGCCTGTTGTGAGGAATGCAGTTTCCAAATTGATTTTTAAATGCTTATTTATTTTCACTTTATTGGCAACACAGACATTTGCATATACTGATTCACGCCTCCAAATCTCCAGCAGGTATATGGAACTCAAGCTGGAATGCCCACAAGAGTGCCATGGACACAGCTAATTGCACCATCTCTTGCTGCATTACAAGGCAAGTGTAAGCAGGAAGATAAGAGAAGCAGAACTAGGGCCCCACACGATAGCCTAGCAGCTAAAGTCCTCACCTTGCACGCACCAGGATTCCATATTGGCACCGATTGTAATCCCAGCAGCCCCACTTTCCATCTAGCTCCCTGCGTGGCCTGGGAAAGCAGTCAAAGATGGCCCAAAGCCTCAGGATACTGCACCCGTGTGGGAGACCTGGAGGAGGCTCCTGGCTTCAGAAGGGCTCAGCTCCAGCCATTGCGGCTGCTTGGGGAATGAAATCAGTGGACGGAAAATCTTCCTCTCTGTCTCTGCCTCTCTGTATCTCTGACTTTCTAATAATAATAATAATGTCTTTTCTTAAGATTTATTTATTTTTATTGCAAAGTCAGATATACAGAGAGAGGAGGAGAAACAGAGAGGAAGATCTTCTGTCTGATGATTCACTCCCCAAGTTTCCGCAATGACCCGAGCTGTTCCATTAAAAAAGAGAGAGAGAGAGAGAAGCAGAACTGGAATTCAAACCTAGGCACGATGTCCACCCATATTCTTTATAATTAAAAATAGACTGGTAGAATGCATAAACAAGTGTTTTGAATTTTACACAAATCATGAAGCCACACAGAATGTCTCATATAAGCACCACGAATTACAGGAGATGCCAAAGGAAACATTAAAATGCCTTTGTATAAACTTACATTTAAAATGGAATCTAGTCTTATGCAAAACTGATTTGTATGAAGAATTAAGCATTTTTAGAAAATGTGTCCTGTGATTAGCAGCACCCTACATGTACCACCATGGTTATTTCAAAATAATTTATTGAAAATGCATCCAGGTAGAAAAATACTTTTAATAGTTCCAATAAAAAATGCCTTAGGGGTCAGTGTTATGTACAAAGGATCAGTCCCCAACCTGAGGCACTGGGATTCCATCACTCCATACCTGCATCAGTTTGAGTCCCAGCTGCTCCATTCCAAACAGGTTGCTGCTAACGCACCTGGGAAAGCAGCAGCAGCTGGACCAAGTGCCTGGGCTCCTGCCATGCACGTGGGAGACTCAGAAGAAGCTCCTGGCTTCTGGCTTCAGTGGGGCCAAGCCCCACCCAATGTTGCCATTCAGGGAATGAACATCCAGGGATGGAAAAACTGTCTCTCTCTCTTTTTCTCCCTTTATTCCCCCTCCACTCCACAACTTTGCCTTTCAAATAAATAAATCAAAAAAATACAACTTCCTCAGCAAGAAAAGATCCTCATCAAACTTTAAAATGATCTAAGGTGGATGTGTAGGTGAAGCTGCCATTTGTGTCACCACATCCGTGTCAAAGCCTGGTTCGCATTCTGGCTCCTCTACTCCTGCTAATGCATCCCGGGAGGCAGCACTGCTTGGGCCCCTGCCACGCATGGCAGACAGCATGACGAGTGGGGCCCTGGCTTGGGTCTGCTCAGCACCAGCTGTCATAGCCATGTGAGGATAAAAGATCTCTCAATCAATTAACCTCCCTCTCTCTTTTCTTTCTTGTCTTTCTCCTCCCTTTTCTCTTTCTTCTCCCTCTTCTCCTCCTCCTTCTCACTCTCACACATGCCTAGAGCCTCACACCAGCACCAAGAAGCAGGCAGGACATTTCCAAGGGGGCTGGAGCAACAGAAACACAGCTTCTGCCCAAGCCCAAGAGGGGAAGAGTAGCCCTCCACCTTCCTTCGCCTTCCCTGTCTTCCATCTTGCACCACAGGTCATCATCTGCAGGAGTGAGTCGGATGCCATCTGATGGAACAGCCTGGGAAGCTCCACCTGTACAAGCCAGCCTTGTGTGATTCTAAGCCCAACAAGTCCATGACTGGCACACCAAATTAGCCAGAGCTGATAACTTGCAGCCTGAGTGTTGCCTGAACGCCCAGAAGATGCCAATAGTCAAATAGTACTGCAAGTCTCCAGTTGCTGCCATCATGCATTGAAGGCCCTCAGTCACTGCTGTGACTTGCCAGTGCCTTTACTGCTTCCCATACTGAGGTCTGGGTATGCCAGCTGGGGGACAGTTTCGCCAGGTATAGCAATCTGTTGACCTCACATAGGGTCTTTGTTTAGGCAAAGCCAACAGTACCAGGAACTGACAGCCTTCAGAGGTGGGAGTGGCCTGACATCACCTGTAAGAAGCGTGGTTATTCAGGTGAGACTACTGTTCATTACTTGGCACTCAAAAGTGTGTTTACTGGGGTGAGTCTGTCCCCGATGGGCTGACTCCCTCGAGCAAGAAGCTTGCTGAAGCAAGACGTTCTTGATCGATTGGGCTTACAACTGGGTTCTCACAACTCCTTGCTCCCATAGCTACAGAGGAAACTTGCGCCTTTTTCTGTGCTTGTGGAAACGTCTTCGTTTCAACCCTTGCTGTCGATCCTTGTTCAATCAAAGCTGTAGAACAGGGCTTCAGGCGTTGTGGGGACCTTAACGACTAGGACTGATTTTCCTTGCTGGGGTAGGGGGGGCTTCCTCAGTGCAGACTCTGGGGCTTCTACATCTGTGGGTGTGATTTTATTCTCATTTCCTTTGTGCCCTTAAACCATCTCTCAAAACAGTGACAACACAAAAGCATCTGAGATTCTGCTCAATACATGTTGGACAAAAGTGAGACCAGTAAGTATAAGTAGGTCCGGAAATTCCTAGGAGGCATTTCCAGAGATCATATACCCAAATTTCCCAGATCTGATGATAAAAGCAAATTTCAAGCATGTACCAAGTATGGGCCTGGCGAGGTAGCCTAGTGGCTAAAGTCCTCATCTTGAATGCTAGGATCCCATGTGAGTGCCAGTTCACATCCCAGCAGCCCTGCTTCCCATCCAGCTCCCTGCTTGTGGCCTGGGAAAGCAGTGGAGGACGGCCCAGGGTCTTGGGACCCTGTAACCACGTGTGATACCTAGAGAAGCTTCTGGCTCCTGGCTTCAGTTTGGCCATTGCAGCCACTTGAGAAGTGAATCAGCAGATGGCAGATATCTCTTTCTCTATCTCCTTCTCTCTATAAATCTGACTTTCCAATAAAAATAAAGACGAAAGGGATATGCCAAGTCTACTTTAAATAGGCAGGTCACCTTCCCTTTGGCTTAGATGCAGGTTATTCTAATTCACTTGCAGTGTTTAAACATGATACACCATGTTAACAAGGATAGAGGATCTTTCTTCAATGCCCAAAAGAGAACCTGGAGACTCTTCTGTTATTTGTAACTTCCTGAGTTAAGGAATTTAAACTGTTCTGCTGTGCCTCTGGGTTTGGGCTGGGTTCTTCGTTGAGTCCAAGTAACAGCACAGTATTAATGGACATGCCCAGTGGCTCCTCACCTGCGGATATGGTCACCACTCACAGGACTCTCACACCATGGATGGCGTCACCCTCTTGTACCCTTTGAGATTGCGATCCACTGGGTTGATGAGGAATTGTATTGGTTTTCCATTGCTTTGCAAAAATTATCCCAAATTTAACGGGTTGAAGCAGGTGACCAACTCACACAGCTTATAAGCGTCCGAGGGTAGCTTACCTGCATGGCTCGGGGCCAGGGTCTGTCTTGAAGTAGCAGCTACGGGATCAGCTAAAGCTTCAATTCTCTGAAGGCTTGCAAGGAGCTGTGGGATCCACTTCCAAGAAGTCACACGCCACTGGCTGTTACCTGGGACCGGTTCCTCATCACCTGTTGCTAGGATGTCTCCTCTGTTTGCTACACAAATCTTTTCATTGGGCGTCTCATAACATGGCGGCTGCATTTCCCTTGAAGGAATAACACGACAGAAATGAAAGCAGAAAATATAATTTCCTTTATAGCTTGCTCTTGAAAGTGACATGCCGTCATGGTCACCCTATGCTATTCGTGACACACACCAACACTGGCCTGCTAACAAGATCAGTGCAATGGATACGGATGTAAACATCAAATCAGTGCCCACCTTGGAGACTGACTCCCACAAATTACGCCCTAGAAACTGACTATCAAGTGGGGTGGGAAATGGAACCGTCTTTCTTCTGCAAAGGGCCATGTAGATATCCATAACACCACTTCCTCGCCATTCAAAACTGTCAACTTAAAAATGAGACTGCTAGAGTCTTACTAAATTTTTGGTCCAACCTGCAGTTGCTTCGGTATGGCCAGACCAAATAAATGGTTTTGTGTGAGCTTTATGACTCAACGTACCGGACATTCCCCACCCCTTCACTGATAATCCAGGAGTATAAATACCCTTGGTGCTCCATTGGCACTGGAGAGTCTGGTTTCCTTATAGAAAAAAGTAAAAAGCTATACAAGGGATAATTTGACTTAGCAAAACTATAAATATTCTCACATTGTCTCTAGGAATTATGAGGAAAAAGTTCTTTGCAGTCTACAATTGCCCTGGTGCACAGAAATTTGATTTGTGTATTGCATGCACCGAGTAACACTATTGGTAACATTAGAGCAACATACCCTAACATCGTTTATTAAAATGGCTGAAACAAAACAGCTTTGAAACACTGAACTACAGAGTTATGATGATAATTTGTAGGCCAAAGGTCAGCAACAGCAAGCATTCTCTGAAGAGCTAGGCACTAAATACTTCTGTGCTTCCTGGTTCCATACTTGCTTTGTGACTATTCAACTAAGATTGCAATATTAAAGCAGCCATAAACCATATGTTTTTTTAAAGTGGATGTGGGAATGTTCTAATAAGACTTTATTTACAAAAACAGATGGCAGGACAGATTCACTCTGTAAGCTGTATGTGGATTGCCAATTCATGGTCTAGATTTTGGCAAGATGCTATTACTAGTACAGAGAATAGGATAGACCAAGTAGTAGATGCAATGCCTGCAAGAGAGAAAGGATTAAATCATTGTCAATAAAAGATGATACACAGGGCCCCCGGCGGTGTGGCCTAGTGGCTAATGCCCCGGGATCCCATATGGGCGCCGGTTCTAGTCCCGGCAGCTCCACTTCCCATCCAGCTCCCTGCTTGTGGCCTGGGAAAGCAGTGGAGGACAGCCCAATGCATTGGGACACTGCACCCGCGTGGGAGACCTGGAGGAGGTTCATGGTTCCCGGCATTGGATTGGTGCGCACCGGCCCGTTGCGGCTCACTTGGGGAGTGAAACATCGGATGGAAGATCTTCCTCTCTGTCTCTCCTCCTCTCTGTATATCCGGCTTTCCAATAATAATAATAAAAAAAAATCTTAAAAAAAAGATGATACACAAACACTTGCAGCATCATTTCAGAAGAACTAAAAGACAGGATTTAGGGGCAGGTGCGATGGCTCAACTGTCTAATCCTCTACCTTGCAGGGTCGGTCTCTTATATGGATACCAGTTCATGTCCTGGCTGCTCCACTTCCCATCCAGCTCCCTGCTTGTGGCCTGGGGAAGGTAGTGGAGGATGGCCCTAAGCCTTGGGGCCCTGTACCAGTGTGGGAGACCCAGAAGATTCTCTTAGTTCTTGGCTTCTGGCCTTGAATCAGGTATGCTCTCCATGTCTCCTTCACTCTGCAAATCTGCCTTTCCAATAAAAATAAATAAATCTTTAAAAAAAAAAAAGGCAAGATTTTGACTTGCTCAACTCAAGGAAATGATAATTATTTGAATATACATGCTTACCTGATTTGAACACGACACTGGGTATACAAGGATAAATATATCATCTAGTATACAGTAGATCTATGCAATTATCATTTATCAATAAAATGCATTTTTAAAAAAGCAAAAAGAACATGCAGCGAAGAGTGTGACAGAACAAATTTCTTACAATTGTCTTGAGTTTAAACTGTTGACTCCATGTACTGAACTTGTTCTGAGAATCTTGAGTTAAGAAGGACCTCAATTTAAGGGACCCAGTGGCTGTGACTCTTATATTGGGTTAAAGATCTTCCGTTTCTTCAGAGTGGTGAGGAAAATATAACTTTTAAGTAATAGGAAAAGCCTTATAGGGTTTCACTCTATGAGTAAATATTCTAGGTAAATATGCCTATGCATCAGTGGGTAAATAATTGGATTTTCTTATCCTAAGATTTAAGTAGGTAACCTAAAATCTACTTGTGCACTGTTTCTATTGTTTTATATTTTTACTTTTGCAACTGTCGATGATTTTGATGGGGAAATGATTCAACCCATCCAGAAAATAAATGCGCTATTATGAGCACACATGATAAGCTATAAAAGGACGCAAGGACCACCTCGGGCACGGTTCTAATCCGTCCCAACACTGATAATATTTTCAGCTTAATGTAGTTATACATAGATAGAAACTGACCCTGTTCTCTGGTGTCCTGGAGACATTTTCCAGTCACTGTTCAGTGATGGGCTGGTTCAGGGAGAATTTCGGTAAGTACCAATTTAAGGTTTCATCTGGTGCTCCAGGGTCTGGTTTTGCCAGGTCTTATCATTATGAAGTTCATCACCACCCAGCACAGCCAATCATGTTTGCTTCATGATAATGCTTTTCTCTTCGTTTGTATTCAAAGTCTCTGCTGGTTTTCAGATAACCTGAGACGTTATGGTGTAGAACCTGATGTTCTACAGTAAAGAGATTAATGGCAGACGTGGCTGCTGCCATAGCAACAGGAACACTGTACTGATCCCTTTGAGAGTTCAGTGGTAGGAAAAGGAAATGCCAGGACAGATGTCTTCCTCAAAGCAGCGACAGTGGGACGATTTTGCATAATAATCCTTCCCTGTCTTAGCCCTCTCTGTGGGCGTCCTTCCCAAAGTTGCCTGTCTGGTAGAAGGGGACAACCTCCTGGGCTTCGGTCAAGGATGTGTCACCCCTGGCTAGACCATCCAAACAAGCTCCCAAATAAATAACTAAATCTTACAAAATAAATACATAAAATAAGAAGGTTATTGGCCATTTGATAGTTTGCCTACTCACTGGCTTTTAGTTCTGCTTAAAGACACTAAAGATTTGAAGGAATCAAAACGTTCTTCTTGCCTTTACCAAGAAAAGCACCAAGTCAGAATTGATCATGTTTCTTAGAGGAAACCAAAGCTCTTGCAGGAGAACAAGATGCTGGCATTGGACAAACCCTTGACAGACAGGGGAGGCCGATCAGCTCCACCTATAGAGGGAGGTGTTGAAAAGTGTTTGTGTTCCCCAACCAAGAAGGAGGCCACCCAGAGTTCTAACAATCTTGGACTCCTGAGTATGGAACAAAACAAAATGAGCATCTTTCACACATGAACAGCAAAGTGGTGCTGTCAGGTTTTACAGGATCCCTCCCTGGACAAGGTTTAGCCAACCTTTTCTCCACTGATTGATTGCTGATCTGATGGACTTCCAACCACCAGCCCTCAAGGATAGATCCATGTTGATGTGGAAACTCATCAGGCCTGTTTTCACCTGGTCTAGTGGACCACTCCCTTACAAGACAGCACAAAAAAGACACACAGAGCTGGCACTGCGGCTCAACAGGCTAACCCTCTACTCTGTGGTGCCAGCATTCCATATTGGTGGCAGCTTGTGTCCCAACTACTCCACTTCTAAACCAGCTCCCTGCTGATGACCTGGAAAAGCAGTGCAGGGTGGCCCAAGTCTTCAGGATCCCGTGCTGCGGGAGTGCCAGAAGAGACTCTTGGCTCCTGGCTTTGGATCAGCTCAGCTGTGGCTGTTGCAGCCATTTGGGGAGTAAACCAGCGGATGGAAGACCTCTCTCTATCTGTCCTACTCTCTGTAAATCTGCCTTTTGAATAAAAATAATAAATAAATGCTTTTTTAAAAAAAATATGTAAATGTTACACATCCTAGAATTGTTAAGTGCACATGACATAAAACTAAAAAGAAAGACACACAGGCACGCAGCCAGAGAAGACAAGCAAGCAACAGAATAGACAAGTTAATGGAAAACACATTTATCAGATGGGCATTCTTGGAAACAAAAGATCTAGTTGCTACACAAAGACTTGGGTCTAATGATTTACTAAACCTGTCAAATCTCAATGTCAACACATAAACAGGTTATACTTGAGGCTAACTCACTAGACAGCCTACTACAAGGTACCAGAGAGTGTACCTATTGGCCAAGTGAATACCTAAAATGATGCTAGCAGAGGCTACTCAATTCTGTCTCAGGGAAATGGGTGCTGTGGCATAACACGTTAATCCTCTGCCTGCGGCTCTGGCGTCCCATATGGGCACTGGTTCAAATCCTGGCTGCTCCACACTTCCAATGTCGCTCCCTGCTAATGTGTTTT
The DNA here is from genome assembly GCF_030435755.1 of Ochotona princeps. Taxonomy (NCBI): domain Eukaryota; kingdom Metazoa; phylum Chordata; class Mammalia; order Lagomorpha; family Ochotonidae; genus Ochotona; species Ochotona princeps. Next base: position 22,059,955 of record NC_080859.1, on the reverse strand, counting down.
TGGAAAGCGACAGAATATATGGCTCAAGTGGTTGAGATCCTGCACATGCATAGGACACCCAGAAAGAAGCTCCTGACTTTAGAGCACCCAGCTACAGTCAGACCAGCTCAGCTTTAGCCATTGCAGCCATCTGGGGAGAGAACCCACATGTGGAAGATCTATCTCTCCCTCCTCTCTCTATAACTCTATCCTTCAGATAAATAAATCTTTAAAAAATAGAAATAATGAAAAAATACATTTTGGTGAAGCTTTCATATTGTCAAAACACAAAAAAGACCATCACACAGTATCTAAAATAAAAAGGCAAAACTAGCCAAGATGTGGGTGGAGGCTAGGCTTGCTCTTACGTTGCAGAAATGGCCCACTATGTACGGCAGATCTTCCATGCCAGAAGCATGGAGTTAGGGGTTGGTGGACTCTTAGAGTCAGCCGTCATCCCCTGTAGAGACATGGGTAATCAGGTGAGATGACTGCTGATGGGCGCCACTCCAAGACGGAGCTGCTGGAGCCAATTTGTCCCTGTCAACAGTGAGAAATAGGGGCTCACATTGTGGAACAGAGAATACTAGTCCAGCTGCTTGACTTACTATTTCAGTCTTATAAGATTTATTTATTTGAAGGGCAGAGTTACAGAAAAAGAAAAGGAGAGGGGGGAGATTTATTTACTGGTTCACTGCTCAAATGGCTACAACAGCCAGAGCTGAGCCAAGTCAATGCCAGAAGTCCAAAATCCCATCCAGGCCTCCCAAGTGGGTGTCAGAGGCCCAAACACCTGGCCTGGAACCTGCAGCTGTTACAGGTACATTAACACAGAGATGGATAAGAAGTAGAGCATTCAGGACTCAAACCGGCCGTCCTATAGGATACCAGTGTCATAGGCAGCAACTTGGTCTACCATGCCACAACACCATTCCCTTATCTACTCCATTTCTAATACAGCTTCCTGTCAATGCACTTGCGAATGCAGCAGGAGATGGCCCGATGATTGGGTCCCTGTTATTCACATGAAGATCAGCCTGGGAATCCCGGCTTCAGCCTAGCCCAGCCTCTGTCATTGCAGCCATATGGAGGGTGAACCAAGAGACGGGCCATCTCTCTGTCTCTCTTTCCCTATCTGTATTTATCTTGCTCTGTCTCCCTCCCTCTCCATCCCTCCTTCCTTCTTGCTCTGTCACTCTGCTGTTCAAATAAAAATAAACAAATCATTTAAAATGTTGCCATAGCTACTTATTACCATGACTGCAGAATAATCCGACTTTTCCTATAATGGAAGAGCATTTCTTGGTCTTTTTAATTTTATTTTTATTTGAAAGGCAGAGTATATTTATAGAGAAGGAAGGATAGAGAAGGTCTTCCACCTGCTGGCTCATTCCCCAAATGGCCGCAATAGCTAAAGTTGAGCCAATCCGAAGCTAGAAGCCAGGAGCTTCTTCCTGGTCTCCCATGTGGGTGCAGGGTCCCAAGGACTTGGGTCATCCTCTTCTCCTTCCCCAAGCTATAAGCAGAGAGCTGGATGGGAAGTGGAGCAGCCAGGACACAACCCGGAGCCCATAGAGGATGCTGGTGCTACAGGGTGGAGGAATAGCCTACTGCACCACCATGCTGGCACCAAAAGAACTTTTTTTTTTTTAATTTTCAAGTTCCCTAATAAGATAAGGATTTTTTAAAAAAAAATCTTAAAAGAGAAAGATTGGAAGCTACTCATGGGAGCATAGCAGAACTCTATCAAAAATAATCTGACTTACTCTGCGGGATATGTGTGTGCTTGTGAGTTACCTGGAAGCCTCTGCTGGGAGCAACACTCCTGTGTTTACGTAGTGCTTTACATGGCAGAGCAGGCAGAAGAGCGGAAAAGAGATTCTTCTGGAAGAGTTGCAGTTGAAATCAGTCCATATCAAGGTAATTTCCAGATTTCATTCCCACGGGCATTAACATGTTAGATGCCGTATTTCTTTTCATTTATTATTATTGTTTTTTAAAGATTATTGATTTAAGAGATAGAGCAACAGGAGAAAAGAGAAAAAGAGGGAGGGAGCGTGGTGGGGGAGACATCCTCCATCTGCTGGTTCTCCCCCCAAATGGCCACAGTGGTCGGAAGCCAGGCACCAGGAACTCCACCGCGGTCTCCCACATGGGACACCTGGGCCCAATACACCTACCACCTTCCACTGTCTTCTCAGGTACATGAGCAGGAATCTGGATTGTATAAACGAAGCATCTGTAGTTCAAATCGACACTCCAATACGGGATGCCAGTGTCACAAGCAACAGCTTAGTGTACTGTAACACAACACCAGCTTCATTGGTAAAGCATGCATGGAAGTTTGTCAAGAGGGTGTTATGCATTGGGTTTTTACATTCTTTTGCTTGGTTTTTAATTTGCAATATATTCTTCATTTCCAATATAACTGATTGTAAGGTTACTGGTAACCAAGGAGTTGGAATTTCATCACAGAATTAACATCAACTCTAGGGCTTAACATGGTAGTCTAGTGGCTAAATCCTTGCCTTGCATGAGCTGGGAGCCCAAATGGGCACCAGTTTGTGTCCTGGCTGCTCCACTTCCCATCCAGTTTCCTGCTTGTGGCCTGAAAACGTGGTAAAAGGACGGCCCAAAACCTTGGTACCCTGTACCCACTCGAGATCTGGAAGAAGCTCCTGGCTTCAGACTGGCTCAGCTCTGGCCATTGCGGCCATTGGGGAGTGAAGCAGCAGATAGAAGATCTTTCTCTCTGTATCTCCTCTCTGTAAATCTAACTTCCCAACAAACATAAATAAATATTTTTTAAAAAGCAAACACATTAACTCTGAATTTACCTTTGCAAAAGACACAAGTTGGTCAGATCTGGCTCTTGGACTTGACTCCTGCAACTTCGAAGCCATGAGATCTACAGCAAGTTACTCAGCTTCTCCAAGTCCCAGTGCTGTCCTCTGTAGTGGTGGTAATGAAAGTAGCTATTCCTACTTTGTCTTTCTATCAGAAGAATTAAGAGCAATACATTATCAGGAGAGTTTAGAATAGTTCCTGGCACACAGCAGACATTTAACAGGTATGAGTCATGTTTTTGTAATTTATATGGAAAAAGCATGAAGACAATTTATGCTAAAAAAATCATGTGTTCCTCCTGCATTTCAATTTTGTCTCTGCATTTAAAAATTACTTTTAATGTTTCAAAACACTTTTCCTAACATCTAAAATACAAAAATCTACTTAGATCTTCCTTACACTCTAAGACTAAAAAGTGTGAATGACTATTTACAATATACTTATGGTAAGAAATACATTGAAAAGGTAACAAGAATGGAAATATGAGGTCAAAGAAATGCAACTGGCAGCGTGGCATATCAGGTCAAGCCTCCACAGGCAGTGCCAACATCCCACATGCACATCGGTTCAACTCCCGGCTGCTTTACTTTCCATCCAACTCCCTAGTAATGTGCTTTGGAAAGCAATGGAGACTGGACCAAGTCTCTGGGCCCCTGCACCCATGTGGGAGACCTGGAAGAAACTCCAGGCTCCTGGCTTAAGACCAGCCCCGTTCCGGTCATTACAGCCTTTTGGGGAGCGAGACAACAGATGGAAGATCAACCAATCGATCAATCGATCTCCTCCCCTGTGTAAATATGCCTCCCAAATGAAAATAATCTTTTTACTTTTTTTTTTTTTTTAGAAGAGACGGCTCCCAGCACTTCTTTTTTTTTTTTTTTTTAAGATTTACTTATTTTATTATAGCCAGATATACACAGAGGAGGAGAGACAGAGAGGAAGATCTTCTGTCCGATGTTTCACTCTCCAAGTGAGCCGCAACGGCCAGTGCGTGCCGATCCGAAGCCTGGAACCAGGAACCTCTTCCGGGTCTCCCACGCGGGTGCAGGGTCCCAATGAATTGGGCCGTCCTCAACTGCTTTCCCAGGCCACAAGCAGGGAGCTGGATGGGAAGTGGAGCTGCCGGATTAGAACCGGCGCCCATATGGGATCCCGGGGCATTCAAGGCGAGGACGTTAGCCGCTAGGCCACGCCGCCTGGCCTGAAAATAATCTTTTTAAAAAAGAAATTAAAAAGTATAAAATTTCATGAAACATATACTTCCAAAGAACTTTCGCTGCAGCAACTCTACTCACTGACATCACATGTAGAGGCACAGATGGAAATGGGCAGGCAGCCTTTTGGGACAGGACTAGTCAAACCTTAGGAATGACCCAGGTTTGTAAGACTGTGGCAAAGACTGCAAAAGGATGAGTACCATTTTGTGATATCCTTAGCCTGAATCACTGCGTCTTGGGCACACACGTTCTCCTGAACCATGTAGCCTAGTGGCTGGTGGCGGCTGGTGGCAGCTGCTCATGGCAGGATCAGTCACTCCATGAGCCAGGAAACAGAGAGAACAGCCAGGCCCAACTTGACCTCATGTCATCAGCCCTTGTATGACAACTCCCTCTGAAAGCACGCCCCCTATCTGCTAAAACAACTCCCACCTCTCAGATACCAAAATTAGATCAAATCTCAACTCTTGACCAATCAACCATTAACATTGAAACATACGTGAGTTTTGGGTGGGTTAAGTCCTGTTCAACCAGTAGCAAATGCCTATTAAATGAATAGACTGTGATAGAGCTTATCATTCTGCTGTCCATCAGGCACCTATGCAAGTTTCTTATTATATTGTATTCTTGGACATTGCGCATGACAATGCCACAAGCACCTTTGTGCATAGAGCAGTTTTGTAGTCGGCAACGGGAGGGTGAGTCTAGCTACCAGAGCCCCAGCAGCCCAGCTCTGCAGTCAGCTGCACCTACATGCTTACCCACCATCCTGCCACTGCCTCGTGTGTGACATGGGAGTGTTCAAAGTTCCTGCCTGTGTGGCTGCCATGAAGTTAACACTAGTTAATATATGTAAAGAGCTTGAAAAAATATTTCTGGCGTGAATGAGGCATTCTACATGGTAACTGTGATTGATCCTCAATCTTCAATTACAAAACATTTACTCTTTTATGTGAATATTTAGTGCTAAGTCATCATTCAAAGATTATTGCATTGTATCAGCTCATACTGGTAGTAGCAATGGCTGGGCGCTTATGTTCCCATAGCATGCCTTATAGTTTTGTGATTCTTCTTATAATTTCAGATATGTGAGGAATAAGATTTTGCTTTCATGTTGTTTTTAATTTGTGCATCTATTTCATTGCTATCGAACTTTGACTTTTCAAGTTGGTTGACTACGTTGAACTCTATTAGTAACCTTTCGTTTCTTCTTATGGAACCTTTTTATTTTATTTATTTGTTAGCGAGTCAGAGAAATGGAGAAAACTCCCAGCCACTGGTTTGCTCCTGAGGTATCCCCAGTGGCCTGGGCGAGGCTGAGGCCAAAGCTAGAAACCAGGCACTCAAGCCAGGTTCCCCATGTGGGTGGCAGGACTCCAGCTGCTCTGAGCCCTGACATTGCCTCCCAGGCTCCACATTGGCAGGAGGCTGGAGTCATGAGCAGCCAATAGGAAATGGACGCACGCACTTGAATGTGGGACACAGGGGTCTTGACTGCAGCTCTGCACAGTAGTTTCCCTATTTTGTTCTTCAAAAGTTGGCTGTTGGGCTTTAGCTTAGAAACTCATATATCCAACGTTTCATTATTTCACTTTCATATGTCCTACAAGTAATTCCCCCAGTCTAGTGTTGCATGTTTCAGCTTCCTTTGTTATTATTTTTTACTTTATAAGCATTTCTAATAACCATACAATCATGCATATCCATCTCTTATATTTTCACTTGGTCATTTTTCTCTTTGCCTTCTTTCTTTTCCTTATAATTCTGTAAATATTTAACTTCCTGTAATTTTCTCTCTGTTAGTCATCATTGCATCTACATGCCTGGCCCAGGCCCACACAGTGAACAACTAATAAATATTTAAGGAATGAATGAAAATATCAATTGATCCCAGATGTCCGCAGATTACACAAACCTGAGATTACAAAATGGCCACATTTTCTTTGTTAGCCAAATTATGAAAATTAGGAACTTCCATTCCAAAGGCAAATAGCAACCCATTTTTCCATAGGGGTTCCATGTCGGAACCCCCGGACCTGTCGTAGCGTCAGCCCTCAGGATCATTTACCGCTGCTGGAATCCAGCAGGTCACTCCTGCCAGCTGATGGCCAGCCTTTCCGGAACGCCACTCTGCCATCTCCGTTTCTCTCCAGCAAAGCACCCTGACCCTTCCCTACATGCTCCAAAGCAGGACCAGACAGGAATAAACGACTTACAGAAAGTGTACTTACAGGTTGGCTTAGGGAAGAAGTCGGACATAGTGCATATTGCAACAATTACTGGAAGTGACTCTGGGAGCACCCAGCGTAGCAGTGGCCAACTCATACCACCAACAGATCACCTCCAGGAATCTCCATGCCCTGTGGCCCTAGGGACTCCTGAGTGGGAGTGAATGAGGAGTGTGTGTGTGTGCGCGCGCGTGGTTCAGGCATGTACATGCATGCTAATGTGTGATGTTTGTATGTGTGTATGTAGAGAAGGACTTTCAAATAGATCTTTGCTCTCCTCCCCCATGCCCTGTCTCATATAGCTATTGCAAACATTTAATGAAGAGTTAAATGATTGGCGGTGAGGCCCCCAGCCGCTACAGGAGGCAGTGCGGCTCTCCTGGCTCGGATGAGGCCCTGATGAAAGTCAGCAGTTACTGCCCAGGGCTGAACTCCTCCTGCATCCACGGTGCAGCCCACGCAGCGTTGTACCAAGCCTCGTCCTACTGCTTGCCTTGCTTGTTTCTCTGCAGTGCAAACAGCTCAGACATGCATGATTTCAGGCACGGTCCACTGTGACCATCTCCTATAAGTAATTACTTAAAACACTCACACACCCATACTTCCAAGAAAAAAATGCAATATTTTTTTTGTAAGGACAGTTCAGTCTAAGTCCAATTCATATGCTGACATACAGGTTTATTTTTCCTATTCTGATTTCCAAATTTGTCCTTGTAAATATAACCCAATTTATACTTGTAAATTAAACTTGTCAGCTTACTGCAAATTTTGATTTTTTTTGTCCAAAGTCAACAAGTGAGTACTAGCCCTACATTTATGTGACTAAAAAAGATCTATTCTTACGATTGTCACAAAACAAAAGATGAGTTCACCACTTCACCTCTATCCGAACAGCTAACAACTTGTAAATAATTGAATGCCAGCTTTCAAAAAACAAAGTGGCGTTCTGCTGAGCAACACCTTGTAGTATAAAGGTGAAGGTTTAAGTTGTTTTTTTTTTCCATATTAGCATTGGATGTCCTTACTAGTTCTTGCTTCCTCCATCATTTGGGTGAATTGGGTTTAGTATGTTAAAGTTACACATAGGGGCAAGCATGTTAGGCATCGCTTGGGAAGCCTGCATCCCATATTTTGAAAAGCACCAGTTCTGGTCCTGGCAGTCCGCTGCTCATCCAGCTCCCTCCTAACACATCTTGGCAGGCAGCAGACAGTGGCTAAGCAGCTGAGTGCGAGACCAGGACGGAATGCCAGGTTCCCGGCTTCAGGCTGGACTGTTCCTATCTGTTATAGCCATTTGGGGAGGGAACCAGCAGTGTCTTCTCTCTCTCTCTCTGTCTCTCTGTCTCTCTCTCTCTCTCTGTGTGTGTTTAGTAGTTAGCCTTCATGAGAAACTGTGTGGAAAATGAAATACTAAATTTTTAATAAAATAAACATATATAGAACCATGTTACCTAACCAATCTTGTCGGGGTCTTCCGTCCCGCAGAACTCACCCGACACTCCAGGCTCTGTTTCTTGAGGAACTTTATTTTTCCAACCAGTCCGTTTCCCAGCCGGTCGACTGGACTTCTACTGCCTCCCGTTTTTCGTCCGCTTCTCTCAGCTTCCTTTCCCAGTCTCCTCGTTGCCCCTAGTCTTCTTCTGTCCGTCCATCCGTCCGCCCCAGTCGTTCTCTGTCCTCCGTCTCAGTCCGTCCTTCTATCCTCTCCGTCTCCGTCTCCCTGTCCTGGCCCGCTTCTTCCTGAAACCCCCACCGCTAAATACAATCCTAGTCCAATCAGCTTAAAGGTCACCGATGCACGCGGCAGGCACGCCAATCATGGCTCTGATCACGCGTAGCACACGCGCTAAGCATGCAGCTACGGGCCAATCAGAAGGCACTTCCTGAAACCTGTGTACCGCCAAGCTCGGGGGGAGGAGAGGTCTCAGCGCCATCTTAGGGCACACGTGCAGTGCTCCCGACACATTCTATTACTCTTTTCTACATTTTTAACTAGTTCCATAAAACTTCTACTCATTTCCTTTAAATTCTAGCATCTACCAAAAATAGTTCTTCCTTCTCTTTCCTTTTGTTTCCTCCTTATCAAGCATTATTCTCAAAGTCATTTTGATGTAATTCTATCAAGATCTATAAATCTTCTCTTGGGTCTTTTTTTTTTTTTTTTTTTTGTCCTTTTTAAAAATTCACTTATTGGAAAGACACAATGACACACAGAAAGAGGAAGAGACAGAGATCTTCCACCTGCTGGTTCATTCCCCAAATGCTGGGCCAGGTCGAAGCCACGAGCGAGGAATTTCATCTGGATATCCCTCATGGGTAGCCAGAACTCAAGAACTTAGTCCATCAGCCGCTCCGTGAAATGCTGGCATTCCCTAGGATCACAGGTTCCAGTCCCAGCTGTTCCATTTCCCACCCAGCTCCTGGCTAATGTGTCTGTGAAAGAAGTCGAGGATGGCCCAAAGCCTTGGACCCCTGCACTCACAGGGGAGACTTAGAGAAAATTCCTGGCTCCTGGCTTCAGATTGGCTCAGCTCCGGTTGCTGTAGTAATCACTTGGGGAGTGAATCAGCGGAGGGAAGCTCTTGCTCTCTGCCTCTCCTTGTCTCTGTGATTCCCTCTTTCCAATTAAAAAAAAAAAAAAACTCCCGGCTCCTGACTTTGGACTGGCCCAGCTCTGGCTGTTGTGACCACGTAACCATACATGGTTGAATTATCAGAGTCATCCATACGTGGCTTCATTTTCAGTTTTCCTTTCATTGAGTCATTCCTTGGGCGGGAGAAAAGTTCCCTGACCTCCCATGTCCTGAGTCACACCCTGTCTGGAATGACTTTATTGACACACTGGCTAGGTGTAGCACGCCCAGGGCTTCCCCCACCTCCTCGCGGCCCTTGATCACTGCCCTGTCCCATTGCCCAGCGCCACAGTGCTGTCCCAGGGTCAGCCGCCTGCTCAGGCCTGTCCCACCTGCTGTGGGCTCTGGCCAAGTCACCTCTTCCCTAGGGGACAGGGACATTTTTCACTACCTGAGCTCGGAGTCCAGACCGGCGCTTGGACACTGTGAAACCTGGGATTTATGTACACTTTGATCCAAAGACTGTATAAATAAGAACCTAATCTTTTTAGCAAAAGACGACGTATTTCTAAGCGAATGGTAAGATCAGGATTAGCAGCACTAGAGAGGAATGAACACCGGGACTCCTGCCCACGTGGTGTTTATTAACCATTTCCTGCCTGCCTGTCTAGTCCTCTGTAAAACTGTGTTAGCTTTGTGGGCCCTTTCAGTTGTGAAGGCTGGAATGCATGGGTAACTTAGAAGAGACTTTTAAACCTAATATTACTTTGGCTGGTATTTTCTAATTACTGTATAATATTTTGGGAATGCAAATTTTATTTGAATGTCAACTACAGTTAAGCATGTGCCGTTTGTTTTTCTTGCTCAGGTTTTGTAATTTGATGGAATGTTTTTATCACAGTTTAATAAATGTTTGCTTTATTTTTTTTTTAAAAAAAGAAGAGACTTGTAAAAATTAATCTTGATAAATTATTGTTATATCAAACAAACCTTAGTCAACTTTCAGGTGCTGCCAGTTTATCAAAATCTGATGGTCAGAGTGGAATTTTGGGTGCCCAAACATCAAATCATATCTTCCAATAGACGGCATGAATCAAATGTGTTGGAGAAGCATGTCTGCAACGGAAGATTTTGCGCAGTTTCCGTCATCCCTCTGTTTATTGTAGGAACGGTTCCTCTCTCCTCCGCATCCTCCTTCTCCTCTCACTCTAATGAAGCTGTAATGCGACCCTTCCTGCTGCGACTCAGGTAGCCCAGACAGGAGCCACTCACCCCATGAGAGCCAATGAGAAATGTAGGTGGTAGCTGGGGGAAAAAAATAGAAAGCAAATTGGTCCCCCGTGATTGAACCCATAAAACATAAACCGGCTGTAATAGAAAAATGTGCATTTCCACACAGTTGTAAAGTTCTCCCATGCTGCGTATGGCAAGACTGTCTACAGAAACAGGAATCCAACACAGGGCTTGATGACACTGGCCCCTCGCTACTTGTGTCCCCGTTCAGTGTGACCTTGAGTAATGCCCAGTTCACTGTGCGTTTGCTCATCAGGATTTGGGGTGGCTGCCTTCTCCCCGTCTTCCCACTGCTTTCTTCCTCCCTGCCTCCCCTAAGGTCCAAGTACTGGGCCCAGCACCGTAGCCTAGCGGCTAAAGTCCTCTCCTTGCACACACCAGGATCCCCTATGCACACCAATTACGTGTCGGAATACATGTGTGAGAAAAAACACACACGAATTATTTGAGTGAAAATGAATTTGAACAGGCCTCATCAGCATAGAGCAAAAGGTTAATGAAGAAATGGGGAAAGTGTTACCAGACATAATTCTTGCTACCAGACAAACCTTTAAGCTTTATCTATTTATTTAGGGCCTGGCACAGTAGCCTAGCGGCTAAAGTCCTCACCTGGAACGTACTAGGACCCTATACCGGTTCTAATCCCGGCAGCCCCACTTCCCATCCTGCTCCCTGCTTGTGGCCTGGGAAAACAGTCGAGGATGGCACAAAGTCTTGGGACCCTGTATCCGCGTGGGAGACCCGGCAACCTTATCATCATGCCACCATGCCAGCCCCCAATAAGACATAAATAGCTTATCCACAACTGACAGTGAAGTTATTGTTTTGATTTTTAATACACACATACATATATTTACCATAATAAAATTCCCTAAAAGCTTGTCTTTCTAATTTATATTAATACATATATGTATGCCCTTAGAAAACTCCCATCCCAAGCTCAGAAAACTTGGGAACATAAGTTACACTTCCCCCGCAGGCAGCGGGAGCCCTGCACAGGTGGAAGCAGAACTTCGCCATTTTCATTTCTCAGACTGTGCAGCCACGGCCAGTGCGGGCCAAACAGATCCAACCGGCCACTTCCACAACAGGCCAGCTAGACCGGAAGTGACTTCATTTCAGACTGCTTCAAATCTTCCCTGACAGGCATGCTAGGAAAAGCAAAATGCACAAAATCACAAATTGGTCTTTTGCCAAATTATCCCATCTATTGACTCAAAAACAAACAAAAACAAAACAACAACAACAAAACAAGTGCGTACCAAAGACATAGTTGAGAAACGCAGTCAAAAATTGAACGAACAAGGTAGAGGAAGAAAATACAAATGGGAACCAGGCCAGCAGAAGTGTAACGTCAGAACCCGGAGAGAACACTGCCTGAGGAGGCCCTGCCTTGTTCCCCAGGTTCTGATTGCCTACTCCCACAGCAGAAAGGCCCCACAGTGTGGTGGAATGCATGTGATGGCTCGGATAGTATAACACCAGAATTTTTGGCACAGAAATTAAAAATTATGAACAGATATTCTTGTTGCTTTTGTTTGGTTTCTATTTCCAGGGATGACTTATTTTAAGAGACTTGTGTATAGGCATCTTGACTTTCTACTCTGTCCGTTTTGCTATAATGATCCTCATAAAATTATAAGTCTTCCTGGGTTGAATGTCTGTTTTATCAATGCCACTAAGCTTTTCATTTATAACTTGTGCAGAATTTACAAGGCAGAGAAAACTTGGCGGGAAATTCTAGACGAGCTTATTTGGATCAATTCCATGCAATTCCACATGGGTAAAAATTAAAAAAAAACATATCCTGATTCCTGAATTATTAATAGAATTAAATCTAAATTTAATTTTTAATTGTTCAGTTCTAGTTGTTAGCCTGCTGACTCAAAATTACCTATATTGAAATACATTTTCTTTTTCTGCTTTATTCAAAATTAAAAATGAAGCCAGGTTCAAAATATCATTTAACAACTTCAAAAAGCAGTGTTGACTATTCTGGCTTGGGAAGTGGTGAGTGGGGTGTCTCCTGGTTTTAGCTTCCTAGCAGCATAGGCCCTGGAGGCAGTGCAGTGTCTGTCGCTGGAGTCTTGTAACCCATATGGAAGACCTGGTTGAGTCCCAGCTCTCGTCTTTGGCTTCAGTCCAGCTCTGGCCATCTGGCCATTGTGAGTCTTTAGGGAATGAACTGGCATGTGTGTGTGTGTGTGTGTGTGTGTGTGTGTGTGTGTGTCCTCCTCTCCTCTTCTCAAATAAATAAATAAATAATAAATAAATAATTCAGCACTTCTCCTTAACCTGTCAGACACTTTTTCCCCCTCTCTTCTGAAATCAACTGGAAAAAAAAATGACTATCAAGGAAACTTCACAAAAAAATTTTTTATTCATGTAGTCAAGAAGCAGAAAGAGAGAGAGGAGAAGAGCATTTCCATTCACTGATTCACTCCTCAAACATCTTCAACTAATGTGATGCCAAAGCCGGAAGCCAAAAAACTCAGTTCAGGTCTCCTGCATGGGTGGCAGGAAGCCAACCACCTGCCACCGTTGCCTCCCTGGGTCTGCATGAGCACAAAGCTGGAGTCGGAAGCTGCAGGCAGGACTCAGAGCCAGCTAGTTGTACGTAAGATGTAGGCATCCTAACCGCGGAGCTGAATGCCTGCCCCGGAAGTAATCATCTACAGGCACAAAGAGAACAGGGAAACAGACGGCAGCAGCTGAAGAATGTTACATCTGTGAGCACTGAAAGCAGATGGTGAAGAGGAAGCTGACATATGCTGATTTTCTCCACAGAACCAAGGGAGTATGCAAGAACTGGAGATATTGAGAAAGGCAGGAAAGAATGGAGCCAAGAAAGGGAGGTGCTGACCACATCTCCGAAGCATTACATTCTGAAGTGACCTCACTAAAGTAGAAGTCCAATTTCCACATCCTAAGGGGAAAATGGGGTTCATGCTGAAAATTGAGCCAGAGAAGTGCTAGCTTGGAGGGCTGCAAGTACACAAAGGGCATGGATGGCACACCCAGCCAGGAAATAAGAAGATAATTGGAGCCGGATGGACTCCAACCCTACAACCACTTCCAGGTCCCATAGCACTACCAGTCATGCCTAACCCTCCAAATCAAGACATCAAAGGTGCTGTCCACAAGATCCAGAGTCCCCAGCACCAAAACAGTGTCAGGGCTGGCACCATGGCATAGCAAGTTAAGCCTCTACCTGCAGTGTTAGCATCCCATAAGGGTGCCAATTGGAGTCCCAGCTGCTCCACTTCCATCCCCTGCTACTGTGCTGGGAAAAGCAGAGCAGGATGACCCAAGTGCTTGAGCCCTTGCATCCCTGTGGGAGACCCAGAAGACATTCCTAGCTCCATCCTGGCCCAGCCTGAATTGTTGAGAGAGCTGGATGGAAGTGGAGTAGCTGGGGCACAAGCCAGCGCCCATTTGAGATACTGGCACTGCCACCAGAAGGTTGACCTGTTGAACCATCAACACACCAGCCCCAAGTAAATACATATTTAAAAAAAAAAGTTAGGTAGGAAGTGAAGCAGGCAGAATTTGAACTGACCATGCTGATAGGAGATGCCTGCATCATAAATGTTGGCTTATCACACAACAGCCCCTGATGGCATTGCGTTCGTCTGATTGCAAATTACATTGCTGATTTTCTCTCTGGTTGTTTTATAAGCTGTTGAAAGCATTATGCTGAAATCTTTAATTGTGGACTTCCTAATTTCACTTTTTAATACTACCAGCTTTTATTTTGTAGAACTTGTGCCTCGGTTATTTGATGTACATATTTACCATTGCTGTGTCATCTTGGTGAATTCATCATAAACCATGGAATATTGCTCTGGTCTCTGATTTTATTTTTTTGCTTTGATTGTTTCTATCTTTTCTTAAATTAATATTTGCATGATACATTTTTTCCATTCTTTTTCTTTCAGCCTGCCTGGACCATACTTTCCCTGCAACTCTGCCTCTTAAATAAATACAATTAATCTTTAAAAAATTATTTCCCTGTTGTCTTCTAAGATCTTTAAAGTTTTAGCTCTTACATTGAGTCCTATAATTCACCGTGAGCTACTTTTTGTATACATATGAAGTAGAGGTTCAATTTCATTCCTTTGGATATGGATGCCCAGCTGTCACAGCACTGTTTGTTTTAAAGAATATCTTTTCACGGATTTGAAATCTTTGTTGAAAATTTGATCTTCTGGAGCTGATACAGTGGCACAGCATGCTAGTCTTCCACCTGTGGTGCAAGCATCCCATGTGAGTGCTGGCTTGTGTTCCAGTTGCTCCACTTCCAATCCAGCTTCCTGCTTTGTGGCTTAGGAAAATAGCAGAGGATGCCCCAGATGTTTGGATTCCTGTACCCACATGGGAGACCTGGAGGAAGTTCCTGATTTCAGATTAGCTTAACTTCACTCATTGCGGTCATTTGGGGAACGAACTAGCAGATGGAAGACCTCTCTGTCTCTTCTTCTTTCGTTGTAAAATCTGCCTATCAAATAAAAAAAAAAACGCTCTTAAAATAAAAAAGAAAGTTTGGTCTTCAGGGTCAGTATGGTGGTATAGCGTACTAATCTTCTGCCTGCAGCTCCAGCGTATCATGTTAACAGCAGTTCCAGCCTTGGCTGCTCCACTTCCAATCCAGTTCCCTGCTAAGTTCTCTAATTATTCATGCCCTCTCCAGCCTGTTATTAAACCTAGTAAAATTGATTACTATATTTTCCAATTCTAAAATTTTCATTTGTTTTTTCACAAAACTTCGTTTTCTTTTTTCTAAGATTTACTTCTTTTTATTGGGAAGATTAACACAGAGGAGGAGAGATAGAAAGTTGGATCAGAAGTGGAGCAGCCAGGACACAAATCAGTGCCCAAATGGAATGTGGGTGCCAGAGGCAGAGGCTTAGCCTACCATGCCATAGTGCTCCCTTGATACTTCTATTTCTTTGGGGAGATTTTATTTTTTCATTTACTTCAAGTGTTTTGGTAGTACCTACTGAAGTATTTTCATGATATCTGCTTTAAAATGTTTGCCAAGTATGGGTCCAGCACAGTAGCCTAGAGGCTAAAGTCCTCACCTTGCACACACAAAGATAACATATGGGCTCCGGTTCTGCTCCTGGCAGCTCCACTTCCCATCCAGCTCCCTGCTTGTGGCCTGGGAAAGCAGTTGAGGACGGCCCAAAGCCCTGGGATCCTGCACCCACGTGGGAGACCTGGAAGAAGTTCCAGGTTCCCGGCTTTGGATCAGTGCAGCTCCAGTCATTGTGGCCACTTGGGAAGTGGTTCAGTGGAGGGAAGATCTTCCTCTCTGTATATCTGATTTTCCAATAAAAATAAAATAAATCTTTGAAAAAAAATGTTTTCCAAGTAATTCTTGCATCTTTGGGTTCCTAATTTTGTCATCTGTTTTTTTTTTTTTCATGTACTATGAGCTCTTCCTGGTTCTTAACTGTTTTTCAAATGAAATCTGGACTATACTGGGCTCCTACGTTATGAAATTTGAGATCCTGCTCACGGCCTCTCTACTGGCTCTGTTTTTCAGACACAATGCTGGCATAGGAAGTTAGGATGGGGAGCAGGTGCCACTCTACCTAAGCTAGGATGCTCCTCTTCACTGCCCTGCGTGGATGGAAGTCCTAGCTCCCAATTTGACTTTCTCCAACACCACTCTGGGAAGGAGAGGTTGGGAATGATGTTGTACAGCCTAGCAAAGGTAGCAGAATAGAATCACGAGTGGCCGTGCTGGCGTGGAGTGAGATCCCCTTTCTCACTGGTGTAAGCAATTACTGTCCGGATACGCTCAGTCTTTGTCCTGCTCTTTCAGACCTGAGCAGTGTTGCGTGTCTGTGTGTGCGTGTGGTGGTTCCAGGCTGCTTACCGTTTGGGTTTCAGCTAACCGCCATGCTGCCACTTGGGGACTAGTTGGTCTGCTCTGAGCCTTTTTGGAGTCTACGTACACTATTTTCTATGGAATGCTCAGGAGTCTTTGTTGTGCTTTACATGAGGAAAAAAGGAAAAGAATGTCTTCTCCATCTCCTCAAAAGTAGAAACCCAAGCAGATCTTTTTAAAAAATTAAAATTATGTTTTAATCACCACCTCTAGTGGTAGTTATAGAAAATTTGGAAGTGAATCCTTTCCAGTCAATAATAACTTGCTAATTTTTTTATTAACAGCTCAAACTTTATATACAGGTTTGTTGTAGATGATACATGCTAACATTATTTTAACATTTCTGGATGTTTCTTATAACTCTTCTTTATCAACACTTGAATTCTGTTCTATTTTTCAAAAGATTCATTTATTTTTATTAGAAATGCAGATCTACAGAGAGAAGGCGAGACAGAGAGAAAGATCTTCGATCTTCTGGTTCACTCCCCAAGTGGAAGCAACAGCCAGAGCTGAGCTGATCCGAAGCCAGGAGCCAGGAGTTTCTTCTGGCTCTCTCATGCAGGTGCAGGGTCCTAAGGCTTTAAGCCATCCCCTACTGCTGTCCCAGGCCACAAGCATGAAGTTGGATGGGAAATGGAGCAGCCAGGACAGGAACCAGCATCCATGTGGGATCCCGATGCATCCAAGGCAAGAATTTAGCCATCAAGCTAATGCACTGGGCCCCAAATTCTGTCCTATTTTGCTTTTTAAGCTGTATTTATTTTTATTTATTTATTTGAAAGGCAGAGTGACAGAGAAACTGAGATTTTTTTCATTCTGCTAATTGTAGAAACAGAGGGGTTTTTAGGGCTGAAATCAGGAGCTAGGTACTCATTCTGGGTCCCCCAGTGGGTGTCAGGGTCCTAAGTACGGGAGCCATCACTTGCTACCTCTCGGGGTGCGTGGTAGCAGGAAGCTGGAGTCGGCAGTGCTGCTGGGACTCAAGGCCAGGTAACTGGATACAGGATGTGCTTCTCGTAAATGGGGTGTTCAAGGATGCTCAAATTCTTCTAAATGAGTCCTGATATATACTAAATAACACTACACATTTTTCTTCAGTAATTTTCAAACTATGAATCCAATGAATTTCTGAATTGTTGACTCACCTGGCTTACATGTCCATTGCATCTGTCATTTGTAATCCTTTAGATTTTTAAAATATCCTTTCTTCAGCAAAAAATGCCACACATCCCTGGCTTTGAGAGACTCAGATTTCACTTACATGAAACTTTTTCAAGGCAGAAGTGAGTTCTGCTTATTATGTAGCCAAATACACTTCTTCTGGTTAAATTTCTTTGCAGATATACTAACCGGTTGGGAAGGTTTATCTTGAATTGCTTTAATAAAATAATCCCTCCCTCTTGGGTATCTAATTGCTATCAAACTAACTTTAGACATTGTTGAAATCCTATGAGTGGCTTAGTTGAACTATTTCTGCTTGCCATGCTCAATTCCAAATGACAAAATTGACAAAATGGTCCTTGCAGACTCAAATTTGAAACTAAACTAGTTTTTATACAAAGATTGTTGTTACAAATGGACATTCTTAACAGGTATAAACCTGTTAACAACAACAACAAAATCTTGGTAAAACAGTCAATTGAAAAACTTCCAGGATCAGGTACTGTAATTTTATCCGGAATATGCCCGGAAGACAACAACCTTTTCATATTTTTCAAAACAAACCGAGAACTCTCAAAGGAGTCAAAACTGGCTGACAGGTTTACACATCCTGATGATGAACTATTATCAGTGGCCTGGTCATCTCAGGAAATCACCTGGTTGTGCCCATTCAAAACACTCCTCTACAGTCAAGTTTATGTACAAGGATAATCTGGGGGAAGGAAGTCATTCCTCCGTTACCATGGTTAAAACTGGATACAAAAATGTCTGTCCTCCCATTTTTAATTATTTCCTGCTCAAAAAAACAGAGGACATCTTAATTTCTACTAATGACTGGTTAACAAGAGAACGGCATGTTTTCACTCCTAAACGCAAGCCCCTTCAGTTTTATTTAAAACACACACTTGGGGGACTTTATTCTGTGGCATCCGGAGCAGCGCCGCTGCCCAGCCAGCAGCACGGAGCAGGCAGCCGCCAGCCCTCATCTTCCTCTCCAAACCATGTCGGCTTCCCCCGCCCCCAGCAGCACCGCGATGGCTTTATTGTGGGACCCGCGGGGCCCGGGACCCTCAGCGCCGCGGTCGTTTCGGGGCTGTGGGGTGGGATACACAGGTCACCGGGGGTGGGATGGAGTCAGCCTCCGCCAAGGACTCTCCACAGCCACGAGGCGACGGCACAGGGCAGCGCGAGCCACTGTGGGTCCCGGCCCAGGCTGAAGGCCGAGGATCGGGCAGGGCTGAGGAGGGCCAGGAGGGCTGAGGAGAGCAGAGGAGAGCTGAGGACCGGGGAGGGCCGAGGGCCGAGCGCCCAGGCCCGGCCGCAGTGCCCGCGGAGGAGGCGTTGCTCCGGGCGCACGCCCACAGGCCCCGCGGGGCCAGGCCGCCGGGTTCCCACTCCCCGCTGCCGTTGCCAAGGAGACCGCCGCCGAACGTTCCCGCGGCGGGCCCCGCCCCCCAGCCAATCGGACGGCCGCTCGCCCGAGCCCAGATTCTCTTTGTTCCGCAGCCATTTCAGGCCCCGGACGGGAGGCAGCGCCGCTAAGGCAGAAGGCCCGAGCGCCGGAGGCCTCTGGGATGGTGTGGGACCGGGTAGGTGGCGTAAGGGTTCGCGGCCCGAGGCGGGAGAGGGGCGGCAGGCCAGCAGGGAGTCCCGAAGCTGCTGGCTGTGCCGTGGGGAGAGGCGCCACGCTGGCCCGTCCACCGGCGGTTTGGAGCCTGGCGGCGGCGCGGTTCGAAGCCCAACAGCTGCCGGCCCCGGCGTCCTTCGGGAGCCGAGGAGGACCCGGGCGAGCGCCTGGGTGGCCGAGGTTGGGGCCTGGAGCCTTGAGGGGCGGCGGGGAGGGAGGAGGGAGGAGCTGGCGTCGGAGAGCTCCCCCGGAAAGGCTGCTTCGCGGCTGCTGCTGCTGCTGCTGCTGCTCGGCCCTGCCGGGCGCTGCCCAGAATGGGCACTGCTCGGCCCTGGCAGTGCTCCGGCCGAGCCTTCCTCCGGCCTCGCCACTTGCTGATGGCCGTGTTTGTACTGATGGGGGGGGGGGGGGGTGCTGGCTTGCGCCTTTTGCACTTGTGCCCCCCCTCCCCCCCCATCATCCACGCGACGTTGGGAAACAGCTGCCCAGGAACCGGCGCCATCCAACTTTTAGGGAACATCTTGCTTCCAAAAACGATCACGGGCTTTCTTCTGGTTTTCTAAAAACATCATCTAGGTTGTGCAAAGATTGCTTTGACGGTTTCGGCTTCTTATCTGTCCTCACTGACCGCTTTGGACCATTAGCAGATCGAAATGTAGGAGTTGAAAGTGGGAGGCTTATCCACCAATCGGTGCTGACACTTGGGTTTAGAAGCTTAGGAACAGCCCTGTTTTGACACCATGGTGACTTCCAGGATGAGCACATAAGTGGCACTTAATGTTTGTTTGTTTAGCCTAAAGGAACTAGCATTTGAGCATTTTAAATGCGAGCTGTATGGTGTTTTGGGTGATTTGGCAATGTAAGGTTGTAAAATGGCTGTGCTGGTTTTTTTAAGGTAAGAATTCCTGCTGGATTTTCGATTTCCGTGTTATGGCACAGCTTTCATGTTAGTGTAGTGTGGCAGGTTACTCTAGTATGGGGAAAGGGTCCGATTCGGGAACCAGGATTCTGTTCTCCGTATGCTGTACCCATGTCTTTCTGCAAGTGGAAAACTTGGGGTTGCACAGAGTGAGTATCGGCCTGCAGGTGCTGGGGGTATGCCACGCAGTGGCATGCACACTGCATAAATGCATAGTGGAGTGAACGAATGGCTTTTACTTCACGAGGAATAACGTGAAGCCAGTGAAGCACTCCATTTTCTTTTTCTTCCAAGTTCTGGCGTTCGCCTTGACGTGGTTGCTTGGCACTTTAGTCGAGAGCTGTTGTGTTCCTCCCCACAAAGCATCCGAAAACCTTTGTTTCCACCAATACTCCCCGATGGTTTATTACCAGTATGTAGCTTGAATAGGGTAGGATTTGGGCAAAAAAATAGAACCATTCTGGTTGTATAGGTTTCCAATATCTAAACTCGTCATTGCATTTGTTATTTTTATAACTGATGGGTTTTCTTGTGTAACATTATGACTGTTTCTCAATGCTATAAATGAATGGCATTGAAATGCTAATGTCCTATGCTTAGAATTTCTTGCATTTTCCTCACATTGGATTCTTCAAACATTTTAAGAAATTTGGTTCTAAAGGAAGCCAAAGCAAGTAGTATGTGTAATCAAATAAATTTAGCAAATATACACGTCAGAGAGGAACATGGTGATAAGCGGATGTTATTTTGGCTTGCCAAGATATGAATTATGCCTATTCCTGAGATTGATGTTTGAATATAGATGTTATTGTCAGAAAAAGATCTGGTTCCTCCCAGAGCAGCTTGGTTTACCAGTCAAAGGATGGGAAAGCTGAATCAGTGATTACATGAAGCAGTTTTCAAGAATGGAAGAGAACAGTTCCATCCATTTTTCTGGACTTTGAGGGTCTGCCGCAATCCTATTCAGCTACTGTCACAGTGGTTCCCTGGTGAGTGTTCGTAGGGGAGGCAGGGAGTGAACAGTGGCAAACCGATTTGTAGTTTGGGAAGGTTCTGGAAAGCAGGTTTATTTGGTACTGTTGGCAGGAACCATCCGTCAGACGGGTCAGGAGTTTCTGAGTATCTTCCGTGATTTGAGATGCCGAAGTCCGAAATGGGCGTGTGGATTTGGAGTTTTCTGGACTAGAGAGAACCCGTGCAGGAAGGGTGGCCACACATTTTTCCAAAAAGACACTCAGTGGTGTAGCAAATATTTGAACTTTTCATGCTTAAAATTTTACAACTAAGTAAAACTTTTCGGTGTAGCATGGTGGTCAGGAAGAGGGGTTCTAAAACCAGACTGCTTGAGTTCAGAGTTATGTGCCTTCTGCACCTGTGTGACCCTGGGCCACATTATTTAATCTCACTTTGTGTACAGTCGGCTTAAAAAAAAAAATGAGGGGTGCAGCATTGAGTTAAGTCACTGCTCAACCCCATGTTGGAGTGCTGATTTGAGTCTTCCCTGCCGATGTGTCAGGGAAAGGGGCAGAAATGAACAGATACCTGGGGCCCTGCCAACCCATGTGGGAGGCTCTTGACCTAAACCCAGCCTAGATCCAGAAATTATAGCCATCTGGGGAGTGAGCCAGTGAAAGAAAAATACCTCTTTCTCCATCTCTGTCTCTCTCAAAATTTTTTTTTAATTTTGTGGTCCAAGTGTATGGACACTACAGAAAGTCAGCGACAGACAGATATGCTTGCTGGTTCATTTCCCAGATGCCTGCAGTGGGTGATGCGGGGTCAGGGGCTAGGATCTCCATTGGCATCTGTTTGGGCACGCAGCTGCTGCCCCGCTGCCTGCTGGCTGCAGTCTGGGCCTGGAACACCAGCCGTGTGACAGGACACTCAGGCTGCACGGCCACCCAGCACCTCAGCATTTTTGCCTCATACTGTCCCGAAAGTGTATGAATCAATACAGTAAACTCTTAAGACTGGACCTGGCATGTAGAAAGTGTTCCGGAAGCAGTTAACTGCTGTTTATCAGCATTGTAGTTATTATACAGAATATGGGAGGTAACCATAAAATCACCAGTTCCCATGCTGCGTAATAGCTACTATAAGTCCTTCCATGTATTTCCTTCCAATATATTTTTTGAAGATTTATTTTTATTTGGAAAGCAGCATCACAGAGAGAAAAAGACAAAGAGAGATCTTCCATCTGCTGGTTCACTCCCCAGATGGCTGCAGCAGCCAGAGCTGGGCCGATCTGAAGCCAGGAGCCAGGCACTTCTTCCTGGTTTCCCACATAGCTGCAAGTGCCCAAGGCCTTGGGCCATCTCCGCCACCTTCCAAGGTCATAAACAAGGAGCTGGATGGGAAGTGGAGCAGTTGGGACATGAACCGATAATATGGGATGCTGGCACTGCAGATGGAGGATTAGAGTGCTGTGCCACTGCAACAGCCCTCTAATATTTCTAAGACTTAAGCATTTTTAGTGCTATTAGGTTAACGTTTTTTTTTTAAAGATTTATTCATTTTATTACAAAGTCAGATATACAGAGAGGAGGAGAGACAGAGAGGAAGATCTTCCGTCCGATGATTCACTCCCCAAGTGAACTGCAACGGCCGATGCGCACCGATCCGAAGCCGGGAACCTGGAACCTCTTTCAGGTCTCCCACGCGGGTGCAATGTCCCAATGCATTGGGCCGTCCTCGACTGCTTTCCCAGGCCACAAGCAGGGAGCTGGACGGGAAGTGGAGCTGCCGGGATTAGAACCAGCACCCATATGGGATCCCGGGGCTTTCAAGGCGAAGACTTTAGCCACTAGGCCACGCTGCTGGGCCCTATTAGGTTAGTATTTTTAAGTGACCATGTATCTGAATGTCTCTGTTTCTAATGCTTTTTTGTTTGTTTTTGGCAAATGTAAGAAACACTGCAATGAATTTATTTGGTTATTTGCGAGACGGGTTTACAGAGCAGAGTTGGGGAAGAGAGCATCTTATATCTGCTAGTTCACTCCTTAGATGTCCCAGAACTCAGAGACAGGCTAGACTGAAGCAGAGTTCCATCTGGGTCTCCCACAAGGGTGGCAGGCCATCTGCCAGGCGCAGCAGCCGGGACTCAAACCACTGCCTTGTTGGAGGTGCGCGTGCGTTGCCGGCAGCAGCTTAACATGCTGTGTCACAAACTGTCTCATCCGGCCCCCTGCCGTGGGCCTGTTTATATATAAAGCAACTAGACATGCTGCTTTGGAATATTTCATGAAGATAGAATCCCCTGTGCTGGAAATACTGGTCGAAGTATATGGACAAAGCCCAGGTTCCATATTGCTAAGCTACTTTTACATCAGGGAACTTACTGTTGGTTGTAACATGAAGTGAGACAAGAGCGCGTTAACATGTTTTCCTGGTAATGTACTAGATATATCTGTAGGCACTTAGCATATTTGTTATCATGATAACGTTTGTTATCATAGCCCTGTGTTATACATGGAAGTTACTTCCATTTTACTGATAGGAACAGAAAGTGTAGATAAGTACTTTGCCCAAGGGCTCAGTATTTTTTTTTTGTTGGAAAGGCAGTGCTGTGTTGTGTTGTGTTTTGTTTTGCTTTTTAAGATTCATTTGTTTGAAAGGCAGTGTAAGACGGGAAGATCTTCCATCACTCACCAGATGCCCGCAACAGACAGGGCTTGTGAGGCCAAAGTCAAGAGCAAGGGACTCCATCCGGGTCTCCCGTGCTGGCGGTGGGGGTCCCCAGGACTCCATCCGGGTCTCCCGTGCTGGCGGCAATTAACTGTGGATAATAGATCACATTATTAAGATAATTAAATAAAGTTGGAAATGATGAATGGATACATTGTGAAGTTAAACCAGTTAATTTTCCATATACATTTCAGAAAAGGAGGAAAAAATTTCATAGCTTTGTGAGATATAATTGGTAAGAAATATACAAGACTGGGTTCCCAATGAATGCAGAGAGAAGTTGCGGCGCAGCGTTCTTTGTAACGACCTTAACACAAATGGGGCAAGAAAATCAAGGCAACCCACCAGAGTTGATAGCTGCGGGGACCGGAAGTGAAAAGGACTGTTAAATAATCACGCTGAAAAACAGACCCGGTAAATGCCTGCTAAGGTGGGCAGAAATCCAGCTGGGGAAGAAACAAAACATAATAAAAGTGTTCCAGATAAGGAGAATAAAATGACCCATAAGGTATAGATTCATTTTATACTGAAAATTAACGCAAAGAATACATTTGAGTTACATTTTACAGACGGCTCTGAATGCCCTAGTAAAGTAGTGCCATGTCGCTTTCTCTTAGGTGCATAAATTTGCGCTGTAGATGACAATGCTGATTCCACGAGAGCAAGATTGAATACTTTTGTATTTTATATTAAAGAGAGAATTAAGGAAGAGAACTAATTAGAAATAGATGATTAGGAGTAAGTGCTATTCCCCATATTTTAAAGAAATGAACACAGGGCCCGGCATGGTAGCCTAGTGGCTAAAGTCCTCGCCTTGAACGCCCCGGGATCCCATATGGGCTCCAGTTCTAATCCCGGCAGCTCCGCTTCCCATCCAGCTCCGTGCTTGTGGCCTGGGAAAGCAGTCGAGGACAGCTCAGTGCATTGGGACCCTGCACCCACATGGGAGACCCGGAGGAAGTTCTAGGCTCCTGGCTTCGGATCGGTGCAGTACCAGCCATTGCAGTCGCTTGGGGAGTGTGTCATAGGACGGAAGATCTTCCTCTCTATATATCTGACTTTGCAATAAAAATAAAAATAAATCTTAAAAAAAAATGAACATAAGGAGCCAGTGTCGTGGCATAGTAGGCCAAGCCTCTGCCTGTGGTACTGGCATCCCATATGGGTGCTGGTTTAGGGCCTGGCTGCTCCATTTCCAGCTTCCTGTTTATGGTTTATGGTCTAGGAAGGCAGTAGGGGATGGCTGAAGGCTTTGAACTTCTGCACCCTTGTGGGAAGCCCAGAAGAAGCTCTTGGCTCTTGGCTGTAGATTTGCCCAGCTCGAGCAGTTGCCATTTGGGAGTTAACCAGCAGATGGAAGAGCTCTCTCTGTCTTTCCTCCTTTCTGTAACTCTGCCTTTCAAATAAAAAATAAAATAAATAAAACAAGGGCCCGGCGCGGTACCCTAGTGGCTAAATTCCTCCCCTCGTATGCGCCAGAATCGTATATGGACACCGGTTCTAATCCCAGCCGTTTTGGCTGCTTGGGGAGTGAATCAGCAGATGGAGAGGATCCTTCTCTCTGTATATCTTGCCTTCCAATCAAAATTTTAAAAAAAATCTTTTAAAAAAATAAAATGAACACAAAGTTATAGGACCACTGATTGCTTTTGTTGCCATTGAAAATTATGTTTAACTCAATAAAATTTTAGTAGTTTATTTTACGTGGAGAGTAGAGGTCCGGGAGAATAAGGAAGATGGCCAGGGGCCAGGGGAGACACCCATGTGTCATACTGGAGTGCCTGGATTACAGATCCAGCTTCCTGCTGACGCCCCCCGGGAGCCAGCAGTGAGGGCTCAGGGCCTGAGCCTCTGGCTGCCCGCACGGGACACCTGAATTGAGTTCCTGGCTTCTGGTTTGACCTGGTCCAGCGCCGGCTGGAATTGTAGGGGTTCGAGAGGTGAATCCATAGAGAAAAGTTTTTTCTCTTTTGTTCTTTGAATGAAATGAAAGTAAATAAAGGATTTTTTTTTTCTTGAGGCAAATGATAAAGGACTTTGTGTGCCCTTTGTGAGTGCCGGTTTACCCTCTGCCCTTCACAGACAGTGGGGAGAGAGAAGGGTAAGCAGGTAGCCAGTGCAGTAAGTACAGTTACAGCGGTTAGGAGGGTAGATCGTCACCGGCATCAGGAGGTTAGGTCGGTCCCGTGGAGAATGAGGGCAGAGGCTGGGCATTTGGGCAAATGGGAACCGTGTCTCAGTGAAATGCCAACAAAGATTGGCCCCACCATGGGCCTGCATGTGGAGGCAGCCAGTGTGGGGGTCCACAAGCCTTTTCTGTAAGAAAGGGCCGTGTAGTACGCCTACATATAGACTAAGCCAAGCCTGCTAAAGAGAATGGCCACATTTATTGGGGGGCCTCATTAGGTACCTTCTTACATGCAATAGGGAGGGATTTGGGGAAACGATAAGCTGAACCAGTTGTGACTGGAGTGTGAGTCATTGAAAGATTTGGAAGAAGTAGTTTCCAACATTAATATGTGTGAATTAAGAGCAAAATAGGGCCTGGCGTGGTAGCCTAGCAGCTGAAGTCATCGCCTTGCACGTGCTGGGATTCCCTGTGGGTGCTGACTCTAATCCTGGCGGCCCCACTTCCCATCCAGCTCCCTGCTTGTCGCCTTGGGACCCTGCACCTGTGTGGGAGACCTGGAGGAGGTTCCTGGCTCCTAGGATTGGCTAGGCTCTGGCTGCCGTGGCCAGAGGGTGAGTGAATCACCGGATGAAGATCTTCCTCTCTATCTGACTTTGCAATAAAAATAAATCCTTAAAAAAAAAAGAGCCGCATAAAATAGTCTCTTTTTTAAGTATCATAAATCAGTAAGAAAAAGGAAGATCCAATTTTTAAAATGGGCCGATTCACAGAAGAGGAAATGCCATTAACCAGTACATATGAAATAATACTCGACCTCACCAGTGGAAAAATGCAAGGAAGGCAGCCTGTCATCTTGGCAGAAGTGAAAGGAGTTTGCTGGTGTCTGTTCACGTGGGTGTGGACTCCGTGAGGACACGTCCTCTGTTTTGAAGGGACAGCACTGTTGACCCTGGCTGTTTCCACTTCCTGGAGAAACACACAGGGGAACCCTGGGTGCCTTCAGACAGCCAGGGCACCTTTAACACCCTGCACACAGCTCGGAACAGCGTCTGTTCTCGTTTTCACTCACTCGTTTCCTATTTAACCAGCCCGAACTCTTCAAACGCTTCCACCGTGGGCTCTGGAATTTACTGCCCACCTTTCCCCGTGCATAGGTTCAACTTACTTTAAATGTTCCCGTTTGCTTTCTGGTTCCTTCCCAACTTTCCTGGAGGTGGGAGAGGGTCTGGGTTGGGTCTTGATTGCTTGCAAATTACTCTGTCCTAAAGACCCATGTGTCTCTCGCCATCACCTTGGTCTTCTCGCCATCACCTTGGTCTTTGCGTTGGCGTGGACAAGCGTGTGAATGGCTGATCCTTCCAATACTTCAGTCTTTCATTTCCTACGCTTCTCCCCTCAGCTGCCCACCCCCAGAGAGTAGAAGCTGCTACCCCGACGTAGCTCGCCATATCCTTTGCTCCCTGCACCCCAACCATCTCTGACCCCAATGGATTTATCAGCCATTGATAAAGTTACTGCCTTCCTGATTCAACCTTAGTGTTTTCACGTGCCTTTTATTCAACCTAAATTCCATAGCTAATCATTTTAACCATTCTTTTGGATTATCTTCCCTGCTTTTGATTGGTACAGCCAGGATCTTCAGTAAATCAACTCTGCTTTGTTCGTTTGCATCTGCTCACAGATAACCAAATGTCGTCAGATAGCAGCTCAGTTCCCTGAGTCCATGAGCCTCCAGAGGGTCTCTGATACTGCCTAGTGGTTAGATTGTGTTTTCCTCCTCTGTTTTTCCTCAACAACCTGTATCTCTTTTGCCATCTTAAGTTTCAGTTCATGAATTTGCTTAGAAACCAGAAACAATCCAAACACAGGGTCCCCAGACTCCCACTGCCCATGTGCCTCCCAGCATCTGGTGATACATGCTGTCTCCTGCCCTGCATCTCAGATGAACTGGTCATTTGTCTGCCATTCCCATCGCTCTGGCTTACTCTAGAATCTCACTTCTGCCTCCATCCCTCCACGTCATCACTCTTGTTCTCTTTACTTACGTGGACCTACAGGAGACCAGTGATGGTTGAAGTCTCCCCGAAGCCTCCCTTTATTACTCCTTATATACTCTTTCCCCCAAGCCCTTTAACCAAACAATAGGATGCCAATGAGTCCCATTGGTGCTTTTAGCCTCAAGCCCCTTTCCTGTTACTGCTCAGCTTAACCAGTGCTAATCAACTCCTTAGCCCACAACAGGATCCCACCCTGCAGGACTATCAAAATCTGCTTGCTCATGCCTCTCGTGTAAGATGATGTAATGTTTGTGTGTATTGTGTGTAAGCTGTGCAAAGCTCCTGAATACTTGACATCATCTCTGGATACTCACAGTACTTAATGTAATGTGGGTGTTTAGCAAATAGTAGTCGTGCTGTATTGATTAGTAAACAACAGTGAAAGAAAGTCTACCTGTGTTCATAGAGGTGCAATTCCTCCTCCTTGTATAGTAGGAGACAGAAATGGATACACAACACCAACTTTTTTCTCCAGTCTTTAGGGGTAAAAAACAGTTGGCACACTTCTTCAAACCTCTTTCCCACAGTGTTTGTTTGCTTTTGCAGCAATATTTTTTTTAAAAGATTTATTTTTATTACAAAGTCAGATATACAGAGAGGAGGAGAGACAGAGAGGAAGATCTTCCGTCCGATGATTCACTCCCCAAGTGAGCCGCAACGGGCCGGTGCGCCGATCCGAACCCGGGAACCTGGAACCTCTTCCGGGTCTCCCACGCGGGTGCAGGGTCCCAATGAATTGGGCCATCCTCGACTGCTTTCCCAGGCCACAAGCAGGGAGCTGGACGGGAAGTGGAGCTGCTGGGATTAGAACCGGCGCCCATATGGGATCCCGGGGCGTTCAAGGCGAGGACTTTAGCCGCTAGGCCAGGCCTCCGGGCCCTTGCAGCAATATTTTTAAGGTCTATTTTATTTGTATCAGAAGCAGAGTTATAGAGAGAGAAAGGGAGACAGAGAGGTCTTCCATTGGCTGGTTCACTCCTCAAATGGTTGCAGCCGTCGGGGCTGGGTTGATCTGAAGCCAGGAGCCCAGAGCTTTCTCTGGGTCTCAGTGTGGGTTGCAGCACTACTTACCTAAGGAGGTGTCTGGGCTCGCTTTGCCGCATTTTCCCATCCAGGACTCTTACAGCCCCTCTCCAGTCAGTCCTTCTGCGCCACTCTTGCGGCTCATCAGTTCGTTAGTAGCCGCCACGTGCCTTTCATTTCTCTTATACTCGACCCATCAGAAGCACTTGACACTGGACACCCACTCCTGGTTATCTCCTCTCAGTGCTGTCTCCTTGTAATTCTCTTTGTTTCTCTTTTCATTGCCCTCTTGGGAGACCCCAGGTCTAGCCTTTTGTTGTTTTCCTCTTACACTCTGTAATCTCAGTCAACCTTAGGGCCTTAAATACCTTCCTTTTAAATTTATTTTATATATTGGTTACAAAGTTGAGAGGAATGCATGCCCACGTGGGCCTCTGATTAGGGTGGGGGGAGAGTCAAGGTATGGAGGAAGGTGGGTTGGACAAATATTTCAGTTCTAACATTTTTTTTCCTCCCTGTCCTGTATCAGACTACATCAGCACCCAGGGATGGGGGGACAGTCATTTGATGACGCCTTGGAGACCCCAATGTGGGGTTCCAAGGATATTACTTGAATGATTTTCATAGTTCTAAAAAGTTGTTGATTTTGTTGCTGCAGAGTTGAGAAAATCCTTCCAAGGTCTGTTGGCTGAACAGGTCCACCTTAGTGCATCCACAGACCAGACACTTGAGCTAGGACAGTTGTCCAAGCTGTTCTGCTTTCCATCCTCTGAGGAGGACGTTGACATCCTCTGCTGGCGGGATGATCTGGCTGTCGTGTCCCCCGAGTGCATCTAGGCATGCTGTCCGCTGCACGGGCGTCAGCACCTGGGTCCCAGTCCTGACACCTGCGCTTTCGTCTTTTGCAGTTTTCCCTGTGACCAGGGAAATCTAGTTCAGGAGTTCTCCAAGAAGTCTTGCCTGGCAGAACCTCAGACTCGACTCACGTGTGTTGGGCAGTGCAGTTTCAGGTTCAGGCTCAGTCCGTTGCCTGCACCACTCAAGGCACACCCCAGTGGATGCAGCTCTCTGGTCAGCTCTCCCCACAGCCCCATCTCTCACTGAACTGAGAGGTGCTACAGCCTAACCCAGCCCATCTCACCAAAGGCCTGATCCTTATGCACACGAGTGGGTGCTGTAGCCTAGTTGGGACAATCCCCAAAACCCCATCAGACACACCCCCAGGCCTGGGTTTTGCACATGCTGCCATGTGCCGTGGCCTAGCCCAGCCTGTCCTGCATCTCATGTAGCTCTCATGTACACGTGTGGGTACTGTGGCTTAGCCCAGCCCAAACCACTGCCAGACCCAGCTCACACATATGTCAGCAGGTACTACTGTCTTGCCCAGTGTGGTCCATCCCTCACCTTGGCTTTCATGCTCACCAGTGGGACCTGCAGACTATTCGGGGGATCCCTGCAGTCCCCTTACCAGGCCCACTTCAGCCCCAGATCTTGCGCTTGCCGGAAGGTGCTACAGCCAACCTGACATGACTCACACCTGCTTCTCACACGTGCCAGCCAGAGCTGGGGCCTAGCACCCATCTGGCGTGCACCCATTTGGCTCTCATGTGCACCAGCAGGTACGACAGCCTGGCCCGCTCCCAGACCAAGCCCACATACCAGCTGACAGGTGCCACATCCCTGCTGGGCCATCCTGTCCCCAGTCCTACCTCACACACTCTGCAGCGGAAGCAACAGCCCGGCCGAGGAGTCCCTGAAGTTCACCTATCAGGCCTATTCCCAACTCTGCGCTTATCATATGCCAGAGGGTACAGCAGCCTACCTCAGCCTGGCCTACTCCCAGCTCTGGCATTCATGTGAACTGCTGGTGTTGGGGCCCAACCTGTTCTGTCCTGCACTCTTTTCTGGCTCTCACTCATGCCAGTGGCCTGCCAGCTTGCCCCCAGACCTGACTCTCTTATGAACTGGCAGGTTCTGCAGCTAGCCCAGCCTGGCCTGCCCCCAGACACAGCCGACATGCGTTCCAGTGGGTGTTGCAGCCTTGCCCAGCCCAGTCCTCTTCAAGTGCTGGGTGATGATTACCAATGGGAGCTATAGCCTAGCAGGGAAATTCCCAGTATTTCCCTACCAGGCCCGCTCCCAGCCCCAGATCTTACGCTTCCTAGAGGGTACTTTAGCCAAGTCTGGCCACCCTTAGTCTCAGCTCTCACCAGCAGCTGTTGTAGTCCAGTACTGCCCAGCATGGCCTGTACCCTGTCCTAGCTGTCGCACATGCCAGTGGGTACTGCAGCCAGGCCCAACCCAGCCTGACCACAGACCCTAAGCCCCAGCTTCCGTGTGTGCCACTGGATGGAAGGCAATGCTGCTTAGCCTAGACCAGGTCTCCTTCATGGGTGGGTGGCCTGACCCAGCCCTCCAGTTTCCTCCCTCCAAACCACCTTGTCTCAGCTCCCTTGCCTACCTGTGGTGTGATAGCCTGCTCCGTGGAAGATGCCAAAAGCCTTTCCTTTCCTGTCAAACATGCCCTCAGCTGCTGCTACTCCAGTACATCCCCAGTACATCCCCTTTCTCAAGGGGTCTGCAGCACCCTACCCCCACCCCCACCCCTGTTGGTGTGGTGTGTCCATAGTATCCTCACCCTTCCCCACATATATTTAAAGATTTATTTATTTTTATTGCACAGTCAGATATACAGAGAAAAAGATCTTCCGTTCGATGGTTCACTCCCCAAGTGATCACAATGGCCATAGCTAAGCCAGTCCAAAGCCAGGAGCCAGGAGCTTCTTCCGGGTCTCCCATGCGGGTACAGGGCCATCCTCGACTGCTTTCCCAGGCCACAAGCAGGGAGCTGGATAGGAAGCACGGCCACAGGGTTTAGAACCAGTGCCCATATGGGATCCTGGTGCTTTCAAAGCAAGAGCTTTAGCTGCTAGGCCACCGCACTGGGCCCCCCATATATATTTAAAAAAAAATAGGGTAGGCAACTGTACTGGCACACTGGTATAGGTAACACAGATTTGGCATGGACAGGCCCATAATGCCCTCCAACTATGGGCTGCTTTCTTCCCAGAAGTATGCCTTCTTACTGCTAGCAGTGCCCAAATTCAGATCTTTAGCTTCTCTCCCTAATTCCAATCACATACATACAGCTACCAATTCAGCATCGCTGATTCATTGCTGGACGATAACAGATGGCAAACTCAACATGTCCCACACTAAACTGCTACATTTCCTCCTTAGTGCTGCCCTACCTACAGGCTTCCCACTTTATGTTGTTCACAGCTCTATCCTTCTGAAGCTCTGGCTTAAATTACACCCTGTTCTCTTTCTTTTGCTGTCCTAATCCATTCTTTCAGAACAGTCTATTTTCTGTATCATCAAATATACCCCAGATCCTGTCAAGCCCCCCATCCCCTACCACCACCTTGGTATAAGCCACTATTATCATACTCGGTTAATACTGAAACAGGTTACTCATGTCTTCTTCCTCTGCCCCAGCCTCTCCCAGCTGCATTTTTTTAATATGATCGACAGAGTGAGCTTTGTACAAATAAAGACAGTTCCTATCACTTCTCCATTCAAAGCTGTGCAGAGGCTCCTGGTTGGTCTGAATATATATTTCCCCCCAAAGATCATGTGTATGATGAATGGAAGCTTAATGAGCTTTTTGCTGCTTTGTCTCAGAATAGGAACAAAAGAGGAGACAGGGAATTGTGTTGTGGTAAAGCAGGCTCTTGAATAGCAGTGGCAAGGATGGGAGTGGGCAGGGACAGCCTGCACTGTGAGTGTGCTGACAGTGCCGGCTGGTGGTTTGCAGGTGGGATATGAGAGAAGTGGGGTAACCTCAGTATTTTGGGCCGAACAGCTGGTGGGCACTGTTGGAACATAGCTGAGTGGGATCAAAAAAGAAATCAAAACTTTGCTCTTAGCCAAGCTGTGCCTGTCTAGCAAAGGGAGGCTAGCAGGAGCTCACCAGAGGCTGGGGTCTCGAGTCCTGTAATGCCAGTTGAGTCTTGGTGTTGAGTGGGTAGAGGAGAAAATAGACTGTGGTACTTAGGGGGAGGGCGGCCAGTGAGACAAGAGGAAAACCCAGGGAGAGGGCTGCCACAGCTTAGGGGTGACGGAGGGGTCCCCTGTGCCCGGCTCTGTGAGGGGCATGAGATGGGGGCCGGGGAGTGGGAGGGCTTGGCCACAGTGGAGCGCAGTAAAGCGGATGTAGTGACTGTGCAGCTTCCGGGGCGAGAGCAGAACCAGCGCTGGCTTGTCATGATGTTATTTTACAATCATTTTAAACTCATAGGGGAAAAAATGTGCAAGTGACTTAGAGACCTGTGGTTCTGAACTTGCCCAGTATTCGCCGTGTTTCACCTCTGCTGGTCTTTTTGAAGCAGGCTGCAGAAACCTTGGCCCTGCTTGGCCCTTCAACCCTCCCTATGCTAACGTGTGTGTCCGAGAGCAGGGAATCCTCTGAGGAAACCCCATGCAGTTAGGAAATTCGGTTTTTAATAGCCCGTGTTGTAATTTTGTGCGTTGTGTCATCGTTGATAGCATTTGCCCCCAGCGCTACAAGGCCCATCAGGGGTTTTACCTTACATATAATTGTCATGTCTTTTTAGATATTTTTTCTCTTTTGTGAAGACGAAACCTGGTAATTTTATTCAGATAACTCCTTGAGTAATATGTTATGAATTATCTCATTGTATAGATCATAGTTAACCGTTTTTCCCATGATTACTAAGTGGCAGAGCCAGAATTCAAGGCAAGCTGAGGGAGTGAAGGTTGAATGTTCTTAAATAAATACATGGAAAAAAGTAAAACTCCTTGGGCCCAGCACCGTGGCCTAGCAGCTAAAGTCCTTGCCTTGAACGCACCGGGATCCCTTATGGCGCCGGTTCTAGTCCCGGCAGCTCCACTTCCCATCCAGCTCCGTGCTTGTGGCCTGGGAAAGCAGTTGAGGACGGCCCAATGCTTTGGGACCCTGCACGCATGTGGGAGACCTGGAGGAGGTTCCTGGCTCCTGGCTTCAGATCAGCACAGCACCGGCCATTGCGGCTCACTTGGGGAGTGAATCATCGGATGGAAGATCTTCCTCTCTGTCTCTCTTCCTCTCTGTATATCTGACTTTGTAATAAAAATAAATTAATCTTTAAAAAAAAAAGTAAAACTCCTTATTTCAAGTGGACAGATGAGTTACATACCTGGATTAGAGGTAGTCCTTCTATCAAAAGATTATTTTTAGGTTTCTAGGCCTTTAATATAAATTTCCTCATAATGGTAAGTAGATTTCACAGGCCTCCCTGGTAAGGACCAAGTGAAGCTGTTTGAACTTTACATGTAAAGTTTTCCAGCCTGGCTCTGACATGTCTCAGAGTTATCCGTACTGATTGTGTAGGAAGGTAGAATATATGACTTGGGTTAATTCTTTGTGGCAGGATTCAATTGTGTGTATGGACGTGGTCTGAAGACTTGTGATGCATCTTTCAAAACGTTGCTCCAGCTCATACAATGCTGCGTATCAAACCTCTTTTAGAAAATGTTGAGAGAGGTGATTTAGAGAAAGAGCAGTGAAGGCTGAACCATCAGAGCCGCAGGTGCTCCGGCGTGAATTGGCTTGCTCCGTTGGATTTTTGGCTCCTAGCTTTTTGCAGTCTCTTGTCACACAGTTTTGAGGGATAGTGAGTAAGGACTTCTGTTGGATAGAAAACCAAGTCTGTAACCTTTTCAGCTTGGAGTGATTCTTGTAATTGACGGACTCCCGTAACAAGTGACCAAGCCCGACGCTGCTGTGCCCTTTCACAGGAGCCCAAGTTTTTGCCAGAGGAATCGAGTGACACGTAGCTGTCACTCAGGTAACTCAGTACCCCTGAACTGTGGGGCTGCATGCAGATTCCCTGGGGGCTCGCAGGAACTCAGCGCCTTTGAATAGCAAGTATAAAGAAAGACAACTTTGTGTAGTATGACCAGATTCGTTATTTACGGTCTGCTGTTTTACCCCCAGAAGCTGAAAGCAACATGGTGTCTAACTGGGTTCGAGGTGAGGCAGTGCTGGAGCGACACTGGTACTGGTTTGCCCAGTGAGCTGTTCTTCGGTGCGGGGAACTGGCACTGCAGTCCTCCAGCCTTGAGTGTCCCTGCCTTTGCTTTGGTTCCCACTGTCATCCTCTGCTTGCTCTGACAGCCCAACCTCCAGAAGTGAAGGATGGAGCAGCAGAAATGCAGAGGGTTAAGCTCTGGACAAGAGTGCAGTGGTACTTCAGTATGACTGTAGAAACTCGTGCAAGACACTTGTGCCAGTAGAGAAATAATAGGGTGAGACATAAAAAGATAAAAGCGCCTGTTAAAAGCTCTAGTTATATTTCCACCATATTTTCTAGGGCAACAAGCTTGATACTTGCTGATCAAACACACAATAGGCAATTTTTCTTTGGAAAACAGAATCTACACCTTCCTCTCCAGTGTGATTGCAGTAGAGTTTAAATTGCCCAGCAGCCAGGGTTATAATTGCAGATGGAATTATCATTTTCCAAGCCTGAGAAATGTAAACATCTAAAAAGCTAGTTTTTTTATTTGTTTGTTTGTTTCTGTTGTTAAGGATTTATTTATTTGAAAGGCAGACAAAGAGAGCAGATTTTCTGTCTGCTGCTTTACTCCCCAATGGCTGCAACAGCCAGGGCTGGGCCAGTATGAAGCAAGGAACTCAGAGCCTCTTCCGGATCTCCTACATGGGTGCAGAGGCCCTCTGCTGCTTTCCCAGGCAAACTAGCAGGAAGCTGGTTAGGAAGCAGGGCTCCCAGGGCATGAATGGACACCATTTAGGATGCCAGCACCATAGGCAGCTACTTGGACCAGCTAGGCTGTGGCTGGCCTCTAGCCTGTCCTGTTTCTTTGCAGTCTTCCACCTGTTTGTAATTGCAGTCTATATACAGTAAGTTTTCACTTATTTTTTTTTCTTTTTATAAATTATAAGAATTATCCTGAAGCCCGCATTGTGGCATAGTAGATTAAGCTTCTGCTTGTGGCACCGGCATTCGTCTGGTGCCAGTTTAAGTCCAGCTGCACCATTTCCAATCCAGCTCCCTGCTTGTGGTCTGGGAAAGCAGTGAAGGATGGCTCAAGCTCATGGGCCCCTGCACCCACGTGGGGGAGAGGGAGGAGGCGCCTGGCTGCAGGCTCCCACTGTTGCGCTTTGGGTTGGCTCAACTCCAGCTGATGGCAGCCATTTGGGGAGTGAATCAGCAGATGGAAGATCTCCTTTTCTCTCTTCGTCTTTCCTTCTCTCTGTAATGCTGCCTTTCAAATAAAACTAAATACTTTTTAAAATATTATCCTTTTTGATAAAGCAAAATAGCCCATAGTTAAGTACTGTGTTAATTACCCATTTATTTATTGTTAACATTATAAATTATCCTCAGATGAAAGCTTTGAGTTATCCATATTGTTGTCTTTATTTACAATCATGCAAGTGGGTCTTAGCTGTGCAAGCACGGAGGGGCTGGCGTTGTTGAGCAGTGGCTAGAGTCGCCATCTCCAGCATCTGCAACTTTCCTGGGCACCAGTTCTTATCCTGGCTGTCCGATCCAGCTCCCTGGTAGCACACCTAGGAAGGCAGTGGACGATGGTCCAAGTCCTTGGGCCCTCACCAGCCACGTGGGCGGCTCCAAAGCATCTCTTGGCTCCGTTTTGACCCAACCCAGCCCTGGTCTTTGTGGTCATCTGGGAAATGAACTAGCAGATGGAAGATCTCTCTCTCTCTCTCTCTCTCTCTCTCTCTCTCTCTCTCTCGTAACTCTTTAAAAATAAATAAATTTTTAAATATATAATCATGAAGGAAAAGGTTATAAAAATGTGTGGCCTTTGCTCTAAATTGCTGAGTTGATTTCTGACAGTCTGTTAGTTTTACACTACCTAGAGGAGTGTGTTAAAGTTGATTCATCCTATCTGACATAAATGATCTTTGCTAATTACACTCAAAGCATTATGTCAT
The DNA here is from genome assembly GCF_030435755.1 of Ochotona princeps. Classification (NCBI taxonomy): domain Eukaryota; kingdom Metazoa; phylum Chordata; class Mammalia; order Lagomorpha; family Ochotonidae; genus Ochotona; species Ochotona princeps. Next base: position 22,023,336 of record NC_080859.1, on the reverse strand, counting down.
TATTACATACATTGGTTACTAGTAAGGTTCTTCATTTCCCAGTTTGTTTAATGTTACTTCCTCATGTGAATTTTTTTTCATTTGCTATTGACTCTCCATTAGTTTTTTGTAGTAGTAGAGTTGTTACTGTCTTACTGGAATGTACAACCTTGTATTACTAAGATACATTGTTTATGCTTGTTCAGATAAAGCCACATCCCCTATATTTGTAAACAATAGTGCCTCTTGGAAATGTGGAAGCAGTCTGCGGCCCTACCACCCTGAACGCGCCCGGTCTTGTCTGATCTCGGAAGCTAAGCAGGGTCGGGCCTGGTTAGTACTTGGATGGGAAATGTGGAAGCCGTGTTGTATGTCCGTGGAGATGTGGAGTGTGCGTCTTGAGAAGCAAGCGTTACCTGAAAGCTGACATCGTAGTAAGATTTGAAGATTATCACTCCTGCCTGTTGTGCTGGTGCAAAAGTGTCAATAGAGTGAACTTGTGAGGCATTCCCCCCGGGTTGCAACAGTGGCAGTGGTGGCCATTGCTCAGAACCACAGTGGACTGGGAGAGGCAGAGGGTGGGAGACAGGACGGACTTGTGTTGACCAGCAAAGCCAGGACTGGACTGCTGGCATTCGTTCTGATCTGTGTCCTGCCACTCTCTCTGCATCCGTCGGGCTGTGTTCATGCGCTCCGGGCCTCAGACTTCCTGTACCCTGGAGTGCAAGCTAAGGAAAGTCACTCCCAAGAGGGTTGTCCACCCTCATTGTTCCTAAAGAACTCCTGAAAAAATTCACTTCCTTCCGCTTACAACAAAAGATACATGGGGAATGGTTTGTTAGAACGTATAATATTGTGCATCTATCTAACTGAATTGTTTAATATTACTATTCTGATTAAACTACATGTTTCCAAGAAAGAACAGCTCATTCAGATTGTCTTAAGAGAAAAAGGGATGTTTCTTTGTTTTGTTTTAAAGATTTATTTATTTTTATTGGAAAGGTTGATATACAGAGAGGAGGAGAGACAGAGAGGAAGATCTTCCATCCGATGTTTCACTCCCCAAGTGAGCGCAACGGCCGGAGCTGAGCAAAGCCAGGAGCCAGGAGTTCTTCCAGGTCCCCCACGCAGGTGCAGGATCCCAAGGCTTTGGGCCATTCTCAGTTGCATTCCCAGGCCACAAGCAGGGAGCTGGATGGGAAGTGGGACTGCCAGGATTAGAACCAGCGCCCATATGGGATCCAGGCACTTGCAAGGCGAGGACTTTAACCACTACACTGTCAAAGGGCTGTTTACGTCATTTGTCATTGGTGGATTTGGGATAGGCAAGCCAGTGGGAAGCAGAGCAGCTGGTTTGCTGATGGAGCACGTGACCAGCTCTGCACTTACTGCTCTGTCTCTGATGGGCGGTTTTCCTCTCTGCGTAGGGTTTCCGCCCCTGCGTGCTTTTCTGTTGTGGAGGAGACTGATGGTAGCCCCCTGCTGCCACACCCTGGCCTGGGAGCTTTCACTTTCACAACTGGTGAATGGTAAATTATCTTACTACCTCCTGCTCACATTTCGAGAAAGGAAATGTGACCGTTTTAGTTCATCTCTCTGCCAGGATCGATCATCATACAGAGGGTGTCAGGTGACCAGCCCTGGTTTAGCCAACTGTGATTTGAAAATGTGGTCACAAAATCCAAGGTTTGCCGAGGAACCCTTCTTTTTAGACACGAGCTGTAAACTGCCTAGTTCCTGTGGAAAAAGAAACTTGGCTTTACTGGTTGCAATCTATCAGAAAGTCATTGTGCCACGTGAAAATGAAAGGAGTAAAAGCTTCACAATATAAAATCGCTGTTCTAACTATGTTTTTAAAAATAGAAATCAGGGCCCAGCACGTTACCTAGATGCTAAAGTCCTCACCTTGCATGCGTCAGGATCCCATGTGGGTTCCAGTTCTAATCCCTGTGGCCCCACTTTCCATCCAGCTCCCTGCTTGTGGCCTGGGAAAGCAGTCGAGGATGGCCCAAAGCCTTGAAACCCTGCATCCGCACGGGAGACCTGGAAGAGGCTCCTGGCTCTCGGCTTCGGATTGGCTCAGCTCCAGCCGTTGTAATCACTTGGGAAGTGAATCATCGGATGGAGGATCTTCCTCTCTGTCTCTCTTCCTCTCTGTATCTGACTTTCTAATAAAAACAAAGTGAAATCAAATTCTTCCCTTTAAACAATGTGTAGTGTTGATTGCTAGGGCTTGATTTTCCCCCTTTTAAAGTTATTTTTTATTTTATTTCATTTGAAAGAGTTACAGAGAGAGTTGTAGAGACAGAGAGCTATTCCACTCACTGGTTTGTTTCGCAGATGGCACAGCATCCCGGGCTGGACTGGGCCAGGCTGAAGTTGAGAGGCACTAGCCAGAAGTTTCTTCCAGGTCTCCCACGTGGGTCCAGGGGCCCAGTCACTTGGATCATGTTCCACTGCAGTGCCCGTGCTGTTTTCAGGGTGCTACATTAGAAGCAGAACAGCCAGCACATAAACTGGCATCCATAGGGAGTACCCACATGGCAAGTGCAGCTCTCCGCATCACGCCACAATGCCAGCCCCTTCCCATTCTTACTAAACAGTAGAAATGAGTAAGCACTATCTTTTTGTTCTTATTGGTTTTTCTAGGAAAAGAAGTTATGTATTTGATCTGTGTGAAAAGCAGGTGCGGGTGAGGGGGTGCTGGAAGAACTAGCTGCAGTGGACTGGGTCAGTCCCCCAGTGCTGGTAGCGCCTGGGACTGGGGAAGGCAGAGCCAGTGAGCCAAGAACTCAGTCCAGTGTTCCAGCACGTGGGCTGTCCGCCCGTGCCATCGAAGGCAGAGCCCGTGCGGCGTCCTCAGCAGTCTGTTAACCGCTGTGCCAATTCCCCATCGCCCCCTCTCTGATAATCAGGTTGCATTGATGAATTCTGGTCTCAGAGGAGGAGGAGGGTGCATAGCAATAAGGGTAATGTTCAGTTGACTGATAGCTTAGTGTCTGTTGAGTAACAGTAAGGCTTTTAACTCTGAATCCCATTTTCAGGACAGATGCTTACACATGGACACTTTCCTGAGATGTATAGCACATAGACTGTCATTTTGTGTGTGTGTGTGTGGCCTGTGCATTTCAATTTTTCTTATCTCTTATTTCCTTCTGGTTTTGGTGCCCATTAGTTTATGTATCAGCAATCTTAACTGAATGTTTTTGTGTTTTGTCACCGTTATTAAAACTCTAGCATGTATGCTTTTGTCAGCTATCAGTCAAGTGCTTCATTTTACCTTTACGTAGTTTTCGTAGATATTAAAATATCATCAAATTCACCACTTGATTCCCATTTAGTCTTCTTATTTCAATATTTCTTTTTTAAAAGATTTGTTTGGGGCCCGGTGTGGTAGCCTAGGGGCTAAATCCTCACCTATGCATGCGCCCGGATCCCCTAGGGACACCGGTTCCTTTCCCAGCAGCCCTGCTTCCCATCCAGCTCCCTGCCTATGGCCTGGGAAAGCAGTTGTGTCCCGGTTTTGGATTGGCGCAGCATCGACCATTGCTGCCACTTGGGGAGTGAATCATCGGACGGAAGATCTTCTTTCTGTCTCTCCTCTTCTCTGCATATCTGACTTTCCAATAAAAACAAAATAAATCTTAAAAAAAAAAAAAGGATTTGTTTGAAAAACAGAGCAAGAGGGAACACTCTAAGAGGGAGAGAGAAGGTCTTCATTCACTGCTTTCTGCTTTCCAGTGGCTGTAACGGCCAGGGTTGGGCCAGTTCGAACCCGTGGCCGGGAACTCCACTCTGGGCCCCCAGTCGGAGAGCAGGGACCGAAGTACTGATCCTTCTTGGCTGCCGTTCCCGGCACAGAAGCAGGGCAGCGGGTCCCAGCACTCCACTAGGCTGCGTGATGCCAGAGTTGCCAGCTGTGGCTAAATGCACTGCACCACATGCCAGACCCAGTGTTTCTGTTTCATTAAAATAGTTTCCCCTTCCTTCGTCCCTTCCTGCTGCTCTGACACAATACCTTAGATTGAGTAATTTGTAAATAGTAGAGATCTGTTTCTCACAGTTCTGAAGTCACAGAGGCCCGGGATTGGGTGCCCAGGGAGTGGGTGTCTGGGGCAGGCCCGCTTGCTGCCTTCCTGAGCGGGGCCTTCCTGATGTGTTCCCTCAGTGGGGAGGGGTGGACTGATGGTGGCAGGAAGGCAGTAGGGCTGAACTGGCTTCCTCCAACCCTTTCACAGGTGAGAGGCCCCAGTCCATTCACTGGGGCACAGCCCTGGCGGCCTGAGCACCTTCCAGAGCCCATCTCTTAGTACCGTCATGTCGAGGATTGAGTTTTGGCAGGAATTTGAGAGTGACACAGACAGACTGTAGCATCACCTTATTTAAATGATGAGTGAAACAGCCCATTGTGTTGCATATTCTTTTTGATAACACAGAATTAAGTAATCATTGTATTACTAGCTGATGGTACATGCTGAGTTATTTTAGCTAATAAACCTGAGTTATTATTTTTGAAGATTTATTTATTCTTACTTGAAAGGCAAATTTGCAGAGAAAGCGTTTTCATCCCCTTGGTTCACTCCCTAAATGGTCATAAGTGTACGAAGCTGAACTGGTCTGAAGCCAGGAGCCAGGAACTTCCTCCAGGTCTCCCAAGCAGGTACAGGGTCCCAAGGCTTTGGGCAATCCTCGACTGCTTTCCCAGGCCACAAGCAGGGAGCTGGATGGGAAGTGGAGCTGCTGGAATTAGAACTGGCGCCCATATGGGATCCTGGCGCGTGCAAGGTGAGGGCTCGAGCTGCTAGGCTACCGCACTGGGCCCTTCCCAAGTAGTTCTCTCTTCAACCCCATCTCACAGATAACTAACTTTCCTAAAGTGGAGGTAGTCCCTGACTTAGAGAACTGGGCTTGGAACTCACACTTCTGTGATTCTGTATCTAATTGCTCCCCCACTGTCTTGCTACCTTCCAGGAAAAAGTACTATGAGACATGTTCAGCTAGCTCAGCAACTCAAATGATAAAAGTTGACTTCATTTTACAGGGTTTTTTTTTTTTTTTTTTTTTTTTTGGTGTCTGTCTTCCCATAACTGAAATCAGACTAAAATGTGCACATGTACCGGGAGATTTCAGTGAATTAAACAAATGCTAATGTTAAAATTTGTTTATTTGAAAGGCAACATCAGAGAGGAGGAGGGCAAGATCCTCCCTCCGTGGATTTTCTCCCCAAATGGCTGCGCAGCCAAGCTCAAGCTGAGAACCAGGAGTTCTTGGTCTCCCAATGGGTGGCTGGGACTCCAACACGTGGGCTCCCTCCAGTTCTCTTCTCTCTCACGGTTTGCAGGGAGCCTCTGTACGGGAAGCAGAGTATCTAGGACTCAGGATGCATGAGAAGTGGGCGGCCGAAGCAGAGGTTTGCCCTGTTGTGCCACAGGACCTATCCGTTAATGCGGGCAGTTGCTCCCAGGTCTTTGGCTGCCACCTGGTGGGTGTGGCTTAGAGGTCACCTGGCTGTGGCCTGCGGCACAGCTTCCAGGCCCACATGTGGGGCGTGACCTCTGACAACTCTAACTAGAAGGTCAAGGGAATGCACCTGGAACATGACCTCTGACATGACCAAAAGGTCAAAGGAAATAGATGTGTTGTGCAGCTAGTTACTGCGTCTGGGCCTGCCTTAAGCTGCCCTCCTGTCCTGCCCTTTCTTAACCTTTAAAAGCTGTAATTTGGGCCGTGTGCAGTAGCCTAGCAGCTTAAGTCCTCGCCTTGAATGCTCAGGATCCGGAAGAGGCTCCAGGCTCCAGGCTCCTGGCTTCAGATCAGCTCAGCTCTGGCCGTTGCTGCCACTTGGGGAGTGAATCAGCAGACGGATCTCCCTCTCTGTCGATTCTCCTCACTGTTTATCTGACTGCAATAAAAACAAATCTTAAAAAAAAAAAAGCTGTAACTTGTGCAGAATAAAGAAGACATTCGTCACCAGCTTGTCTCCAGTGGTTGTTACGGTGACTTTGGGGCCTGCTGGCAGGCTGAAACCCTGAGAACTGGCCCTTACTTGATTATCCGTGAATAAAGAGGCAGTTTGGAGTAGTGGAAAGATTGAGCCAGAAGCAGAAAGACATTCCCACCTGATGTTTACCACGAGCTGGATGGCTTTCGGCAGACATTATGTCACTGAGGTAGTGTCTGCATCCCACAGCCTAGTTGTGAAAGTTGAATGAGATGCAATGTGCAAGTGCTTTGAAAATCACCAAGCACTGTACTCACTCGGGACGTTCGGGGCATTGTGTCAGGAATCGGTGTCACAAAAGTGAAAACTCTGGGAGTCAGATTGATGTAGGAACTGACAGTAGCCCAGTAAACTATTGTAAATCATGCCTCAGCTGAACGTCCTTAATGCAGCTCGTGAATGAGTTCAGTAATGCTAAGTGAACCGGGGCCTGTGTTACTTTATTTGGATTTTAATGCTTAGATTTATTATTTGGAAGATTTCCTTTTCATTTTCTGAATGACTTAGTGTCACTGTTTGAAGCAAGGCGTGAGTCCCAAATCACCGGACTGATTGATTTGATATTCAAATGGCAATCATACCTGGCCAATCAAGGACCATAGTTTGCTAGTTTGTTTGACTTATGATAAAAACCTGGAGATAAACACTCAGGTTTTCTCTAAACTCGAAACTCTTTAGCTTGCCATTGCTGTTGTATAGATCAGTGCACCTCTTACCGAGTTTCTTGTCGTTGTTGCCTTGCTAAGTAAGTGGACACTGTACTCTGTAGCTTATGACACATCCAGGTCTTACTGAGTAGTTCTCATTCTAACATGACTTCAAACAACATGCTCTTAACTTTTACCTGTCACGAAAGACTGTTTTTAGCCATTGATAATGTATGTTAACCAGTACAGGCTTAATTGTTTTTGCATTACTAGTACATTGGGAGCATTGGTGCTTCATAGAGTAAGAAATAGTGAGAACAGCCAGGAGCATGTTTATTGAGTGAGCGCGGTTCTCGGCTGGTTGGGAGTTTCCGGTCCTTGCAGCCTGTGGGCCCTCTGAGAAGCACCAATTTAAACTGCTGAAACTTGCATGGAGGTACCCCACTGTAAAGCTTCAATCTGTTGTAGAACTCAGCAGAACGTTCATGGTTTGAGGGCAGTGTTGGGACCAGATGATAAATAGGTTGGAGGTGTGCCCCCATTCGCCCTTTGTTTTGATTAAAAGGGAAGTTTGAACTGTGAGAAGCTAGGTGTAGTTATCATACCCTAGGTAATTGAACGGAAGAATGTAGAAACCTGTAAGGAGAGCTGTTGGACTGTTGGTGACGTGTGGAATGAATAGGAAATGAGCAGTCTCCAGGAATATTCATTCAGTGTTTCCCCGCGGTTCGCTTCCTGGAAGGCTGCTCACAGGTTCAGGTTTGGTGTGGTAAGACCAGTGTGGCAGAGTGGCCCGGTGCCAAGGCTCCAGGATCCTCCGACCTGTGTGACCTTGGATCCATTCCTTAAGTTCTCTTATGCAGACAATGATAGTACATTAAACAAGAGTATGCGCTTAGAGAACTTGGTACGATTCCGAATACACAGAACCACTCCATTAAGGGAAACAGGGTTGCTGTGACTAGAAGGCCCAGTCCAGACTCGGGAATTGCACGGATTTGCTTTTGAAAACTTGTCTGTCACCTACAAGTTAAGCAAGCTGCTTAATCTCAGGGAACCTCAGCTAACATAAACGAGAGTTATTATCTGCCTCGTGATATTGTGAATGTTAAATAGGCTGGGCTATAGTAAATGCATGATTGTAGGTTGGATCGAATTTTGAGATTAAATGTTCCTTTAAAAAACTCTTTTTGAAAGAATTATAGAGACAGGGAGAGCAAGCTTCCATCCTTTGGTTCACTTCCTGGATGCCTGCAGCAGCCAGCGGTGGGCCAGGCCGAAGCCAGGGGCTCTGTCTGGGTCTCCCACAGGGAGGCTCAATCGCTTAGGTCATCCACGTGTGTTTCCCCAGACCCCTAGCATGGAGCTAGATCACAAATGGAGCAGCAGGGCACAGCTGGCACCCATATGGGATGCTGGCATTGCAGGCAGAGCCTTCACCTGCTAAGCCATGCCTCCCCATCCTTTTTTTAAATGCTTATTTTTGTTAAAGATTTATCTTATTTTTATTGGAAAGTCAGATATACAGGGAGGAGGAGAGACAGGCAGGAAGATCTTCTGTCCGATGGTTCACTCCCCAGGCAGCCACAACAGCCCGAGCTGGGCTGACAAAGCCAGGAGCCAGGAGCTTCTTCTGGGTCTCCCACGGAGGTGCAGGGTTTCAAGGCTTTGGGCTGTCCTCCACTGCTTTCTCAGGCCACAGGCAGGGAGCTGGATGGGTAGCGGGGCTGCTGGGAACAGAACCGGCGCCCATATGGAATCCCAGCACATACAAGGTGAGGACATTAGCCCACTAGGCTACCATGCTGGGCCCTTAAATGCTTATTTTTAAGTATCAGTGTTTGAGTAGCATGTCTGTCATCTTTGAAGGTCTTCCAGGGGTGAGGTTGTGGGCAGTGAGTTAAACTACCTTTCAGGACACTTGTATCTTGTACCCAAACCCTGGTTCAGGTCCTGGCTGCTCTGTACTCCTTATTCAGCTCTTCCCTGCTCTGTTCTTCTCCTTTCCATTCTTTATTATTATTATTATTATTTTTATTTGAAGGGCAGGGTTATAGGCCAGTGGGGGGGGGGGCCAGGCGTGGGGAGGGTAGCCAAAGTGATCTGCCATCTACTGGCTCACTCTCCAAATGGCTGCAATGGGCAGGCTGGGCAGGGCTGAAAACAGAAGCCAGGAGCTTCATCTGGGTGGGCATCAGGCCCCAAGGACTTAGGCCCTCTTCTGATGCTTTAGTAGGCACATTAGCAGGGAGCTGGATCAGAAGTGGAGCAGTTTGGACGCAAACCAGCATTCATGTGGGATGCCAGCACTGCAGGTGGCAGCTTCATCCACTGTACCACACCGCTGGCTCTGTCTTTGTATTTCTACCTCTTGACATAAATTAGCAGGGCCACTTCTGTGGTACAGTGCGTTAAGCTGCCACATGCAAATTGGCATCATTATTTGGGTGCTGGCTCAAATCCTTTCTGATCCAGCTCCCTGTTGATGAGCCTGGGAAAGCAAGAAGATGGGTCCTTGTGTCCTGTCGCCATGTGGGGTACCCAGAAGAAGCTCCTGTCTTCTGGCTGTCTGGCTTCAGCCTGCTCCAACCCTGGCCACTGTGGCCATTTGGAGAGTGAACCATTGGTTCGAAAATACTCTGTGCCTGCTCTCTCTCTCTCTCTCTCTCTCTAGCTCTCTTCAAATACATATATATATTTGAAGAATGTATATATATATATACATATACACAAAAAAATTTTAAAGAGTAAGTAATACTTGCTACCTACTTAGAGCAATAGGCTGTTAGGAAGGCTAGATTTAATATAATGTATCCAACTGATTTATTCAATGCAATGCTATTGAAGTATTTTTGCTATGTTTTCAGACTAGACATGCTTTTTTAGATTATAATTTTTAATCATGCCAAAGTATAATTCATCCTTATTTATCTCACCGCAAAGCTTATCACATGTGTGCCCCTTCTTTAGAACACGAATGCCTTATGTGGGAGGAGTTTTCCCATTCTATGGATTATTGTTGCGGTAGGAAGGACTGCTTATCGAGGACGCTAACGTTGGGCTCTGGGGCCAGATTGTTTATATTCGAGTTACGTAACTTAATCCCTATGTGCCTCAGTTTACCTATCTGTGAAATGTGGTCAATGCTAATACATCATAGGATTGTTAGGATTTCATCAGCATATGTGAGCATTAGCAGTCACTATTATTGACAGAATAATAGATGTGTTTGCTGTTTAAGTATCATATTTTTGGTAATATCTTGGCTCTATGAAATGCCCCTCCCCTAGCAACTTGAATTTAATTTTTTTAATCTATTTTTATTGCAAAGTCAGATATACAGAGAGGAGGAAAGACAGAGAGGAAGATCTTCCATCTGTTGAATCACTTCCCAAGCGGTCACAATGGCTGGAGCTGCGCCAATCCAAAGCCAGGAGCCAGGAACCTCCTCCAGGTCTCCCACATGGGTGCAGGGTTTCAAGGCTTTGGGCCGTCCTCGACTGCTTTCCTAGACTGCAAGCAGGGAGCTGGATGGGAAGTGGAGCTGCCGGGACTAGAACCTGCGCCCATATGGGATCCCGGCGCATTCAAGGCAAGGACTTTAGCTGCTAGGCCACGCCAGGCCCCCTTAGATCATTTTCAAATAGCCATCTCTGTTGTGGCTTAACAAAATGCCTTTTTTGGTCACCACTGAATGTCATGGGCCAATCAGGCCTAATTATTAAAATTCATTTTGTTGAGACATTTAGATCTTGGTCTTAAACATGCAAAAAGAATTACATAGTAGTAATTTAAATTTGAAAAGGAAAAACAAGGCTAATTCTGAAAGTCAACTAACATATTCATATTTAAGCACATGAATTCTACTCCATATAGACTAATGCTTGTGTGTTTGGTTACCTTGAAGTGCTTCCGATATTTAGTAGTTAACCCTGCAGTGTCTTTGGCTACCCTGGGGTAAAACTTCTCTCGTTTCATTGGCTACTAAAATGAGAAAAGTTTTGGAGATGAATGGTGGTAATGATTGTGCGTGAGGATTCCCTGAATGCCACCGCTGTACAGCTTGAGTGTTTTTGTTTTGTTTTGTTTTTCAAGATTTATTTATTTATTTTTATTAGAAAGTCAGATATACAGAGAGGAGAGACAGAGAGGAAGATCTTCTCTCCACTGATTCGCTCCCCAAGTCTGAGCAAAGCCAGGAGCCAGGAGCTTGTCTCGGGCCTCCCACGCGGGTGCAAGGTCCCAAGGCCTTGGGCCGTCCTCGACTGCTTTCCCAGGCCACAAGCAGGGAACTGGATGGGAAGCGGGGCTGCCGGGATTAGAACCGGTGCCCACATGGGAATCCGGAGTGTGCAAGGCAAAGACTTTAAGTGAGAGTGGCTTGAGATCTCTTAGCAAGCAGTTATGGGTCAGATATTTTTGAGAGCCTTTTGTTCCAGAAAGCTTGAATAATAAGATGTGAATACTTGTCATCCTGGGCTGATCAGTGTCAACATTTTCAGTGCCAGGAGAATCCTGTTTGAGTGCCGGGCTAAAGGAGTAAGGTGGCGATGAGGCGGTCTGCAGCCCATCGGAGGGGCTGCTCAGGAGGCGCCTCACACTGGAGTGCTCCCAGCCCTTGGCACCAGGGCGTGTTCACAAGGACAGCTAGAGATTGGTTTATTGCTCTAAAGTAGTGTGTGCGATTCCTAAGCAGTTTTTGATGTTGGAAGAATGAAAGTGGGAAGGGGCGACATCAAGAGTACCTTTCCTCCCAGGAGAGCTTGGGGGAGGGTTAAGGATGTGAGTGGGCACCCAGACCCTAGGGGCTCCACGACTGTGTGCGGCCACTTGGTGAGTCCGTGCAGTCACACGCTCTTCCGTGCAATTTGGTGTCTGCAGAAGGCAAATTACAAGTTGATAAATTGTGGCATGGCAAAACGATGGAATCCTATTTTCTGAAATTAACTATGGAATGACACATAAAGTCAGGTACGAACCAGGACCAACCTGCTGTTACAAAACACTGTGTACATATAAACGGAGAGAATGAAGGCTAGCATAAAAACACTGCAGCACAGTAAATATTATGTCCAGGTGACGGTTGTGTTCACTTGCAGTTAGAACAGTTTATTGAGTTGGCACATTTCAGAAGTCAGCGGAACGCGGTGAGCAAAACAGAGGTGAAGGAGCAGAGAGAAGCCAGCTGAGCGCGCAGGGGGTTCCGCCCCCTCCCAGGAAGGTACCTTGACCAGTTCCAGCTGTGAGACCGTCCTGTAGTCCTGGTCAGGAAAAACCTCCTCCGTGATCAAGCTCAGCTTGGCGTGTAAAAACAGTCCGAGAGCATTTCGTCCTAACGGAGGTACCCTTCCTGTGCCCCCTGGCCGCCTCCGGAGCCGGGTCAGCTGTGGCACCTGACGGGACTGCCCCGCACACCCCAAAACCCCCACATAGGGGCAGAAGGACTGGAGTGAAGGTGCGTCCGTGGAAACACTCCCCCACCGCCCAGCTCTGTTATTTTTGTCTGTCCCTTCAGCCCAAGGTATTTCACAGTGAAACCTGTTTCACCTTAATAATGAGTTATGAAGTTAACCCAAAAATGTTTCTCTAGTCAAGCACTGCAAATGTTGCGTTTAAGGTTTGTGATTGAATCTTTAGTGCAGACTACCTATTACTATTTGTTTACGTATCAGCTTGATTTTCACTTCTGCTCGCTCATTATTCCGACGGCGCCTTGGGTTTCCCACCACTTTTAATCGGCTTCCCTCAGGTGTTTCGCAGAGGTTTCGGTCAGGACTTGAGCAGTCGGGTTGGGCTGCCGCAGCTGCGTGGCACTAGGACCCAGGGGGCTCCCGAGAGCGGATCTTGGGGCCAGATTGCAAATTCGCGGTGACTCAGTGTGCTCGGCCCTGGCGCTCGGCGGCCGCGGCGGAGCAGCAGGCGTTGGCGGCCGGGCTGCGGGAGCAGTTGGCCGGCTTTCCGCGTCCGAGACTCCCCCCGGGGCCCCCGAGGCAGGTCGGCGGCGTGTGGGAGCGCCGGGGGCGGCGGGGAGGCCGGGCGCGGGCCGCCGCGGGGCCTGTGCACGGGGACTCACGTTTGCGCCGTCTCTTCCTGTGTCTGGCTTTATTTGCAGCAAACCAAGATGGAGTATGAGTGGAAACCCGACGAGCAAGGGCTCCAGCAGATCCTGCAGCTGCTCAAGGAGTCCCAGTCCCCCGACACCACCATCCAGAGGACCGTGCAACAAGTATCCTTCCCAGGCCGGCCGCCGCCCGCCGCGCCCCTCCCCCGCCGGCCTCGCACGCGGCCCTCGGCCCGGCCGCTCCCGCCGCGTGGGCTCCGGCCGGCTTCCGGGCCGCCCGGGCGGGCCACATGGTGGGGCTGGCGCGGGGTTTGAACCGCCGCGCCGCGGGGCTCGGGGCTCGCTGCAGGCCCCTGCGCCGGGGGACCCACGCGTGGGCGGAAGGGGTCCCCGCCCGGCCTCGCCCTGCGCCCGCCCGCCTGCACACCTGTTGCGACTTCCCTGGCACTCGAGTGAGATTTTCTTTTTAAAGCTTTGGCCCAAGGCTGGCCGCCCGATTATCTGAGCGTCTGCCGAGCGGGGGTGCTGGTGTAGCGGTCCAGGCAGGCGCCTGGGTCGCCGGAGCTGGACGGTGCGCGCCGTGCACGGGGGCCCGAAGCCCTCGGCCCTGGGCGCTGCTGTTGGGGTGCAGTCAGGAACGGGGGAGTTCGAGTCCTCCCCGCTGCTGGGGGCTGCGGCCATCAGTACATGACTAATGAGTGCCTAGCTTCTTGGTTAATGTAGTACTGCCGTGTAGATGGAGGGGATAACGATTTAGATCTGCTGGGATTTTTTTTTTTAAGCCATCTTGTTTGAGTCCTGCTTGTAGTCAGAGGTGTGTTGAAGCTAATGCCTGAAGCCCTGGTATGGCTCAGTCTTAATTCGTGTTGTCATAGCTCAAGGAGTAGCACGAGTTGACAGTCGTAGGTGTTCTGTGACACAATTACTTGTTTCTTAAATTAGCCAAGCCCACAACTGCTGTGGCGTCTCCTGGAGCCCCAGCATCTCCTGCTCTCTCGTTTTCGCCCATGTTTGCTGAAGACTGCCTGTGTGCCTGTTCCTGTGCTGGGGCCAGTGGGACAGCTGATTCCGTGTGCCTGCAGACAGAACAGACTGCTCGTGCAGAGACAGGCAGGGAAACGGAGTTTTTACTAAAAATAACCCTCTGCCTTACACCTCCATAGTGCTAAGGTCGCCCTCGCGCTTTTGTGTGTCCTAAAGAATTAAAGTGTTGTTTGTATTTTGTGTTGATTCGAGCCCTTTTTGAAAATGGGCTGGAATGATGAGTGTAGCTTAAATTGTAAACTTTATCTGGAAATATTTATGGAAAATGTATTAGCACGTGGAGTACTGTTACTCTTGGCTAACCTTCACTGAGGCAAGAAGTGGTTCCTGGTTGGTAATTACACCTTGACGTTTTACTAGAGTGTATGTTGCTAATTTACATTACAGCACTAAACGACCAGGGTACTCTGATATGTGATAAGCGGCTAGTACAGATAGCTCCGTAGGGTACCTCACGGATTGAGTTAGAAGTTTAGGTTTGTTGGGTGAAGATGTTTCAGCCTTTCTGTTGTAAAGCACAGCTGGAAAGCGCATTAGATCTTGAAGAATCTGTTGTGTCAAAGACTGCACACTTGAGTTCCCTGGGAGGTGGGTGGGTGAGGAAATGACCCTGTAGAGCTGTTATCTTCGTACAAGTTTCTGCTCTTTTGAACGTGAAGCTGGAACTTGCTTATGTTTGTTGAATATAATTTGGATAAAATAACTATATTCTTGCACCAACAATATCACAGTGTTTTCTTCCTTAGATTACGGAGAAGTTTCCTTAACTACTATTTGTTCTAGAAACTGGAACAACTCAATCAATACCCAGATTTTAACAACTACCTGATCTTTGTTCTGACAAAATTAAAATCTGAAGGTAAGTAGGATTTGTGTGAATAGCTGTCTAAATGTTTTTAAGACCCGTTGAAGCCTGTTATTCATCTCAGAGGGTTTTGTTTTGGGATAACCACATGCTTCGCAGATGTGGGATGGGGAGTCCTAGGGCTGCCACCGTAAGCAGTTAGATGTTTAATAAGCGTCCAGTTGTTAATTAGGTATTTATGGAATAAATTCCCTCATTCTTTACGAGTGAAAAATACGTTGTGAGGTCTGCTCTGGTGCCTGCCTTCAGTGCGTGCGTAGGAGTTGGTGGATGGAGACTGGTCACCTTTCATGTAGAGTTTGAACGCAGGATTTAATAATTGCCTAAATGTATGTGTGTTCACTGCAGAAAAGTTTGAAAGGTCGTATAATCCAAGTGGAAGATACACTGTCTCCCAGGAGTAGTTGCCGTTGAACTCGTCATCATGTTCCCACACTCTTGTATAGCTCAGTGCTACTCTAAAATTTGCCCCAAAAGGAACCATTCTAAGCTCTAGTAACACTGCCAGTATATAGGAAGCTTTGACTAACCATTCTAAACAGACTGTAACTTGCCTCTGTGACAGTTGATGAAGCATCTGCTTTCTAGATGGCATGGTTTGCTTGTTGTGACACACAGAATGTGTCCCGCTAGAGTTTGTTTCACAAGTCTTCCCTAGGAGGCCGATACAAAACAAAACCCCCTGTCCCCAAGGTGCTTACGCCGTAGTGGGCAGTGCTCTGGGAGTGCTGCGTGCCCTGGAACACTGTACCCCCACAGAACACGGGCTACTAGCAGCTGGCTTCCAGAGCAGAGAGCAGTGTGCCTGGAAAGGCCACGGCGTGATTCCCGAGAGCTGTGCTGCTCTGGGAGTGCGGAAAGACATGGTAGGCTCCTACATGCTGCTGCTGCTGCTGCTGCTACCTGAGCTGTGAGGTGGCTGCTGCCTGGACCAGCAGCCCAGCTCTCAGACTCTGCCGGGTCACGGGTCTTGTAGGAACTCGGCAGTCTTGTGTTCAGATTTTGAGAACTCGGTCCTCGTGTCGTGATTTCATTTGCATTGTCCTCAAATGATTTTCAAGTTAATAATTGTGGGTTTTATGATTGAGAGGCGTTAATAAGAAATGTAGAACTCTAGGTTCTAAAAAGGCAGTAGCTTTAAATACAGTAGTGTTCTAGTAGAAGAAATATCATACATGGTTTCTCTTCAAGTGCAAATGAAAGCAGAATTGTTTTCCTCCAACTTTTATTTGTATTGGAAGGAAAGATTGACAGAGAGGAGAGGAGAGACAGGAAGATCTTCCACCCGCTGATTCACTCCCCAAATGACCACCACAGCACCACTGAGCCAGTGCAAAGCTAGGAGTCAGGAGCCCCCTTCAGGGTCTGCCAGGCAGGTGCAGGCTCCCAAGGCTTCAGGCCAGTCTCAGGTGCCTTCCCAGGCCACCAGCGGGGAGCTGGATGGGAAGTGGAGCAGCCAGGACAACTGGTGCCCAGATGGGATCCCAGCACATACAGAGAGGATTAGCCGAATAAGCCACCACATCAGGTTCCAATACATGATTTCTTTTTTGTTTTTTAACATTTATTTTATTTTTATTGGAAAGTTAGACATACAGAGAGGAGGAAAGACAGAAAGGAAGCTCTTCCAGCCAGTGATTCACTCCCCATATACCCATGGCAGCCAGAGCCTAGCCAATCTGTGCCAGGAGCTTCTTCCAGGTCTGCCACGCGGGTGCAGGGTCCCAAGGCTTTGGACCATCCTCGACTGCTTTCCCAGGCCACAAGCAAGGAGCTGGATGGGAAGTGGAGCAGCCAGGACATGAACCATTGCCCATATGGAATCCCTGCGTGCAAGGCGAGGACTTTAGCTGTTAGGCTACTGCGCTAGACCCAGTTTGGTGGCTTTTCAACATACATTCTGGACAAAAAATATATATAGTTTGGATTTAGGCTGTCTTAATATTGTGATTTATTAAACCTCCCTCCCTATTCTATGCGCTGCTCCCTGCTCTTCTTCCTGTATATCTCAAGTAATTTTAAGTTCTTTATCTTATAGCATTTATTACAAATATGTAGTGCATTTGTAAACAAATATATTTGCTACTTTAGTAGTTACATGACCAGATTATTGAGTGATGTGATGACAAGAGTATTCCTTGAGGAAGTTTAATATGGTGGTTATTCACTTCCTTCTTAGTTTGAATCTTTGCACAGTACGTGCAGCGCGCTTAGTGTGTCAGTTGCTCCCTGGAATGGTTGTATTAGAAAAGCGGAGGGAATTTTCAGATGATGCCTTAGTGTTCCTGGGTCGTGTTGCTCTGATGACCCGAGTGGCACAGTCTGTGCCAGTCCCAGACTTTGGAGGCATATTAACTAGAACAAGCTGGGGATAGTTTTTATTTTTATTTTATTTTTTAAAAAAGATTTATTTATTTTTATTGAAAGGCGGATATACTGAGAGGAGGAGAGACAGAGAGGAAGATCTTCTGTCTGATGGTTCACTCCCCAAGTGACCACGATGCCTGGTACTGAGCCGATCTGAAGCCAGGAGCCTGGAACTTCCTCCAGGTCTCCCACGCAGGTGCAGGGTACGAAGGCTTTGGGCCGTCCTTAACTGCTTTCCCAGGCCACAAGCAAGGAGCTGGATGGGAAGCAGGGACACCGGGATTAGAACCAGCGTGTGCAAGGCGAGGACTTTAACCACCACGCTATCGTGCCGGGCCCAGAAAGTTTTTATTTTTAGTAAGATAGTTAGAACATCAGTGTTAACAGTTGTAAGTTGTGATCAGCATGCCAGTTCTTCATTTCTTGCAGCCCTTTGAGAGGTTGGTGGCTCAGATGTGCCCTGCAGCCTGCCTCAGACTCCCATGGTTGAGAGTTTGGGTTTCCTTTTGTGCATCTGGCAAGGCCTCTGCGTAATTTGTGGGGGCGGGGGAGTCTTGTCTCACAAGCTCGTAAAAATTAAACACAGGAGCCAGCGCAGGGCCTAGTATGCTAAGTATGCCTGCTGCCAGCGTCCCGTATGGGCACCTGTTAGAGTCCTGACTGCGCCATATTTGATCCAGCTCTCTGCTTATGGCCTGGGAGAACAACAGAGGATGGCCAAAGTCCTTGGGCCTTTGCATCTGTATAAGAGACCTAGAAGAAACTCCTGACTTCGAACTGGCCCAGCTCCAGTGGTTGCAGCTGTTTAGGGAGTGACCCAGCAGGTGGAAGATAGCACACGCACTCCCTCTTTCTGTCCAAGCTCTGCCTTTACAATAAAAAGAAAAAAAATTAGGACATTCTCAAGCTGTCTTTAATGTATTAGGCTTAAAGCTCTATTTTTAAATTATTTTGGAGATTTGGGGAGAGTTTCTTAACTGAGGCAGGCGAAAATGTGATACAAAATTCACAACAATTGTCTATGTGTGTGAGGTTGATCTCATACATTCTTTGTGCCTTTAATGTTTTCAGTCGGGTGTTTTTAGTTAGCACTAGTGCTTTCATATCTATGATTGTATCAAAAAATTAATAAAGCTCGAGTTCAGTAGCTATATGTAAACAAAGTTAGATCAGACTCCCCAGTGGTTTGGGCAGGAGCAGATTGGCAGCCACCCGCCAGGAGAGGCTTGGTGTTAGCTGCAGATTGGGATCCTCATGGCTCAGAAGGGTATTAGTAACGTCTTATGCCCAGGATGCTGCTAGACGTAATGCATAGAGCAGTCTCCCGCAACAAGGAGTTGTCCTGAAACTGACAGTGTCTGTCAATGGTAAAAAGCACTGAACTGTAAATCATGGCAGATGTTGATGGCTGAGTCCATCCTCTCCCCACCCCGCAGTTACACCAAACTGCAAGGTCCCGATCAGCTTTTCAACATAAATATTTTTATGTGACACATTGACGTAGTTCGAAACGTTGATGACTTTGAAACTCAGTACTCTTGTTTCCTTGCAGATGAACCCACGAGATCATTGAGTGGTCTCATCTTAAAGAATAACGTGAAAGCGCATTTTCAGAACTTTCCAAATGGTGTAACCGACTTTATTAAAAGTGAATGTTTAAATAACATCGGTGACTCCTCTCCTCTGATCAGAGCCACTGTAGGTAAGTTAATATGGCAGCAGTCTTAACAAGTTTGTAACTGGATTTTTACACATGATGGACCATTTATATAGTACTTTTTATTATCCATTTAGCATAAAGTTGTGATGGAAAATTTTCATTGCTGTTTAAATGCTTTTGAAATATTAACTTCTATAAAGTCTCAGTTCTCCAAGAACACTGATAGTTGCTTAATCAAAGCTAGTTAAAATGGGGCTTCAACTAATGTTATCAGTTTAGGATCTGCCTTTTTAAATATGCAGATTGGAATTCCTTAGTCTTCAGAGAAAGACAACCTTGTCGTGTCAGTTTGTATAACATTTGATTTCTTAAAAATGTAACCCATTATCCTATAAATAGGGCATCTATTAAAACCTGAAATTGAACAATAAAATATGCCACTTAAGGATAACCTTTTTTTCCCCTCGGCCAATTTCATTGACTATTTGCAGAGTTGAGATCTTGGGAGTGGAGGGGCTTATAAATACACGGGCTGTTGGCAAGCACGCATTATCATCCAGTGAGACCAGAGTAGGCAGATGTGCCCCATCTTCCTGAAGCGCAGCATTGGGTCTACTGTGACGTGAGTGGCTGACACAAGGCCCACCTGGAAAGCTCTAGCTGGTTGCTTAACTGGTCAGTCAGTTTGCACAAGAGCCCTTAATTTTTGTTGTGGATTTGGAACTTACTGTTCTATAAAGCAGATGCTGTATGACTTCATGCCAGTAACAATGCCATTATTAACACCGATTCTAAAATTGGCTGGGTAGGAGGCATTTGTACTTGGAGAAAAGAGAATACTTAGGTCTTTAAATGGGCCCTCGCTTCACAAACACACACCTCATGTAGGCCATCCTTTTCGGCTTAAAATCTTGAAGTAAAAGCACCATATATGTGTTGCAGTGGCACTTGGAAAGAAGTAGGAATCCTCTGACAGATGGCAAATCAAGAGACAGGACTGGACAGGACAGGTTGTAGAAACATAGGGGCTGCCGTTGCGCCTGCCAGGGCGGTGGCTGCTGCCGCTGTGGGTACATGGATTTGTGGGGACCTGGGTATGCGGGCTTGCAGGGGACCGGGGGATAGCAGCAACTGGGGACTCAAACCAAGGCAGCCAGAATGAGACTAGGGATTTCCCAGCATGCTTGGTTGTGTGGGTGAGGGGATGGGAGAGCCCTAGGTTAGCATGGTGCCCTGTTGTCCTTGTGCATTGGGTTTGGGGAACTTTGAATGGACTTGGATCGTGGGTGTGTGGAGGGGTAAGATCCCAGGCCAGCACACTACCCCACCAGAAGACTGCTGGGGAACACATGCGCTCCTGGACACAAACTGTGGATTGCCAGGGGAGAAGGGAAGGGGATATGTGGGAGTGAGGACCACTGTGGGAATATGTTGCATGTGAGGAATGGCTTCTGGGGACTTCCATCTGCAAAGCTGCTATATTTGCAGGTAAACAAAGAGGCTGAGACCCAGCAGTTTGCAGGAACTTTATGGGTCAGACTGATGCACCAGCCCACTGGGAGACCTGAGGCTAGTGTACGTGGATCGCTGCCCATCACTGGTGCACACTGTAGCTGGGGGTACCTGGCAGGGCTAGATCACAGTACCTACCAGTGAGAGTTGGAACAAGGGACGGGTATTGTTCAGCTGGGCCAGAGCACTAACCAGCACATGAGAACCAGGTCTGGGAACAGATGCTGTGGGGTATATGTGGGCCCATACATGTGGAACTGCAATTTCCACTGGTTTGCTTAAAAACGGGGTGGTGATGGGCTAATCTAGGCATGACCATGGAACCCCCTGATCTCATTGTGCTGGGGTTGGGAATAGGCCAGGCTGGACCAGGCTGCAACATCAACCAGCTCATACAAAGGCTGAGTTGAAGGGGGCACACTATGCTGGGCAAGTGCCTGGCACCACTGGCTCATGTGAGACCTGGATGTGGGGTGAGCCTTCTGGGAGCCTCCCCTGGTGGGACTTGGCTCCCACTGGTGAACATGTGATTCACACCAGGGTGCTAGTCAGGCTGGGCAAGTAGCTCCACCTATCAGCAAGAGGGCAAATCGGGCAAGGCCTGGCCAGGCCAAACCTTAGCACACTGGCAAGTGCAGGAGCCAGCCAGGAGCGCAGGTCATGCAGGACTAGGCTGCAGCACCCACCAGCAAGAGTAGGGACAGCACAGGCCGGGCTGCAGTATCTGATGGCAAAGGCTAAGGTGGGAGATGGGCTATACTGACCTGGGTCAGAACAACCACTAGCACGCACAAGATCTATAGCTAGGTGTGGACCAAGTGTGACCGGGCTATAGCACCCAATAGTAAGAAAACGGATGGGTGTGGGCCAGTTTGGCAAGGGCATTGCCACAGGAGGGGAACTAAGCCTGGGCCAAGGACCCAGCAGTGTGCGTGAGATCTGCCACTTGGAGAAGACCTGATGGAGAAGTGTGGGGAGCTCCCTTGTCAGGACACAGTCCCTGCAGGTGAGCACAAGAACCAAGGATAGGAGAAGTCCAGACCAGGGCAGGTTACCCTACCTGCTGGTGTACATGTAGGTCAGGTCTGGGGGCAGGCCAGTCTGGGCCAGTTCATAGCACCCACTGGGAGATCTGAGAACCAGGACAGGGTGTGGGACAGGCCAGGTTAGGCTCTAGCACCAGCCAGTTCACAGTAGGGCTGTCTGGGCTGGGCTGCAGCACCCACCAGCATGAGCTGCAACTAGGGGCAGATTGGGCTGGACATTTGACAGGTTACAGCGCACCTGCTGGCAAATACCAAGATGAGGCAGGCTATGCCAAACTGGGCCACAGCGCACATGAGACCTGGAGGGAGCGGTGCAAGCCTGTAGGGGAGCAGCAAGGGGCAGGCAAGGCCAGACAGGGCTAACCACCTGTATCCACTGGTGCAAGCCTGAGTCAGAGTAAGTACAGGTTGGTTGGGGTTTGTCACCGCATCAACTGGCAAGTGCTGGGGCTGAGGGCAAGTCCTGTCAAGCTAGACTGCAGAACCACCTGGAGAGTCCAAGATCTGGGACTGGGAGTGAACCCAAAAGGGAAACTGGGCACCTCTCTGGGCTGCAACTCCCACTGGTGAGCGTGAGAACCAGGGCTGGAGGTGGGCCTGGCTAGAAAGGCGGTAGTACCCAATGACATGAGTTTGGGCTGGATAGTGGGGTTGGTTGGGTTGAGCTAGGCTTCATTGATGTGTATGAGAACTGAATGGGATGTGTGACACACTGGGCCAGTCTGCTGCACATACTGGCAAGCACAGGAACCAGGGCTGGGGCAGTCCACGTGGGGGGTTTTCTGGGGTTACTGCCACTAGGCTGTAGCCCCTGCTGGTGTATGTGAGGACCGAGTGTGTGGTAGGCAGGGTTGGGCTGGGCACATCATCCATTGTCTTATATAAAAGACCGGGCTGGAGACAGAACTGAACCAGCAATTGCAACTACCAGTGTGTGCGTAGGCTGGTGTGGGGACAGACAGAGCCGGACCCCTTACCGGCAAGCACACACAAGGGCCAGGTCTGGGATCACCTCAGTCAAGGTTTCTTTGAGGGTCCCCCAGATGAACCGCTGGACTCAGAACTCCAACCCCGGGGAGAATCACAGACTCTGGTCTGATAGTGGAGCGCATATATCAGAACTGGCCTCCTCAGTGGCTTAGGCGGAGCAGTGGACAGCATGCTCAGATGCACATGGAGGATATGGCAGTCCCATTGAGACCTGCAGAGGACATGTGGTACCACAGCACAGGAAGGAGGGCAGAACAAATTGGACAGCTATCCCAGCCAAGCATTGACAGCAACTATCTGGATGAATGGAGACTCTGGGTGAACTATGTCAGCCAGTGGACCTTGGAAGGATTTCCTCATCCTTGTATCTGTGAGATCCACAACATCTCAGACTTACCGAAATCACTTGAGCAGAGCCCTCAGAGGATGCTCCACCCTGGGGACCCTGGGATGACATTGGGTGGCTATTGCCCATCCCTGGGTACTGCGGCGATTGGGAGGTTTGGGTGTTCTTCAATTAGAAAATAGTGGTCTCACCCACTTTCCCTTATTCTTCAACCTTTCCCACCCTAATCAACCATGTAAACATCATCAAAAATAAAATTAAAGAAAATAAGTAGGGGCTGTTATTGTGGTGTGTCTGGCTAAGCCTGTGCCTGCTGTTCTAGTATCCTAAATGGGCACCAGTTCAAATCCCAACTGCACCATTTGCATTTCAGTCCCCTGCTAATAGGCCTGGGAAAGCATCAGCAGGTGGCTCAGGCTCCAGAGGCCCCCTCAGAAACTCTAGGCTGCTAGCTTTGGCCTGCCCAGCCCTGGCTGTTGAAGCCATTTGAGGACTAAACCAGGAAGTAGAAGAGTGTGTTTTCTCCCCTCCAGAAGTCTGCCTTTAAAAGGAATATTTTCTTAAAAATTTTTAGAAAAGGAAGAAATTGCAAATATGATTATTTTCTCCCTATCGTATTTTATGATTTAACTACCATTTGATACAAATTACTGTTCCTGGTGTCTTCGTTTGAAAGGTTAGAAGCAATAGTATTAGGGAGAGGAAGATTGATGTTACCGTTGGTGAGTTCTGGTTTTTTTTTCCACCTCCTTAAAAGTTGGTGAGCCTATTTGGGTGCTAGATTTGTCTTGGGCAATATTTAAATTCTTCAAAATATAATTTGATTGTCTTAAAACAGAGATGGGAGAGATAGATGTTTTTGGTGGAAATTCCAGTTTATATTAAGAAGCCAGTGGAAGTTTTAAGCTATAAGCCAATCAAGTGGTTTCATCTAGTTAGGTCATATTCCACTTCGCGTAAGCACGAGTAAGGGCTCCAAATGTAGCTGCAGTGTGTTTCCCAGTGACTTGTCAGGGTTGTGAAGGTAGGCAGGCTAGCAGTGTGGATGAGCAAAACTGGCCGAGTCTCATGCGTGCTGTGAAGCTAGGAAATGGATCCACTTGGTCATTCTTCCGTCTGCACACTCATGTACATAATTAGAGGAGCCTCTGCTCAAAGTGCTTGGAACCAGAAGTGTTTGAATTTTTGAATTTTGTAATGTTTCCACAAACTTTCTGTCTGGTGAGCAGTCCTAGTTCAGTATTTGAACTTGGGTGCTTTGGAGGTGGTGAGTACTCAGGCAGTTTAGTTTCCAGGGGCTGGCATGTTCCACAGCCGCTATGTCACCTCCCAGCAGTTGAGTTTTAGCCACTGTTTCCAGTCTGGCTTCCTGCTAGTGGATGCTGGGAGGCATGGGGTGCTGTTTGAGGCTCCTGGCACTCACATGTCCCACCCTGTTAACAAGCATTTGGGAAGTGAACTAGTGGATTGGGGGACTCTCTCTGCCTTCCAAATTTAAAAAAAAAAAGGTAAAATTAACTGCCTGAAACTGCCTGAAACAGTTACCTTGAAGTAAGTACCCTGACCAGTTACATTACTTGCTTCCTGTTGTACAAGAAAGGTCCTTTTTACTGCTTACCTTCCTTTTGATGCAGGTTAGTGATGGTGGTGGAAGGCAAGTACTGACCTACAAAAATGTCCTCCCAAAAAGGGGAGAGGTTGCTCTGGGGACACAGCCTTAACATTTTCAAGTAGTTGAACACACAGACACACCCTTCCTGCGTCATCTGCAACATAGTGCCTCGGAACCGGGGGTCTGGGAGAGGTGGGAGAACAGCGAGCCCCCTTCTGTGCCCTCAGAACGGGGAGGGGGAGGGAGGGAGGGGGTCCTGGGCCGGGACTGGGGTCGGGAGGGTGGGAGGAGCCCAGATCCCTCGGCTGGCTCTGCCACCTTTGGGAGTCTGGGGCCTGGCCACCCCAGTGGGGGAAATCGGATGTCTTAACCATGAGCTTGAATACATGTTTACATTCCATAAAAAGATGATTAGCTTAGTTTTTAAAAATCATTGGTGCTTTCTACAAATAAATTTGAGAATACATTTTCTTTTTAGCTTTTTCAGTCAATTACTGTGTGTTTGTAGAAGAGAGTGATTTCTAAAAATTGAGGACCAGTTCTTCCTCACTCATCAGTCTGGACAGAAAATTCTTGGAATGTCATCTAGGTCCAGTTCTGTGGCATATCAAGTAAAGCTGCCGCCGTGATGCTAACATCCCACATGGGCGCCTGTTTGAATCCCAGCTGCTCCTGCTGCCTATGGCCTGGGAAGAATAGCAGAGGAAGGCCCTTGGCCTGTGAGGCAGTTACAGAGAGAGACATACACCCCACCGCAACCCACCCCGTCCTTCTAATGGCTCACTGCCCACATGGCTGGGGCTGGGTTAGGCCGAAGCCAGGAGCCTCATCCAGACCTCTCTATAACATGGGTACAGGGGCCCAAGCACTTGAGCCACAAACTACTACTTTCCTAGGCCTATTAGCAAGGACTCAAGACATGGTTTCTGTGGAAAGCTGACATTGCTGCTTAAGTGCTACAATACAGGCTCACCACATTTTTCAACCTTAGCGTATATTAAAAATATTGTTAAGTATATTTGTAGGGCCCAGGATCCTGGTATAGCATAGTCAGCTTCTGTTTGCAGTGCCAGTATCCCATATGGGTGCCAGTTTGAGCCCTGGCTGCTCCACTTCCCGTTCAATGCCTGCAGAAAACAGCAGAGGATAACCCAAGTAGGGAGCTGGATGGAAACTGGAACGGCTGAGACCCAAATCAGCACCCACAGGGGATGCCAGCCACTCTTAGTGATAATTGTCACGCGGTGTGTGCCAGGCATTTTATGTGCTTCTCACTGGAGTTTTGAGATAACCTTTTGAAAAAAGTACTTTCTCTAACTTCCTTTTTACAGATTGGTATTTTGGCTTATTCTCATGACACTGAAAGATCCATGGTTCCCCAGCACTTTTGAGTTGGCTATTGTGTTTGTGTTCACATAAAGCTTTGGTGGCGCATTTTTGTGAATGTACACAACCACTGGCTGTCATGAATCTACCACCCAACACAGACATAATAATCCAGTCCGAATGACACAGTCACTCAGTCCGCCACCAAGCCCCCGAGATCCACCATCCCTTTTGTGGGGATTGGTCCTTGGCATAATGAGTATATGTTTTGTGTGGCCTGTCCACACTGAAGGTCAGGATTGGTGACAGTGGACGTGCATCACTGTTCTCACATGATGTTCATCTTGATTTCCTCTCCCATGGTCCTTGGCTGCTATTCCAGGTAAGCCTGGGAGCTAGCCGGGGCTTCTTACTGTGTCTTATTTGAACCTCACAGACTTACAAGCGTTATTTTGTTGGAGCCTTCCATGCCATTATTAGAGAAGAATAAGCTGCAGTCTTTTGTGTACATAAGTGATTTAAAAAGAAAAAAAAAAATACTGTCCCAGACTTAGAAAGGTGAAGTGTTGGGAAACTGGAAGCAGCTCTCTTTATGCTGTGCAGTTCTCTTGGGTACGCTGCCGATGCAGGGTTGTGGGTGGAAGTTTTTACTTGGTTTGGAAATCTAACTTGGCACATTCAAGCAGTGTGTGTGTCTGCACAGGTGCTCTCACATGATGCCTCAATGCAGTCAGGTTTCCTAAAACATCATTTTCTTTCCAGGTATTCTGATTACAACCATAGCCTCCAAGGGAGAATTACAGAACTGGCCTGATCTCTTACCAAAGCTTTGTAGCCTCTTGGATTCTGAAGATTACAACACCTGTGAGGTAAGGAGGTTTGCCTCATACATCATTCCTTCTGTTGTCCTGTTGTGTGCTAACAGTCTCCAAGATGCTTTCTCTGAAATATCTGACTTCAAAACTTAGCAACTTGTGGCTTGGTCCTGTGGTCCAGCATGTTGAGCTGCTGCTTGGGACGCTGGCATCACATAGTGAGTCCTGGCTGCTACCTGCCAGTGTGTCTAGGAAGACGGTGAAAGCGGCCCAAGTGCTCGGGTCTCTGCGTCACCTGACTTCTGCTCTGGGACCGGCCCAGGCCTGGTTATTGGGGTCCCTCGGGAAGGGCAGTTGAATTTACTTGAAAGAATTAGAGAGAAAGAGATCCTCCATCCATTAGTTTACCATCCAAATGGCTGTTATGGCCAGAGCTGGGCGTGTCTGAAGCTGGGAGCCAGGAGCTTCTTCTGGATCTCCAGTGTGAGCACAGGAACCCATGGACATGTGCCATCCTCTGTTGCCTTCTCCGGTGCATTAACGGGAGTTGGATCAAAAATGGAGCAGCCTGTACATGAATTGGCACCCGTCTGGGATGCCAGCGTCACAGGTAGAGGATTAGCTGGCTGCGCCGCTGGGGGTAGCAGCCCCTGATGTGGTATCTTTAAAGTTAGACTGAATTTACCGAAATGCTGCACGCAGGTGGAGAGCATCGTAGCTGTGTGACTGCATAGCAGTGAGGCCCCTCCGTTTCACAACAGAGCAGGTCTGGGAGGCAGAGGCGGCGCAGGAACAACCTTACCGCCTTAGGGCTTGGCACTTCATTGCCTGGCATGTCCTGGGAAGGGGGGAGCAGGAAGAGGAGCTAGGAGAGGGAGAGTCGTCAGCACAGTGTTGTTTACAAAATCACTTGTCTCTCTCCCTCAAAGGAAAAAAAAGCTATCCTTCATACTCTTCATACTCTCACAGTAATGCCTTGGGAAACAAGGTTACAGCAAGTCTGAAGAGCAGTCATCCTCTATGGCTTCCATGCGCACAGTGTTCCAGTGTGATGGTAACCATAAAAGGGCAGAGGTTAAGCAGGTGCTTTCCTGTTTTGTTTTTGTCATAGGTAACAAGGTGACCTTTAATTTCAGTTCAACAGTCTTTGAGAAATAAAAAATATTTCTTAAAGAACCAATAATATTCTCTGGTAGTCATTTTCACCTGACAAGTAAATTTTCAGCTTAAAAGCATCCAAATGTAACATTTTAATGTGTCGTAATCCTGAAAAGGACATCTGAGAGACCTTCAAGTACTTGACCTTGTGGACATTAAATTGAACCAGCAAGAATAAGCACCAGATCAGTGCTGATGAAACCAGGCGGTGAAATGGTTAAATAGACTTCTGTGTGAATTTACCAAGAGGCCAATTTGATGACACAGCTGTTTAAGAGTGAGATTTAGGGGTTAGGTTATTTAATCATCTTTATCAAAAATTTCATACATTAATCCATATTTTGCTCTTAACTGTCTTCGTTTGTCATGACTTCGGCTGTTTCTTCCAGGGAGCGTTCGGTGCCCTTCAGAAGATATGTGAAGATTCGGCCGAGATTTTAGATAGTGATG
Organism: Ochotona princeps; assembly: GCF_030435755.1. NCBI lineage: Eukaryota > Metazoa > Chordata > Mammalia > Lagomorpha > Ochotonidae > Ochotona > Ochotona princeps. Next base: position 21,995,457 of record NC_080859.1, on the reverse strand, counting down.
TTCTAGATCGTCCTCTCAACATCATGATTCCTAAATTTTTACAGTTCTTCAAGCATAGCAGCCCCAAAATAAGGTAACGTTAGCACTGATTTATGACCTTTGGTGTGAGCCTAGCTGCTGCTGGAGTGGCATTTCCTAATACGATGTTTTACAAAGGTGAATGGAAATTTTACTGCTTTAGTCACTACTCATGAAATACTATTTCACGTACGATGTAATTCTCTACCTCCTTCAGTTGCCAACCTTGCCAAGTTCACACACCTTCCTTTGTGGCTATGTAATCAAAGTTCCTCCAATAAAACAGATGTATATGCTTATCTGTTGGAGCAGGACTATCAGCTGTAAGATTGTGAGTTTCTGTGCTTTAAGCATTTGAAGATACTTCAGAAAGTCTACAAAGGAGCCAGTGTTAGGACAGAGGGCTAAGCAACCACTTGCAGTGTTGGGAGACCCAGCTGCTGTGCCTCAGTCTGGCTTCCTGTTGATGACATGGAAGGTGGGCCACACATAGCAAACTTGGGTGGAGTTTCTGGATCCTAGATTTGTCATGACCTAGCTCTAGATGCTGTGGCTGTTAGGGGTGTCAATCAGCAACTGCACGGTCTTCCCTCCCTCCCTCCCTCTCAAATAAGTCTTTTTGTTTTTTTAAGGATTTGTTTGAAAAGCAGAGTAACAGAGCGAAAGATCTGCCATCCATTAGTTCACTTCCCAAGTGGCCACAGCAGCCGGGGCTAGACCGGTCCACATTCAGGAGCCAGGAGCTCCTTCTGGGTCTCTCCTGTGGGTGCAGGTGCCAAAGCGCTTGGGCCATCCGTTGTTGCTTCCCTTAGTGCCCCAGATGAGAAGTAGCGCAGCCAGGACTTGATCTCTACCTGTAGAACACATTTACTCACTTGTTTTGGGGTTTGAAAGCAGAAGAAGCTCTACTTCCTAGTTTCTGCCTGTCCCAACCCCAGCTATTGTGGCCCTTTGGGGAGTGAACCAGAGGATAATCAGTTTGTCTCCCTTAGCCACCAACCCCATCTGTAACTCTTTCAGATAAACCCTTTTTAAAAATTTGTGTATGCAAAAATGAAATTAAAAAGATAATTTTATTTTGATGATAAAATTAAATTAACATCCATGCATAGTTTTTCTCATTATTTGTAGTTTCCATGAACTCTTCAAGGACACCTTTTTTAGAAGAACTTTGAAATTTTTTGCACCAAAATTAATCAGGTTCCGCTTTTCAGAACTTTTGAAAGTATGCCCTTAAGTAGCATTCTCTTTCCAGTCTGTCACGAGTTTAATTCCATACAAGCTTGTTCTCTGCTTTCTCCATCCTGTGATTAGTAGACTGATTGAATCTGAGAATATTTGAAACAAGTACTTTTAACTGAAGAGTTTTCATCTAAGTATGAAAAAGTTGTTTTATCATATACATGGAAAGACTTTTTTTATTGGAAAGGTAGATCTAAAGAGACAAGAGGCAAAAATCTTTAATCCACTGGTCCACTCCCCAGATGGCCACAACAGCCAAACCTGAGCCCATCCAAAGTCAGGAGCTAGGAGCTTCTTCTGGGTGTCCCATATGAGTGCAGGGTCCCAAGGCTTTGGGCCAGCTTCACTGCTTTGCCTGGCCACAAGCAGGCAGCTGGATTGGAGGTGGAGCAGCCAGAACATGAACTGGTGCCTGTAGGGAATCCCGATGCTTGAAGGGGGAGGGATAGCTTATTGAGCCATTGTGCCAGGCCCAGTGTAAGGACTTTGAGCATCCCTGAAATGAGCCTGGTTTGCTCTGTTGCTTTCTGTTTCCCTAGCTGCTGGAAGAATATTGATGAGATAACTGCGAGATTGTGTGTGGAATGTTAGCCTTCTAGCTACAGCATCATCAGTGGTCCTGTCGGTCTGCTGTCTGGCTGTTCTCATGCAGTTGTGAGGCAAAACTCCTCACTTGTGTCTGGGTGTCTTGTTCTGTCTTGTGCATGTTAATGCTTACGTTTCTGTTGCTTGCAGTTGTCCGTGCTGCGTGGTTTTCAGCAGAGAAGCCTCCAGTAAGGCACAAGTCCGTGAGGGGACCTTGATCACATGGGAGTTTATTGCGATATGTTAAGCTCTGTTCAGTGGGATGAGAGTAGTGTAGCCAGAGGGCAATTGGGAATCGGTGTTTCTTGCTTAAATTCTATTAAAATAAAAGTTTTAAGTAGCACTTAATTATGCTGTACTTAGAGTAGAAACTGTTTAATCATACATTCAAATCGTATGCTTTCAAAATAGAATATAATTCTTCCTGGCATTAGCAAGGTTTCAGTTCGTATTCCCCAGTTCTCCTCCTTGAACTCTGGTGATGACAGGGTGAGGTTTCATACTTCACTTCTAGGAAGTTAACTTTTTTTATGATACGTTCTCAGCAGTTAAAACAGAAAAATCCAAAACTTATTCCTGAAAATTGATATAATTGGTAGCCCCATTGCTAAGTGTGAATGTAGGTAAATATTCTTGAGAACTTTGTAGGTGATCATTTTGTTGAAACTTGAACAAGACATTCTGTGGTAAATACTGAGTTGATATAATGTCCTACCGAACTATTGTATATTTTATTCTCATTCACTTTTCTTTTAAATGCACATTTGAGAGAATGACTCTGTCTGCCGTTCATTTTAATACTTCCCCAAGCATTTCCATGTTTATATCGTTGTCTATGTAATACCTTGTTAACACAGTGTAACTCACGTTCGCCATCTACTTTTAAGTGGTTTTGCTCCTCACAGCAACTGTGGCATTTATAGAAAAAAAGCAGTAAAATGTAGGGTTTTTTGGTTTTGTTTTTGAGATTTATTTAAAAGTCAGTGACACAGAACAGCCGTCCACCGGTTCACTCCCCAGATGGCAGCGATGGCCAGGGCCAGAGCCGGCTGAAGCCTAAAGCTTCATCCCAGTCTTGGACGTGAGTGGCAGAGGCTCCAACACGTGAGCCATCTTCCACTGCATTTTCCAGGCTGTTAGCAGGGAGCTGGACCAGAAGTGGGGCGGCCAGGATACACTGGTGCCCATCACAGATGGCCACTTTACACCTGCTGTGTCACAACACCAGCCCCCACATATGGTTTTATATGTGAATCTCAACTTTATCCTTTCCTTGCATTTTCTTAACTTTTTCCTTGTTAATATATGCAAATTCTATTTTTAAATCCTCAATGACTTTATTTAGTGTTTCTAAGATTCATCCACATTGTATCACTATGGCTCATTTGTTTTGACCATGTGATATCCCATTGCATTACTTACTCTATTCATTTGATTTCCCCTGATGGTGTTTGGGGGATTCTGGGTTTCTGCTGCTGTGGGTGGTGAACAGTATCCAGCACACCAAATAGGTTTCCAGATAGTTTACCTACTTGGATTAGGGAAGAAATGTAAGCAATGGAAAATGAATGTAGACCAAACAAAGTTGCTGGAAGATTGAATTGTGTATATGCCATAATGCTATTTTAAATTCTGTAGGTGAATGAAATAAATTGTGCCCATGTACCAAGTTCTTGCTCTTTACAGAGATGTACCATTAAACATTCGCACATTCCCTTTCAGCCACTGTTCACCTCCTTAGACTAAGGTATAGTGTTGTTCTGTACCTCTTTCCTCACTTTATCATTCACCTTCTTTCTCTGTTGATACACAGAGATTTGACTGATTTCTTTTAGTGCATGTATGTACATATTGATCTGTGTATACCATGATTTTATGAATGAATATTTACATTCTTACCAGTCTTCTGTAGACAGAAAAGGCCCCGTGGGTGTATGTTACACTTTAAACTTTGTTTGTAGGTCTCATGCTGTTGCGTGTGTGAATCAGTTTATCATCAGTCGGACCCAAGCTCTCATGCTGCACATTGATGCATTCATTGAGGTAAGATTTGCTTTCATTTTGTTTTTGAAAAGCTTAAGTAATACCTGCTGTATTGGATCTATTTTATGACTATTGTGTACTGTCAATATTAAATTACTTCTGATAGCGTTAAAATTGGACACAGCATTGGCTGAAAATAAAAGACCTTGTTCGCAATTTTCTTACTTGTTTCATAAACATTTGGGTGGTTTGAAGGTGTTTAGTATATACCTACTATTAAAATAATCTCGCTGTGCTATTTAAATCCCATATAGAAATTGAATCATCTGACTTACATATAGTATTTGAAAATGGAAAATGACGAGTTGGAGGAAGTTGCTCCATAAAGAATCAGGAGGCAAAGACTAAAGAAAAGGTGGTGCGATCCCTGTTTCCATCCGGGACAGAGCGCACGTGACAGTGGCTCCAGAGAGCCTGTGGGTGTAGCAGGTGCACCGCTTGGCTTAGCTTTGTGCGAGCGTGTTCTGTTGGCACCTCCCAACAGGCAGTGTCTCAGAACACATCTAAGCAGTGATGTCTCTGCTTTCATGTTAATGGGTTTCCTAAAACTAGAGGTGTCCAGAAAAAAAAAAATCTGAATTCTCCCAAGCTTGCTTGCAGCCTCTGCAGACCTCAGGAGCAACAGGTGCTGGCCTTGACCAGATGTGAACCGTATACGTTCTTTTCAGAAGCTTTGGTGTTTGAAAACAGCAGCAGAAAGCACTTTTCGCTTCAATAGTCATCAGATTTCTTAATTTCTTTCAAGTTAATACTGCTGTTAGAAAAATGTTATTTTGTTCTTGTTTTCTTCGCAGTTAATAGTTGAATAATTCTGTATTGGATGTCTCTTGTCAACAGACTAAGATAAAGATCCTGTAGACATTTACCTTTGGGACCAGCACGATAGCGTGGTTAAAGTCCTCACCTTGTGTGAGCTGGGATCCCATGTGGGCGCCGGTTCTGGTCCCGGCAGCCCCCTGCTTGTGGCCTGGGAAAGCAGTCAAGGATGGCCCAAAGCCTTGGGACCCTGCACCCATGTAGGAGACCCAGAGGAACTCCTGGCTCCTGGCTTCAGATTGGCTCAGCTCCAGCTGTTGCGACCACTTGGGGAGTGACCCATCGGATGGAAGATCTTCCTGTCTGTCTCTCCTCCTCTTTGTATATCTGCCTTTCCAAAAAAATAAATAAATCTTATAAATAAATTTATATACACGTACACACTTTCATGGAGTCCCTCCTATGAGTCAGGCTGTGTACTTGATGCTGAGGGCTGCATTGATTTTACTTCTACAAGGTATTTTTAGTATTGTTGCAATCAGAGGTGATGGGGTGTAGTGTTCAATATTATCAGCTTAGAGTAAGACTGCTGCTTATTTTAAAGATTTATTTATTTTTATTGGAAGGTCAGATTTACAGAGAGGAAGAGAGGAGACAGAGAAGATCTTCCGTCTCCTGATTGGCTCCCCAAGTGGCCACACTTGTCAGAGCTGAGCCAATCTGGAGCCGGAAGCCATGAGCTTCTCTGGGTCTCCTGTGTTTGGGGCCTTGTAGGTCTACTGCTCTCCCAGGCCCAAGTGGAGAGCTGGATGGCAAGCTGGGCCGCTGGGACATGAGCCAGCAGCCATATGGGATCCCGGTGCATGCAAGGCGAGGACTTTAGCTACTAGGCTACTGCGCCAGGCCGTGTGTGGGCATTTTAGTTGATTTAACTGATGCTCTGTAGTCTGTCACTTGATCTAATACCTAGTTTACCCTGTGGGATAGTAAAGCTAATTTCTTCAGTAAATTGGAAAAACCCATGCCATGAAATAAGTACTTCATGTTGCTACTTATTTTTAGAAGTAATAGTAGTTTCTGTTATATTACAGTAGTGGTTTTTGTTTACATTCTTTTCATAGCTTAATAGAAAGAAGAATGGTAGATGTGTCAGTGTCTTACAAGGAAAGAAAGCTTATTTTTAAGTTCTCTAAGAACAAAATTCCACAAGACTGTGCTCACCGGGTAATTTTTATTTGTTGATTTGTTGATTTTACTATTTGGTGATTCCGCAAGCTTGATCCTGGTCTCCTTCCCACGGGATTGTAGACACGCACAAGGTCCTCCATGGTAATTTACTGGACTAATTATTTTCCTGTTGCCAGTGATCAGCGGGGGTTCTGTGTGCTAAGTATGACTGAACACTGATGAAAAGTGTGTTGGTTATGAATGCATTCCTGTCACACATCGGATTGGCATGGTAACCGTGGCCAGTGCAGGGTAATGGCAGTGGACCCCCCTCCCAAGAAGTTGCTACTGAGTCCTTCCAGTAGAATATAGTGGGAAACCCATGTCTAATATGCTAAGTCATGCCTGCTGTGGAAAGTTTTCTTCTCTGCCTTGTAAAAACCTGGTTACCTGAAGAATAAGAGACTGTCCACTGTAGAGGCAAAACTTGGGGAAAAAAAAAAGTTTCCCAAATGCTGCGATGGTGCTTCACATATTGTTATTTTTAATCACTGAACTTCTCCCATGTCTTTCTTGTGGTAAGATTTCTAGTAGCATTTTGGAGACATTTCTGTGATATCCTGGAAAAAGGCAGTGGGACACATTGGAGATATTACTTATTTTTTAATGAGCTTTTTACTGGTTTTAAGGCACTCATGTATATGTGTGTATCTAAGTAAAATAGGATTTGTGCGTGAAGTGGGGAAGGGTTTGTTGTCTTGTTTTCTCCCGAGCTTGCTTGCAGCCTCTGCAGGAGACTGCGTGTTGGTGACTGAAATTGGAGTCAGCCTGATGAGTCCCCCCGCTGGCCCGCTAGTACCCAACTTCTCCTTTCTCCAGACTTGGGTTCAGCATGTGGCTAATACTTCTTTCTAAAGTAGCTGACCTGGTGCACAGCAGCACTTCAGGACTCCCTTGTGAAGACGGCAGTGTTAATCTCCCCGCTGGGGGTGCTCTCACGGAACCTGAACCTGCGTCTTTCCGTACCGTGCTTTTGAAGGCTAGATCACATTGTCACAGTGACTGTGTCTGCTTCCAGAGGAGCTGGGTAATTGCCCCTGTGTCTGGATGACATGGTTTCATTCTTTAAAATTAAAAATTGCCTCAAAACACAACCTATTTAACTGTATCGGGAAGAATGGCTTTTCACCTTTAATCAAAAATATAATCTTTAGCATTTATTCCTTACCTGTGTTGCTTCATATATAATAAAGTTTTGCAGGCCAATTAATTAAGTCCTTTTTTTATATCTTAGGGCTTCTTTAAATATCAGTTTGGAGATTATATGTTACTGTTTGTAGGTCTTTCTAGTGTTGAAATTTTAAAACTACAAAGCAATGTATTTCTTTTGCAATAGAATCTCTTCGCCTTGGCTGGTGATGAAGAGCCAGAGGTACGGAAAAATGTGTGCCGGGCACTTGTGATGTTGCTGGAAGTGCGAATGGATCGCCTGCTCCCTCACATGCACAACATAGTTGAGGTAACTCCTGTTTCCCCTGAGAAAAACTTGGACACACAATGTTTCCCCTGAGAAACTCCTGTTTCCCCTGAGAAAAACTTGAACACACAATGTTTAGTGTAAAACCATTGCTTTCTATCTCATACTGTTAATTAAGGGACTAAAGAAAGCATTATAACTGTCTTAATGGTGATTTTGTTTTATGAGCTTTAAAAAGAAGAGGAGGAGGAAGCTGTGGATTTGAACGGCTAGCTGGTGTAAGCGCTGTTAGGCATTGGCAAGGTAGTGTGGAGACGGAACAGCCTAAGTGACATTTTCACTAAGGGCCCTTTCTCTCAAAACAAATAGGTGGGATTTGTGGAAAGTGTTGAGAGCTTGTGCTTAATCAGAAAATTAAGAAGTTGTATCAATTGCTAGGGGAGAGTTAGAATCTTAATTCACAGTGCCACAGCTTCTTTTTTCAGCAGTGTTCAAAAGCAAAGGGGTAAGACATAGCGTGTGATTAGGGGCTGGCCTGGAACATCTGTTGTGTTGCCGTGTTATGTCACATGACACATTCCAGTTCAGGATAGGTTGTATGTAAGGAATTTATCAGTTGACCCCAATTTCAGCCCAAGGTATGAAATCACAGTGATTGTAGCTTCATAAATTTTACAAGACAAAGTAAGCGTGCTTTGTGGAAAGCTACAAATCATAGTCATGCTAGGAAACACCACTACTATTTCGCAACAAAACAAATTCTGTAGTTTTAGTATTATATATCACTTTATGTGAAAATGTACATAAAAGAGACAGCTTTTAATACCTATTTTATAAAAATAGCATTTAAGAAAGGTAAAGTTATCTTCATCTAAGGTTTAATATTTCATTATTAATACATTTCAAAAATGATTTCATGAAATACACTTCAAATAATATTTTCATAAATAATGCCTGTACTGAACACTTTTAATTGGACAACATTCTACAGCAGTGGTTCTTAGATTTAGCTGCATTTTAGACTCATTTTGGGGGGTTTGTTTTAATACCTAAGTGTATAGTTTATAATCAGTAGGGCTTGGTACAGTGGCTCAATTGGCTAATCCTCTCCTTACCAGTGATGGGATCCCATGTGGGTGTCAGTTTGTGTCCTGACTGCTCCACTTCCTATTCAGCTCCCTGCTTGTGGACTGGGAAAGCAGTAGAGGACGGCCCAATGCCTTGGGACCCTGCACCCATGTGGGAAACCCAGAAGAAACTCCTGGCTTCAGATCAGCTCATCTTAGTTCAACTCCGGCCATAGTGGCTACTTGGGGAGTAAACCAACGGATAGGAGATCTTTCCATCTCTCTTCTGAAAAAATGGAGTCTGCCTCTCCAATAAAAATCTCTAAAGAAAAAAAAAAGAAGAAAAACATCATAAAAATTGCAGAGGCATAATAATGCAGGATTGAGATGGAAAGCAATTGTGTGACTTTAAACTGGTTAATATTAAGAATTGTTTGTTTGCAGTACATGCTGCAGCGGACCCAAGATCAAGATGAAAACGTGGCGTTAGAAGCCTGTGAATTTTGGCTCACTCTGGCTGAGCAGCCCATATGCAAGGATGTGCTTGTGAGGCATCTCCCTAAGTAAGTGCCCTGCCCCGTAAAGCTGCTTTCTCTCACAGCAGCGAGTCCTCTCCATTAGGTCTTCACAGAATCAATTCTTTCAGCATCAAGGAATTGCCTCCTGAAGAAGCCAGGCTTAATTTTGCTGTTGGTTACAGGCAAAGGCGTTTTTAAATAAGTAATTAATATTTTTTGAAACTATATGGGGATGGTTTATTCTAAATTATAATTTTGAATTTGACAGTGAGCTCTAGTGGAGTTTGAAATTAAATCTAAGCTTACCTTTTTTGGGGAATAAAATTTTTTCATGGGGAAAATTGTAGAAATTTTTTTTTTTTTGTCACCACTCTAGTAACCGTTGCTAGTATTTGTGTCGTGCAAACTTTCAGTGTCTTATTTCTGTTGGTTTTTGTGGATTGTTTTTCCTGTGTAAGTATTGCATTTCATATACATACATTCAGGGCATTTCGGAAAGAATTTGTTGCCATAACCTAGAGCTTTGAGTTACCCATGTAAGGCAACCCAGTGTCTGCTGCATGTTTAAGTATTCATTGAAATTGGTTATTGGTATTTAAATGTTGCATTAAAACTGAAATTTCACAAGAGGCTCCGTTCCTGTCAGACATATTCAGAATTAGTGATCTGCCTGGCTTGGTGGGACTCAGTCAGGCATCCCTGAGTGGCACACGAGCACAGTCAGCACCCATGACTCACTTGGCAGCCTCTTATTCCTACTCACTGGACTTGACCAGGCTCTGATTCCTGGCAGACCTTACCAGCCACTTCCTTGTGCTCTCCTAATCTCACATTCATGCTCCCTGTCACAAACATGATCGCAGGTAAACCGTACCGACTGTCCTGTGTCTCCCCTACTCGGGATCAACTGGACTGTTTTCCTCCTTTGCTGCTAAAGCGGACCTTTCCATTATTTAAGGAAAATTACACTGAGTTACTGACATGCAAATCTAGTCTTCCTCACCAAGTGGCGCCTTCCCGCTGTGTGCCAATGTTTGTTCCAGACAAGCTTGCTTCTTCAGTGTACCGGAGTGCGTATGCCTGTCTCAGCCCTGGGGACTTCTTCACTTTGAGTGCTTGTACTTACTTCACAGACAAAGCAGGTGACCCTTTGTCCTGTCCCAAAACTCAGATGCATTTTCATGAGTTGCACTCTCTTCAACCGTTCTTTCTGTTTACGGTCTAGACAATGGTTTTTTTTTTTTTTTTTCTTGTCCCCAGAGCCTTATTCAGACAGTAGTCTCTGTCTCAGCTTTTTCTTTGCCTAACTTTTTAACTTCCTGCAATTTCTGATGTCTTAAACTTCAAGAAGTCGATGAGGCTGCAGTCTGCCTTTAGATCAGTTCTTGCCAAGTATGTAAAATTTTTCAGTCTCAAACCTGCCTTCAGTGTTTCACTGAAATCGTTGGCAAAGATCATCAATGGTTTAACTGTCAGAAGTCCAGAGAGACCTGGTTCTGTGTACTGTGCATCTTGTTTATGTTCAGTGGGAGCAGTGTCCACAGAGAATGAGATTAGAAGTTTGATTTGGGGGACAGGTACTGTGGCACAGTGGGTTAAGCAGCCATTTGAGATCCCCATACTCCACATGGGAGTACCTAGAGTCTCCGTTACTCTGGAAAGCAACAAATAATGTATGGCACACTTTGCCCCTGCCACATGAGGGAACCCCAGACTGAGTTCCAGTCCCCCCGAATTTGACCTGATCAGGTGGGTGTTGGTGAAGTGAGCCAGCAGATGGAACAGCTCGCTCTCTCTCTCTCTTTCTCACTCTCTCTCTCTTTCTCTCTCTCTCTCCCCCCCCCCCGCCTTTCTAATAGATTAAAATAAGCATTTGACAATATATTTGGTGCAAAAATAAAGTTGAACTCCTTGCCTACTAGAGGTTTTCAAAATACTTACAGAAAATGCATTATGAAACAATGGCATGTCTTTCAAAACTGTTGCACCAAAGTCAACTTTCAATTGCTTTTCCCACAAGCTTTCTGAAGTCTTCTCAAGTACAGTAGTGCTGAATTACTGTTACTCTTTGCGTTTGTGGACTCAGAAGAACTTAGAGCGTTGCTGGCATTGCTTAGACTGCGCTGGGGCATTGGGAATCCCATTGCTGCCCTCTGTCTGTCAGTGTGCCTGCAGCTCACGGGGTAGGAGTCTGAGGTGTGCCCAGAAGCTGGTGGTGGTTTTAGTCTGCATAAGTTTGTTGAATTTTATTGAAGCATAAATCTTGATGTCGTGTTGATTTCTTGATAGGTTGATTCCTGTGTTAGTGAATGGCATGAAGTACTCAGATATTGACATTATCCTTCTTAAGGTAAGGAAACCTTTTCACTTAGTGCATCTTTGGGATTGAGCAACAAACATGTAGACTTTGTATAGGGCCCTTACCGCAATCTGATGACCAAGTAGCTGGATCCGTGCCACCAACATAAGATATTCGCACTGAGCTCTGGCTTCAGGCTGGCCCAACCCTGGCCTTTGTGTGGGAAGAAAACCACTGGGTGGGAGATTCTGCCTGTCTCTTTCCAATTTTGACCTTTTTTTTTTTTAAAGAATAGTTTTTATAGAAGTAGGCTTGCTATTGTATATACTAGACTACAGAGGTTTAATTGCAGAGTAAGGCACTGCATCTTAAATATGCTGATCTGGGGTTTGATTCCATACGGGCTTGGGAGACACTATAGTGAATTTGTCCCATAACCCTGGCAGGTGTTACTTAGCTACCCTCCACGAAAGTTTACAGAAGGAGTGATTCTTAATCAGGAAATGAATTTCCGAATGCAGCACAGCTCTATTTCTGGGTATTTTGATAGTATATACCCGTGTATGTATTATGAGCTACTAATATCTTCTCCCTCCCTGCAAAAAAAAAAAAAAAAAAAAATTGCAGGGTGATGTTGAAGAAGATGAAACAATTCCTGACAGTGAGCAGGACATTAGGCCACGCTTCCATCGGTCCAGGACGGTGGCTCAGCAGCACGAGGAGGATGGGATTGAGGAGGACGACGATGAGGACGATGAAATTGATGACGACGACACTATTTCTGACTGGAATCTAAGTAAGGAGAGGGAATACCATTGGCTCTTCTGATAACTTTATGGAGCTATGACTCACATTCTGTGCAGGTCCATGGTGTGTACTGTGTACCCAGATATGTCCAGCCGGCACTGTAATCAATATTGGAGCACTTTTTTTTTTCATCAACCATTCTCCTGCAGCCCTAGGTCACTATCAGTAAGATTTACTTATTTTTATTGGAAAGGCAAATTTAGAGAGAAAGATCTTCCATCACTCCCCAGATGGACACCATGGCCAGAGCTGAGCCCATCCTAAGTAAGGAGCCGGTGCTTCTTCTTGGTATCCCACAAGGGTACAGGGTCCCAAGGCACTGCCCATCCTCTACCGCTCTCCCAGCCATAAGCAGGTAGCTGGTTGGGAAGTACAGCATCCAGGACATGAACCGGTGCCTGTGTGGGATCCTGGAGCTTAAAGCGGAAGGATTAGCTGTTTGAGCCATTGTACCAGACCTCTGGATAGAATTGATAGAATTGGAATCATAAAATACGTAAACCTTTGTGAATGGCTGCTTTGGCTTAGCAAAATGTTTGCATGATTTGTCCATGACATAGAATTATCAATATGAAACAAGATTGCATAAGAGGAACATGTCGTTTCTCGTTTGTAAGTACACGCATTCATCAGTTGGTGGATGTGGGTGATACTGTGAGTGTGGTTGGACGTGTTTAGTACCTTAGCATGCACACTAAGGAGTGAGACAAGCCACGATGTAGTGACTGCTCACTCTGAGAGCGGCCAGGGTACTGTCCACAGTGCTGGCGTCCGGTGTCAGGGCTCCACGTGCTGCATGCGCTCAGTGCCGCTTCTTACTCTATTTCGGGCAGTCTGAGTGGATGTGAAGAGGCACTTCATTGTATTGGGGCTTGTATATCCCTGAGGGTCTGATCTTAATCATCATGGAATTCTTCAAAAAGGCTTCTCACCTCAAATTGTTTCTCACAAGTTGTGTGTTTTGGTACTATGAAATGAAAGCATTGTCAAGTTTTCCCTAAGTTTTTATGTGTGAGTTTCAGTCTTAGCTACCGATCCACGTTAGCCATAGAGCTGCCAGTTGATTTCACCCTGGGAAAACTCCACACCCTTGGGCTGCATTCTTACTCTCCTCTGAGTTGAAGCCCCACTCCTCTAGTGCGAGTTCCTCAGCCTCAGCATTTTGGGTCGTGTAGTTGGTTGTTATGGAGGCGCCCTGGACCTCAAAGATGCTGTGAACACACAGTTTAACAACCAGATGTCTCCAGACCTTGCCAGGTAGCCCCTGAGGAATACCCAATTAAGAACCACTACTTAAACGTTGGAATTTCTGGTAACTCTGAAGTGATTAGAGTGCCTGATGAGCCAGGCACCAGCCAAGGACTTGGAACGCTGGGCTGGGCATCATATTCTGGAAGCAGTGAATTAAGTGCAACAGTATTTGTCTTTTCCATGAAAATGAAGAATTTCTAGTACTACAGTCATGTATGGAATAGACTTGTCTTAGTGATTAATTTGCTGCCTTTGTCCTAAAAAAAGCAATTATTCTTTTTAATAGAACTTTTCATGTAACAGACTTACCTTCTATTTTTTTCTTTCTTTGAAACTGTGAAGTATTAATAGAGCATTATATATACACAGTTCCTCATTTAAAATGGAGCATTAAGATGGAAGTTGGTAGCATGGTCTAACTCAGTATTTCCTTAGGAAAGTGCTCTGCCGCCGCCCTGGATGTTCTGGCAAACGTGTATCGCGATGAGCTGCTGCCACACATCCTGCCCCTTTTGAAAGAATTACTCTTTCATCATGAATGGGTTGTTAAAGAATCAGGCATCTTGGTTTTAGGAGCAATTGCTGAAGGTAAGTCCAGGTGGAATTGTACTCAGACTAGTTTTCTTTTAGGAGTTGTTGTTACCTTATAGGCAAAGATTGTTACTTTATTATACGTATGATTTTTTTTTTTGAAAGATTTATTTACCTTTATTGGAAAGTCAGATATACACAGAGAAGGAGATGCAGAGAGGAAGATCTTCCGTCCGATGGTTCATTCCCCAAGTGAGCTGCAACGGCTGGAGCTGAGCCAATCCAAAGCCATGCACTTCTCTGGGTCTCCTACATGGTGGAGGGTCCCAAGGCTTTGGGCCGTCCTTGACTGATTTCCCAGACCACAGGCAGGGAGCTGGATGGGAAGTGGAGCAGCCGGGACATGAACCTTTCTTATGGGATCCCTATGCGTGCAAGGCGAGGACTTTAGCCACTAGGTTACCATACCAAGCCCTATAGCTATGATTTTTTTTAATTGTTTTTTTGTTTGAAGTTACAGTTAGAATTCTCATGAAGTACAGGAAGCGTGAATAGAGACAAAGCATCTTCATTTTTGTTAAGGTTATCATTCATTCTGTACTGGCTGCAGACAGCCAGCAACGAGCAGTTGAAACCTTTTGCAGGCACTTGTGAGAGCTGCAGTTGATGAAATGGTGTCCTGGCCCTGCTACAGGATATCAAGCTCTAAGTTCAGTTGTTTAGTAATTCTGGTGCATATTGTTACAGTAGTAATATAGTAGACTGTACTGACATTTTCCATGGCCACATGCATTAGTTTTAGGATTCAACTGCAATAATTTTGTGTTAATCAAATTTTAATGCCTTTTAAGAGAACATTTCTGTCATTTTGTGTTTTCCAGGCTGTATGCAAGGCATGATTCCGTATCTCCCTGAGCTCATTCCTCACCTTATCCAGTGCCTCTCTGATAAAAAGGCTCTCGTGCGGTCCATAACGTGCTGGACTCTTAGCCGCTATGCACACTGGGTAGTCAGCCAGCCACCCGACACATACCTGAAGCCATTAATGACAGAATTGCTAAAGCGCATCCTGGATAGCAACAAGAGAGTACAGGAAGCCGCCTGCAGGTGGGGTGGTCCCTCCAGTAAGAGTCACTGTGCTGTGGGTAACTCAGAGTCGTTTTGAATCTTATAGTCGGAGTGTTGTTCTCAAACCATAGATGGAGTGCTAGTTCTGGCTATGTCACACAATTTAGTTTTCATTGCTTCTGCTTGGTGGGGGGTTGCCGGGGCGATTGTCAGAGGTATTTGGTTTTGTTTTTTTTTTTAAAGGTTTTGGTGGTAGTAGTTCGAAAGCGCTTGTCTTCTGTCCCTTCAATGGTTAGTTCTGCACTGCGTCTAAGCCGGGAGCCCAAGACCCATTCCAGGTCTCCCACGTTAGTGACGGGAGCCAGAGCTGGTAGGCTGTGAGCATCCAGCCAGCATCTTGGCCACCAGACCCAGTGCCCGCCCCGCTTCTGTACATCTAAGTGGGACCCTCGGGAGACTTGGTTCTTTGCTTTCCTTTCTCAGTAACTGCCATGACTGCAGAATTACCCTTTCTTTTAATTCTGTCAATGATCTGAAGTGGTGATGGTATGGCTCCTCCTCGAAGCATGCTCCACACCGGTGGGGGGGCCCTGGGGTGGTATCAGGTGGCTGCCCTCCATCCCAGGGTACAGAGGCATTTGGAAGGCTGGGTGTGGCTTCTCTCCTTGTCTCCCCATCCTCCTGTAGCCCTTGCCCTAATCAACCATGTAAAAATCATGAACAATAAAAACAATAATTTTTTTAAATAATAATAAAAATAAATCTTCTGGCAGATTCCTATTCATGGATATGGCTCTGTTCTAGTAACATTCCTTGTTGGACTCTTGCACTAGACTTGCATGATTAAAGACATTTCCATCTTCCAGGAATAAGCTTTTTTTTCCCTAAGATTTATTTTTATCGGAAAGATAGATTTATAGAAAGATCTTCCATCCACTGGTTTGTATGGCCACAACAACTGGAGCTCTGTCGATCTGAGCCTTCTCCCACGTGGGTGCAGGGTCCCAAGGCTTTGGGCCATCCTCGACTGCTTTCCTAGGCCTCCAGAGGGAACTGGATGGGAAGTGAAGCAGCCAAGATATGATCCAATACACATATGGGTTTCCAGTGTTGGCAGGGGGAGGATTAGCCAATTGAACCTTCATGCTGGTCCCCACTGGAACAAACTCTTAAGATCCAGTAGGGCTTGTCACATATGTTTATAGCGCTTGGTTTTCGAGTAGGGTTCCTTTACTACTGACCCCTTTAAATAGGAAGTAAAATTGAGTTGAAGTTTACAAGATCTGAAGCAGTAATTGGTGGAGTTAATTCTGAATCCAAATGAAAGAAAGTTGAACAAATGGGCTGTGATGATTAATTTTGTATGGGTTCTTGTAATTAATTCAACACATTTTAAAATTTGTAGTAGTTGCAGGAACACTCAGTGCTGGGCTTAACTCCCTTCGTCTTCACACTTACAGCCTGGTTATGTGCTTCCATGTTCTGCCACATTCGGAGCCCTGAGCGTTACAGTGTGTGTCCGTGAAGGCTCAAGTGTAAAGCAGAACGTCAATTTCTGTTCTAGATTTTATTAATCTCAAAGAGTTGCAGATTAGGTTCCTGAAAATGAGATTGCCGGATTCATTGTGACAGCTGCAGATAAACTTATTAAATATGGGCTAATAACCTTTATAGTCTTTTAATTTACCTTTGGAGTTGAGCAAAGCCAGTGAGTAACAACCTCTTGGAAAGGAAGGAGTGAAATGAAAACAAACTAATTAAAATCAGTTTGCATGCAACAAGAGAAGGAGGTGGGCATGTCGTAGGGATACTGTGAACTTGACACTGTCCTGTCTATTGTAGATGTTGTTTCTCTAATATAACAAAGATTTATTCTCTTTTAAAATGACAGTGCCTTTGCTACCCTGGAAGAGGAGGCTTGTACAGAGCTTGTTCCTTACCTTGCTTATATACTTGATACTCTGGTCTTCGCATTTAGTAAATACCAGCATAAGAACCTGCTCATTCTTTATGATGCCATAGGAACGTTAGCCGACTCCGTAGGACATCATTTAAACAAACCAGTAAGTATCTGGTGATAAGTTATTTTGGAGTGTAATTGTCAATAATTGTCAATATTTGGTGATCAGTTATTTTGGAGTGTAATTGTCAATATTTAGAAATTGTCAATATGAAAGGCAACAGGTGTATTCCCCCTTTCAGATCGTGCCTCAAATATCACCACGGGCTTTGTGGAAAACACATGAATCCCCAATGTTTGTCCTTCTGTCTCTTTGGAATTTGGGCGGAGGGCTGTTGTTTATCTGAAAGAGAGGTTGAAACCAGAAGCTGGGAATTCAGTGTGAACATTGTTAACTTCAGAATAACCCAACCTAACTGGCTTTTGCTCCAGAAACACACAACATAGGAGAGCGCACTATTTAAAGGAATTAGAAATTGGAATAAATGGGTTGGACTTGTTCAGTAGCAGTCAGAAGTATGTTGTCTTTTGATTTTCACTCAATCAAAAATTTGGTGCGATGCAGTGGCTTTTTTTTACTTCTTTGGTGCTGGTGAATTTAGTTGGTTTTGTTTTGGGGTGGGTTTTTTGTTTTTTAAGAGTCTATTCTGTTTTCATGATTAGTGAACTTATTTACTTGGGTCATTATTCAGTTTGAATGGGGTCACTTAAATGGTTGCAAATCTCTGTTTCTGCCTAACAGTTTGTAATATTTATAACATGACACAGGCCCCAGGACTCACAAGAGACTAAAATGTATAGAGGACTTTTTTTGTCAAACTAGTAGTATATTTTGATATGATCATGCACATTATATACACACACACATGAATATATATGTTTATATTGCTGCAAAAAAAGGGTATTACTTAAAGCAATGTTTTTTAATTAAAAGATAGTCAGAAGAATTTTTGACGGGACTACGTACAAAAGAATGAACCCTAAAATGCCTGCTGTAATGTTACAGAGTTGCTTTAAGTGGGTTTTAATTGTCAGAGATTCCAAGTGGACATGTTTCTTGTGATAGTGGAGCTTAATGGTTTTTCATCCTTATAAATAGGAGTATATTCAGATGTTAATGCCGCCTCTGATTCAGAAATGGAATATGCTAAAGGACGAAGATAAAGATCTCTTCCCTTTACTTGAGGTATGTTGGGCTGGTGGTATTTAAGTTCCTCAAACACTGTTGTTCATCAGAAATAGATGTTACGGTTCAGAACAGATGTGTGTTCTTGTTAGGTAATACTAGTAAGTTTATATTTGTACCCATTTCTGTTGATGCTGAATAAATGTGTAATTTGTTACTTTAACATACTTCAGCTAAGAAAATCAAATGAACACATGCTTTTAATCCATTTTCCACAAACTTTTTGAAGTAGCATAATGTAAAATGACGTAGTATTTGCCTTACACCTGCAGTATGTCCTGCAAGGTGTTTTCAAGAACTTTTTATAGGAAAGTTCTGACTCACACAAGCTCTCCTGGCTGAGGGTAGCAGTGTCAGCCACGGGAGAGGGTTGGAAAGACACAGCCAGGCTGCCGTTTGAATGCAGTCCCCTACACCTGTCGTCCTCGGTACCCTCAGGGCACTGAGCTTGCGTTGTTCTTCC
Organism: Ochotona princeps; assembly: GCF_030435755.1. Taxonomy (NCBI): domain Eukaryota; kingdom Metazoa; phylum Chordata; class Mammalia; order Lagomorpha; family Ochotonidae; genus Ochotona; species Ochotona princeps. Next base: position 21,977,019 of record NC_080859.1, on the reverse strand, counting down.
TAGTGTCTGTCTTCAGTTGCCACGGCCCTGCAGTCTGGCTTCCTCCCGTACTGCGAACCCGTCTACCAGCGTTGTGTGAACCTGGTACAGAAGACTCTTGCACAAGCCATGGTATTTCCTTTATGTCTTTCCCTTCTTAACATGAACACTTTTCCAAAGACAGATAATGTGTATATGCTCTTCCGGTAATGAAGTAAAAGCCAAATTTTCAAACCATCATGTCTGATTTCAGCTGAACAATGCTCAGCCAGATCAATACGAGGCTCCAGATAAAGACTTTATGATAGTGGCTCTTGACCTCCTCAGTGGCCTGGCTGAAGGGCTGGGAGGCAACATTGAGCAGCTGGTAGCCCGGAGCAACATCCTAACACTAATGTATCAGTGCATGCAGGTAAGCCTCGGGAGAACCCAGAGTTGTTCTGTGTCATCGGAAGGGCTCTCAGTGCATTGGGGGTTGATTGCTTTTTTCTTATTGTAGGATAAAATGCCAGAAGTTCGACAGAGTTCCTTTGCCCTGTTGGGTGACCTGACAAAAGCCTGCTTTCAACATGTTAAACCTTGTATAGGTATGAATATTTTATGCTCTGGGATGTAGTTTCGAAGATTTGGAGTTTTGTAAGCACACATTTTCCCAGTTGAAGTTGCTTGGATTGAAGCAGGCAGGGTGTGAGGAAGCCCTCTCTTGTTTGTGTGCGTCTCCCTGTCATTTCCATGAGGCACACCTCTGACCGCAGGCAAGTCAGCATCAAAGGCCAGAGCTCCTGATGAAGCCATTGGCTGCTTCGGCAGAGGTACCCAAGAGTGGTAAACCAGCATCATCAGAAACTTCACAGGAGCATCACTTTCAGAACAAGTGATGATTTGTTTCTGTTTGTCTTTTTTGTGACGAGAATGCGGGATTGTTCGACTCCTGCTCCCTGAGCTGTTCTCAAACCCTTTGGATGAATGAATGTGGGGTTTTGTGTTCCTTCTTTCCTGCGTCTTTCTCAGCATGTTGGATTATAACCGAAAGTGTTTGGTTTAAACTTTAAAAATTGACCCAAGTGGTTTTTTGTGTTTATAGTTCTGCTTTTGAAAAATAATTTTATGTCTGAACTTTGAGTTTCACATTAAATTTAAGCCTAGTATAATGATTTCTTTTATTATGGGAAGCTTGCTGTATTTACCATAAGTATTTATCACTTAATTTAGTTTTCTAACTTAAACTTATATGAAAGGATGTAATGTATTGTATTTTACATGTTTAAGGTATACAAAAGTAGAGAAAGTATATAGCAGGCCCTCTGCTACCCAGCTCTGATACCAACACAGCACTGTTGGCAGGCACCAGCGATGCCTCTGTGTGTGCTCAAAGCGCTTGCACTGTTCCTATTTCAGTACATGCTCCACATTGTCATACAGGTGTTCCTTGAAGAATTGTGCCTGAGGTTTTTTGTTACAGAGACTGTCTCACTGTAACTCTTAGGTTTCTTCTCTCACTTAATACATTCCTCTGTTTTCTGTGATTATTTTAAATGATGCTTAAATTTAGAAATTGGGATTTAGTAAGATCTTAGTTTGGACAGGGTTCAGTGTTCAGGAGATTTTTTTTTTTTTTTTTTTTTTTTTTTGGTTTATGACTTACTGGCTTCGTGTACCATTTTGAACAGTTGCTCAGCAGCATGTTGTCAGTTCTGGTAATTTGTCTAATTGCAGTTCTCATTGGGGTGAGTTTTGCCCTCCAGGGAAAATTTGTCAGGGGAGCTGCTACTGACCAAAGGTGCTGGTCAGGGGCCTGCACAGTGATATAGTATTGGTAAAGCCACCACCTGTGGCAGCACCGCATTTGGGCACTGATTCCAGGGTCGGCTGCCCGACTTCTGAAGTGACACCCTTCTGGTGCGCCTGGGAAAGCAGCAGAAGTGACTGAGTGACTGAGCCATGCAACCCACATGAGAGATCTAGAGGCAGCTCCTGCCTTTAGTCTGGCCTGCCACTGGCCATGGCAGCTACTTGGGAGTGAAACAGCAGATAAACAATCTCTCTCCGAATTCTGCCTTTCAAGTGAGCATAGATAAAAAAAAATTTTAATGCTACGAAGTATCCTATAGTATATGAGACAACCTCTTTCTCTACAACAATGATCTCACCCAAACTGTCAATCAGAATTGCCACAGTTGGGGGAAACATTCACTGAAACCATACCTCAGTTCATTTGCTGCTGCCCTAGCAGAACACTGTGGTTTTTTGGCCCACTGTTGTGGGGGCTGGGAAGTCCCAGGTCACTGGGCTACGTCTGGGGAGGGCCTTCTTGCTGGAGACAACAGAATGCATCCTTCCTGGGCCACTCATTCTTGATCAGATCGCCTTACCTCATAACACCACTGCAGGCAATTCAGTTGCAGGATGAGCAGATGCCACAGCACAGCAATCCACTAATGTAGTAGTCCCATATCAGCAAAGTCATTTTCTGGGTTACAAGTCATTTAGGATAATTCTTCACCTCCTTACTCTTTATTTACCAGTTGTGAAGCTATTTTCAGAGTTGAGCTTTTATTTGTTTTTGCAGATTGGTTTGTTTGGGGCTGCATGCTGTAAGCACAGCAGGTTCAAGTGCGGCCTGCAATGCCAGCACCCCATGTGAGCACTGGTTCAAGCCCCGGCTGCTGCAGTCCAGCTCCCCACGGATACCTGGGGAAGCAGCAAGCGATGGCACCCACGTGGGAGACCCAAATGAAGCTCCTGGCTTTTGGCCTCAGCCTGGCCTGGGCCCAGAAGATGCAGCCGTTTGGGGAGTGAACCAGAGGATGGAAGATCTCTTGCTCTGTGTCTGTCCCTCCCTCCCCTCTGCTCTGTCTCCCCCACCCCTTCCTTTTCCTCTTTCAAATAGATCAATCTTTTAAAAAGTAAAGATTAATTTATTTGGCTGACTCCCCAAACACCAAGGCCAAATCTAGACCAGGGCTAACCAGGAGCCTGCAGCTCCACCTAGGTCTCTAATGTGAGGGGCAGGAACCCACATGCATGAGCTTAAAGCTGGATCAGCACTGCAGAACAACCAGTACTTGGTCAGCACAGGATGGCAGATGTCAGTGGGTGGCTTAACCCAGCACGACTAAGTTCCCCTCTTCCCGCCGCTCCACGAGTTCTCTGCAAGTTGGTTTCATCTCGGGATGCTCCAGTGGCACTGCTGGTCCCAGGCCTTTCTGTTCTGATGGGATAGCCGCTCGCAGGCTTCCTGCTGCAGCCTGGAAGGGAGTGCCTGACAGCATTGTCCGTGTTAGTGGAACATGGTGTTTAAAGATATGATCTGAATACGAGGGTGGAAAGTCCCCAAGAAACTCAGACCTAGGTTTAAAATCAATTTTGTTTGAAAAACTAGCTTGGAGGAAAATATTTTTATCATGTTTCTTCTTCTGATTTGAATTTTGAATCTGATGAGGCAAGATTGCTCAAGTGTTCATAATTGATAACTGTGATTATTTGATGCTGAAACTCAGTATTTCTTGCCTGGATTTCAGCTTCCACCTAGTACATTGAAATACAGTGGGTGTAGTGCTGATGAGGCCGGCTACTACATCATGTCAACTGTTACCATTGTGCATGTGTGTGTGTGTGTGTTTGTTTTGTAGCTGATTTCATGCCAATACTTGGAACCAACCTAAATCCAGAGTTCATTTCAGTTTGCAACAATGCCACCTGGGCTATTGGAGAAATCTCCATTCAAATGGGTAAGATTTTGTTTCCCCTTGAAAGCCATAACTTTAAGACTTTGTAATTTTTTTTTCAGATTATTTTAGTTTCTATGTGTGGCTTATGTCAAAATTAAGAAGCAAAATATCTTATGTTGCTATTTAACATTGCATTTCCCCTTTTTTTTCTCTCTTTGTGGGCTGATGTAGGTATAGAGATGCAGCCTTACATCCCCATGGTGTTGCGCCAGCTTGTAGAAATCATTAACAGACCCAACACACCAAAGACGTTGTTAGAGAACACAGGTACCATCCGACTGAACTGTTACGGTGAAGAGAAAATTAGTTGCCTTGTAATTTTAAAGTAAGATGCCCAGAAAAACCAAACCAAAGTTAGTCTTTAAAACACAGCTTATTAGTAGTAGCTGTTTTAGAATCTGAGTGATGAAATGTACTGTTCTAGCTACATTTCCATAGCCAATTTTCAGAAATTTCCAAAAAAAAATATTTTTCTCCTATTTATTTTAATGCTCCCTAAAATGGACCCCAACTAGCCTTTGAATCCTGAATTTTGCCTTTAAATTAGAAAGTCATTGGAGGTGGGCAAAAGGGATTTTTGTTTATAAAAATATGGCCAAAAATAGATTACAATTCAGTGGCTGATTGGTTAACAGAGGCTTATGTATTTTGTATTGATCATAACATTTTCTTCAGAAAGGGAAATTGAGCAATTCCTCGTAGGATTTTTATTTTGCGGGCTCGTTTCTCTTGCGTTGACGGAGAGCATGTTGAGGGTAGAGTGCCTTCCATACTGCAGCACACGGGGCGGGGGCTCTGGGGCCTGCCTGCCCTCCGCAGCTGCTGCTAGTGACACACAGGATAGATTTAGATTCAGATCCGTCTTTTTTTGTTCTAAGACAACACTTATTAGCCTTTGTGATTCAGAGTATTTCCAAAATATTGGACAAAAATTAAGGTTTTTCCCTATAAGAAAGTTCATTTTTCAAGGCATTTTAATTTGAATTTTGAAACTGCAGAAAATTTATTGTATCCTATTATTACTAGAATCAGTCATGTTTATTGGTATGGAAGGAAATCTTTTAATTATGAAAGTTATGAGGCTGTTTGGCTGTATGGGTACTGTGTATTTCACGAAATAAATTAGATGTTCTGGCTGAAGAGTGCCCCAAAAAATGTGTAATGATTTTGGAAGCTTGTCAGGTTTCTCTGCAGAATGCAGTACCTTTACATGGCATTCAGATTTGAAACACTTGCCACTATAAAATTATTGTTGAACCTAAAGGAACTTTGTATATTTTTTTTAATGTGAATGCATAACTGCAAATAAATGTTGAGTGTAATGTATATTAAAGTTTCTTGTGGGATATCAGCTGCTGAATTGGTTGCAGTTCCTTCGAACAAATTGGCTTTATTCTAAGATCATGTTCCATGTGTGATTATAATCCATTAAGAAACACACTTGGAATTCAAGAGTGGCCGCATAAAATGAGTGTTTTAAATTATTAAAATAAAAAATCGTGGCCGGTGGCGAATATCATTTTTAGCAGCCTATTTAGCATTTATGTCGATATTTTGTAAAGCCAATTTCTCAGTTTGCTGCTACTCCCCCTCTTTTTTCCAACCAGCATATCCTACACTGAACTTTCTCGATGGACCATCATCTGCTTTATCGCATGTTTCATCGGATTGTCATACTTGCCTGTTTAATGAGAATGTTGCATAGTTTGTGTCTTTTGAACACAGGTTTTCTTTCTCTTGCTTCATATAAATCTGCTGGATTTTTAGTATTTTCTGTGTAGTTTGCTTCAAGTAATCCTTAAACATTTTTCTTTACCCCGCCCCCACCCTCTCTTTATGAAAGGTTAACCTGTAAGTTTTTGAGAGAACACCATTAAAATACGTCAGCATTGGTTTGCTGTCTGCATTTTTGCCTGTTGCGTACGAGTGTATTTATGTGTGCCTTTGCACAATGCAGTTCTGAGTTGCACTTGCTCTGCGTAAGCTTAAGACTTGCTGAGTTTTGGTGAAGAATATGTTTGTCCACTTCAAATTAAAAATTTTAAAAAAAAAGCCTGTTTTGGTGTAATCATGTGTTTTATGCTATGCCTTTACAACAAAATCAGTATTTTTCCTCTGTGGTCCACATGTCAGTATAGTGGACTGTCTCATTACCTTTATTAGAGCTTTATGTATCAAATATGATTTTAAACTGGTGAATTAACTTTTAAGTTGCCAGAAAATTGTTGGAATGACATCTAACAGAGCATAGCAGTTTCGCAAACTGTTCATTCAGTGTCTAGCGTCACGTTTAAAGTCCAACAGTCAGCAATTACAAATGTCCCCTGCCTCGGGAACTGTTAACCCCAACCCACCCCCAGAACTAGCAATTTGGATTACATTTCCCAGATAAATTTCAAAGAATGGAAATCCCTTAGCAACAGAGACGGAAGGAAGTGAGCACACTGACCGTGCTTCCTGGAGAGAAGAACGCACCTTTCGGTCCATTTTGACCGGCTTTGGATGGACCCGTCATTCCACTCACCCGCCTTTTACTGACAGTAGTATCTGGCACTTGACTGAGCAAAGGAAGAAAGCAATCCTGGTTTTTGGTGTTCTCTCAATCTTTAGAGTTTTTTTTTAATTCCTTTTGTTTTTCTTTTCCAAAAGTATGCCATATGTGTTGCTGCCCCTTGTTTTAGCGGGTGGTGATAAACAGCACTGGTGAGATCTTATGTTTATTATCATACACAGATTCTGTTGGTTTCTGTTTCTGAGTTATTTGTTGTTTTTTCTTTATTTTTTCTCCTTCCCCCTCATTTGCTCATGTCTTGGTTGGCGTTTGGTGGTGTATAACCGTGATTGCGTTACCTTAGCAATAACAATTGGTCGTCTTGGTTACGTTTGTCCTCAAGAGGTGGCCCCCATGCTACAGCAGTTTATAAGACCCTGGTGTGTATTATTCAATCTTTTTTTTTAATTCATTTTTCTTCACTCTTTCTTTCTCTATCTCACTTTTAGATATATTTTCAGTTGGTTACAAAATCACAATCCTTAGCCATTGCCAGCCATGTGACTAATCTTGTCCTATCAGGTCCGTGAGGTTTCTCAGTAGCATCGTGATGTATATTGATTTGATGTTGTGGCTAACGACTAATTGATGCATGGGATAAGATTGTCACATGCTTGCTGTGTTAAAAGCTTGATTATACATAAAAAGCATTTAAATATCCACCAGAAAAAAAAAAGATGCATGCAAATTCTATAAATTTAGGTTTTTGCATTACATTTATTTTTAGAGTTAATTTGGAAACTCGGATTGCATTAAGAAATACATGTTTAAATTTGTTATGTATAAAAGATCTTATTTGCTTGTTATAAAAAGTACACATCTACTCCATTAGCTGTATAGTAATAGTTATATTGTGGCAGTATATCCTATGTTCTGCTTCTTTCAACTGATAATCTTTCAATTCAGATCATTTTTAGTTGTGTTTAATGGAATATAAGTCATAATACAATTTAAAAATTAATTTGCTGTTTATTCTTGGTTTAAGTTAATTTGTAGTCCATTTTTCACATGCACTCTTAAGCAAATATGAATTTCACTTTTTATAATGGGGTTAAATGGACCTAATATACAGGAAGTAAAAGAAAATGAAACTTAAGTTTTCTGAAAACTCTTTATAATTATAACCATTATCTATCTGGTGCTTATTCCATTAAATACTGTCCATTGGTTTTGTGACTGAACCTGTTTCTTCCCCAAAAGCTGAACTCGGTTGTGTAATTCAATAGGTGCACCTCTCTGAGAAACATAAGAGACAATGAGGAGAAGGACTCAGCCTTCCGTGGGATCTGTACCATGATCAGTGTGAACCCCAGCGGCGTCATCCAAGTAAGACGGTCACAGGGTTTGCCTTGAAAACGGTGACATCCGAACAAATTGTGCAGTTAAAATTTTAGGGGTTTGTTTGTTTTAAGATTAATTAATTTAAAAGGCAAAGTTAGTGAAGGCAAAACAGAGATGTTTCATTCCCTGGTTCACTACCCAAATGGCCACAAAGGCGGGAGCTGTGCCAGGTGGAAGCCAGGAGCCGGAACTTCTCAGGTTTCTTACCTGGTGCAGGGGCCTCGAGCACTGAGCCTCCCAACTGCCCAGATGTGTTAGGGTGCTGCACCAGAACTCAGTCCAGCATCTGTATGCTATGCCAGCACTCCCCTTGCCGTGCCACAGCACCGGTCCCTGTGCCGTTAGTAATACCTTGAAATGACAGTGCCAGCTCCTGTTTCCCAAGTCTGTTTTTGTCATAGAATAATAGTGTCAGCGGCTTGAGTGCCAGGGCGGGGTCATGGTCTTCTGCATTCGGCCAGCCTTTCTCTTGTCCTGGCCTACTTTGCGTTTGCCTCTGTGTGTGAATACCCACTTGCTGAGCTTCAGACACCATCTTTGTGCTACTTAGAATCAAACTTAGAAATGATGGATAACATCGAATATTGAATCAGCCACTGAAATTGCCTTAATTGGGCAGTTCTCTTGGGTGCCGGCCCCACTCCTGGGAGTTTTGTCTTTCACTTTTACGTTTTCTTGGAAGCCAAAATGAAACTGCCTGGAGTTGGCGACGTTGTAATTCTTTGGCAGCAGTCCTGAAGAGGAGTCCAGTCAGACCTCCAGTTCACCTGTCAATTTGCTAGACTCGCAAAGCATAAATTATACTAAGTCTGTGCAGTCAACAGAACGCAGACGTGTGGGAGTTGAGGTTAGATAAAATACGAGGAGAGGGTAGAATGGAAAGGAAATCTGCAAATGAGAAGTCCAGGAGTGTGGGGAGGATTTGCTGAGTGCGAGCTTCGGTGTCTGGGGTATCCACTTGAGTGACTAAGCTGTAGAGACTTGCTTTGACTGCAATAGTTTATTTTCAAGAAGTTGAAAACCTTTCATGTCCATGAGAAAAGTACTTCAAACATTTTTTTAAGATTTATTCATTTTATTACAAAGTCAGATATACAGAGAGGAGGAGAGACAGAGAGGAAGATCTTCCGTCTGATGGTTCACTCCCCAAGCAGCCGCAACAGCTGGAGCTGAGCCGATCCAAAGCCAGGAGCCAGGAACCTCCTCCAGGTCTCCCACATGGGTTCCCAAGGCTTTTCACACGGTCCCAAGGCTTTGGGCCGTCCTCGACTGCTTTGCCAGGTCACAAGCAGGGAGCTGGATGGGAAGTGGAGCTGCCGGGATTAGAACCAGCGTCCACATGGGCTCCTGGCGTGTTCAAGGCAAGGACTTTAGCCACTACGCTGTCACACCGGGCCCAAACATTTTTAAATTGAGGCCTTGAATCAGTGCACAAATATGAATTGATACAAAAATAGACATTAAAACCATACAAATTACAACTAAGGAAAAGTCTTTTTAGTTCCCCACCAAATAGCCTCCTGGCTTTGCTTGTTCTTGTAATGCCTGAGAAGCTTGTTAACGTCTCAAATGTATTTCAGAGGCATTTGACACTGTGCTTTTTAAAAACAACCTCTCACCTGGGTATTCTTGACCTTTTCTTTTTTTGGTAAAAATATGGTACCATTTTTAAACAGCTCAAAAAGAAAACATCAGTATGATTATAAAATCTACCAAATTAAGAGTTGATAGAAGTATCATAAATTTTAGATGTCTGTTCAGATTTGTAGCATCTTGTTTGGATATTTGAAAGACTTGAAAAGGGTAGTTTGAATAAACCGTGCATTTTAAGTAAGTAGTGTTGATTTGTTGTTTTAAATCCATTTTTGATGCTGTTGCTTTGGTCTTGTTAAGTAAAATAATGAAGACATTAAATCTCAGTAAAAACGAAAGAATGGAGTATAATGATTCTTTGGTAGTCTGCTGTTAGGTTGTTTATGAGCATGGTCGATTTCAAATGTTTGGTGTTTTTAAAAAAAAGGCTAGGGTTCTGTTGCAGCATGAACTCTTGAGGTGTACATGCAGATTTTGCTGGGTTTGACAAATTAGCACCAATCTAAGATGTCTGTCTTGTTTGTTCATAGGATTTTATATTTTTTTGTGATGCTGTTGCATCATGGATTAACCCAAAAGATGACCTCAGAGACATGTTCTGTAAGGTAATTAAGTCTTTATGGTACCCGATCTTGTGACTATTAAAGTCGTAGTTGGAAGCTTAGATTATTTGTACACTTTGCATGAGAGTTGGGCTCTTCCGGTCAGTGCTTGGACTCTGGGTGAAGAGCTTTTCACGGTTGCAGCCGTGATCGGGAGGGCGTGTGCCTTGACACCTGTCCTGTACGCAGTCCTTCTGAGCCACACTTCCCACTCCATGTAGGAGAGATGGCTGTGTGGGTGTGGCCCGAAGCTGAGGAATGGAGAAGTCCCATTGTCACGGAAATGGAACTGGTGTAGTTCTTCGCTTTGGTACATACTCTCGGCTGTAACAGATTTAAAAATGAAGCAGTTATGCATTTCAGCCAATGTTAAAATGAGTGAATCGGATTTTAACAGTGGATCCAAAGCACTTTAAAAACTTGACATGGAAATTACTTTGGTGAATTTCATACGTTTTTTTACGTTGGTTTCTCTTTAGTAAAAGGTGGAAGGCTGCTGACTTTGTCAAAGCAGAGTGTAAACACTTGCTGTGACGTGATTAAGCTAATTATGGAATCATAGCAAGTAACAAGTGAGAACCACAACTTTGATCAGAGTTGACCAGATCCGTGGTGATCGATTTCATAAGCTGTGCAGACCCGAGGTTTTCCTTTTTATTACTGAGAAGGTCATCATTGTTCGTTCTTTACAGATCCTTCATGGATTTAAAAATCAAGTTGGGGATGAAAATTGGAGGCGTTTCTCTGACCAGTTTCCTCTTCCCCTAAAAGACCGTCTGGCGGCGTTTTATGGTGTTTAATTGAATACACTGCAGCTGCAATCCCAAAACTAGGGGTAAGTGGCAAGGAGTTTGAAGTTTTCACAGTAGGCTAGCAATGCTCAGTCACATTAAAAGCCTTTGTTTCCTATGGGGGTTGAACAACAGCAGCATGATACTACCCTAGGTTTTAAAATTGCTTAATTGAAAACTTTTTTTTTTTTTTAATGAACTAGTAAGCAAGATAAAATGAATGACCCATTTGAATCCTAGATAGAAATCCAGGTTGGTACGCTGGCTGGATTTTCTGGCACTGCTTCAGCTAGTTTATTAATTTATTTTAAAAGAACTTTGAGTAAAACATGGTTGACTTTTTAAGTATACATTTAGAGGCCTTTAAGGAAAATTCAAGTAGAGGTAAAAGTTTTGGCTGTATAGCTAATTCTTCCCTACCCCACCCCGTCCCCTTTGTTTGTTGTAAGATTTGTTTGGCAAGCTAACTAGTTTGTCTGTTTAAAAAGCATAGTTATTAGGGAGAGAGAAAAAGTTGTTGCATCTACTGGTTTGCTTCCAAGAGGCTATAGTGGCCGGGGCTGGACCAGGCAAAACCCAGGAACTGGGAGCTATCCATCCAAGTCCCTACAGTGGTGCAGGCACCCAAGCACTTGGGCTGTCTTCCATTCTTTTTCAAATACATAACCAGGCAGCTGAAAGCAGAGCAGCCAGGACCAGGAGTGGCCCCCACATGGGATGCAGGCACTGCAAGTGGCAATTTAACGTGCTGTGTCACAATCCCGTCCTTCCTTCCTGCCCCCCATAGTCGTTAACACTCATTCTTTGCAGGTATCTTACTGAGAACCTGCCCTGTGCTTTAAAATAATTAGTGAAAGATTGAGTATGTTTAAACAGCTGATAGAAGGCAAAGTCCAAGTGGACTCTTGGTCTTTGAGATTTTGTGTCCTTACGTGGAGCTAATAATTCTGAACTCTCAGCTTCGGTTCTCTCATTGACTGAAGTTACAGATGAAGTTCTGTACTGTCTTGCATGCCAGAACTTGGTACATTGCCTGGTATAGTAAGTTGGCTCAGTAAGAGTAGGAATGTTAAGTCAGGGTTATGACAAGCTTCTTTAAGCTTTGAACTGAAGTGAAAACATAACTGACTGGAAGCCAGGAGATGCACTGAATGAGTGTACTCAGTGTGTTCCAGGTTGAATTGCCCTTGCCTTTGGAACTGTTGTTTGCTTATTTACCAGGAACTAGATTTTAAGCTTGGAAAGGTTTCTTCGTCCCTATTTCTTACCTAGCAGCAGTTAACAGTAAACTGGCAGACTAACTGGCATCGCATGGGGCACGGTTCATCTCTGCTGAGGGCTGTGTGCTGCTCAGTGTCCTCCCTGGGTGTCTCTTCCCCTGTCTGATACAAGTGGCAGTGCGGGACCGTAAAAGGACACAGCTCACTTGTAATGAGTGAGTCTAGGCAGTTCATCCAGCGGTGTTTCATTTTAAAGAGAAGCAGCTGTTAAAGATAAAATTGATGTTGTTCTTTTTCTTACAGGTCCTTCGGTCTTGGAGACTCTGAGGGAGCCTCTGCACCCAGGGAAAATGTTACCCTTTACGGGGGGAAGGGTAAACCAGTAGGGGACACAGTACAATCCCCACCCTACTGGGAGGGGCGGGAGGGAGGTGTTGCCGTCACTGTATTAAGTCGATGTTGGGAAACGTTTTAACATCTGGAGCCTTTGTGGGTGGAAATCTGTCTCCAATTACAACTCTGCACTGGATGCGAAGAAGCAAAAACAAATCTATTCAGTCTACTCACAAAACAGTACATTCTGGAAAATGATGGGGAATTGTACCAAACAAGAACCATATAAATGACGCATAGGGATAAGAAAGAGGAAAAATTTTATAGCGCACAATAAAGGAAACCTAAGAACGGGGGTTACAAACAGTAAAGGAGCTTTTTCTTTTAAGTTGAAGGTTTTTATATAAATTTTCCCACGTGGTGGGGCCTCATTTTGCATGCTGATACAGAACTACACAGACGAAGCTAATAGTGTTAGAATCGGCTTGCCTTCCCGCAGTAGATACCGGTTCTTGGAAGTTACAATTTAAGGTACCCCAGAAAGAAAAAAAAAAAGGTTGGAAATAAAGCAAAAGAAATTTAAACAGTGAAACACCCTGAGAAATGCCAAATGAGTCACTCCTTTTAACTTTGTGGGGTGGGCAGGGAGAGAGGGGGAATAAGTGGGGTTGGGCGTACCAGCCTCAAATCTGTCATCTTACTTTTGCATTAAAACATTAATGTAGTGGATATAATTTGATGGTTGTACTTGATTAGATTTAATTTCTAGGCCAAGACTTTAAAGTGCAGTTTAAGGTTCAGGCATGCCTTCTGGCTCATAGTGCTTGAAAGTAACGAAAACTAGTGGGGAGTAGCATGCTTGCATCCGTGACACTGGTATTCATTTACCTATGTTGCGCCAGTTTGTGCTACAGTTTACCAATTCAAGTTAGCCCTGCATTTAAAATTCCTTCATAAGATTTGTGGGTTTTATTTTTATTAAGATTATAGATATATAAAGTACTGTAGTTTACAGCTAGGCCTTGAAATACCTTTTTTAGGATCTGTTAGGAATAAGATTGATATTGTATCGTGTGTAACCTGCACAATGTGGAAAGCTGATATACTGTGCAAAATCTTGCCTATGTACTGTCAGTGTGATGTGCTTTCTGCATGGTTATATGCTACTAGTGATTTTATCAAAAATTCTCAAATTCAAATCACATGGTCAAAGATCTGTAAGAGGCTGCATAAATGTTAGTTGGCACATAAGAAAGACAATTTGTAGAAGTTGAAAAAAAACCTGATTGCTATGTTTCAATGTTTATTCCCATTCAACATTGCCTTCTAAGCTTTCTTTTTGGTTGTTGTTTTCTTTTTTGTTTGTTTGGTCAAAGCATGATCTTGAAGATGTGTTTCGGTTCATGGATGTAATGCAGGGTTCCTACACTGTATTGGCGCATGTTGGCGGCCCTCTGTGCCCTAGGCATAAGCACACGGGGTGCAAGTTCAAAGCTACAGAGTGCCAGTCGCTTTGGAGCCTCTTCATTTCATTTGTTTAGCTTTTCTGTTATTTTTCTCTACTTACATGTATTCCTGTGAATAAATCCTTGTTAAGTTAACCCTTTACTTTTCCTTCCATGTGTATTTTCTTATATACTGTGAATGTGAAAACCTAACTGGTACACTTGACCTTGTGTCCATGTGAAAGCGCAGATCTTTTTTAGTTTGGATTGCCTGTGCAGTGTATCCCATGATGAAGGAAAAATGGAGAGATTGTCTTTTTTTTTTTTTTTTTTTTTTAACTCTGCTGGTCAGAGATGAAGCCACACCTTTCCATTTTTCAATGCTGCATATTTAATCTGCAACAACAACAAAAAAAATGTTAAGCCATAACAGCCTTTTTATGTTTTAGTTTGTCACCTTTGCATTGCGTAATAAACCCTGGATAACCATTTTTATAAGCAGTTGCTCCTCTTTGCATGGTTCTGTTCTCTCAAAGTTTTGAATGACGCACCCATTGCACTCAAGTCTGAGCTCTGTGTGTGGGTTTATAAATACTGTTTCCAAAAAGTCCAAGTGCATGGTAGCATGCAGAAAGGTGTGTGTGTGTGTGTATGTGTGTGTGTGTATGTGTGGTTTCATTTCTTTAATATGTTCTTTCATCTTCTTTCCTTTCCTTTGGCTTTGCAAATTTCAGTCGGTAGAGCCTGAAACAAAATCATTTTGTAATGCCCAGTTTATTTAAAGTTATAAATTGGATTCAGAAAGGGATGTGGCATTTTGCTTTGTGGTTCAGTTAACATTGCTGGGAGCTCAAAGTTCAGTCTTTACTATCTCAGTGTGTGGTAGCTGTTTTAACCTTAAGTTGTAGTAATGCTGGATAGTATTTCAGATATTTTGTTAGGATTTAGTATGGGAGATTAATATCCTGGAATAGGTAGTGAATATTTTAAATGGAAACAAGTAACCATTTCCTCTCTGATGGTCACAGTAGAAAACATACATGAAAAGAACTGACTCCATGCATCTGGACCTGTGTTGACTGAAAGCAATATTGTGAAGTGAGGCAGATGTTTAATGACAATGTGCCCGACTTTGCAGTCAGTTTAATACTAAAAATACTAAATTTTAAGGGAAATAATTTAAAAGAACATAAAAGTAAGTACATACTCCTGGCAACCTGAGCTTGGGCTGGCTTTGTATGTGTGTGTTCCCCCTTGAGGGTATCGTTTCTCCCTAATGTGTGTTGCAGATGACATAGTGTAGCACAGGAGTTGGCAGAGGCCATTTTAAGTTCTCTTTTGAGGTAAGCTTTGATTTAGCATTTACTGTTCTGAGAAGACCTAATCCATCATGGGATAAATATTATATATATACATATATATATATATATAAACCGCAGCTGAGTTGGCGTGTAGTCTCACTAGTTCTGAGTGTTGCCTGAGCGTCCTTGATGGTGGGTTTGTCTTGGTGACGTTGCAGTGTTCCTGGCTCTCGGCAGGCTTCGGGCACGGCTTCCTGCAGCTGCTCCTCACACACTAAGTGCTGAGTGCTGTTGCTGTGCTCAACTGCACAGCCAGCCGCTGCTGGGGACGGAGATTTTCTACTTGAATCTTTTTATGTTGTAGGAACCTCAGGAGGTCCGTGTTTACTGTTTGATATATGCCTTCTTTTCCCTGTTTGAGCTTCTCTCTTTGAAGGATTCTAACAGAACAAAAGCTGCTGATCAACCTAAGTTGGAAACAGAAAGTGTATTTTTAATGTAATTTAAATGCACGTTTGGCAGTTCCGTGTTACAGTCCATTAGCAGGTGAACCTAGCACCACAGATTTTCATTTGTTCAGGAAAGGATGTTGCTTTTTGTATTGTCTGATCTCTTCAGTGACTGCATATTGTATTAAAAAAATCACTTTTATATTTTTGGTTGGTTGTTTCCCAAATAATCAACATGTAAATAGTCTTCGAGAGCCAGTTCTGATGCTTTGCGTTATTGCTACTTGATTTTGTTACTAAGCAAGTAGATTTCAGACTAGGTTTGAAAACACTTAACCAAGCCATTACATATTACAAACAAAACAAGTAGCATACGTTTTGTAAGTAACATATTGATATAAACACTGTGATTTTTTTGGTTAAGACTTTTTCATTGATCTGAATTGCTTAAATTGCATATATTGTAAAATAGAATCAGATGTATATTTTAGAATAATTTCAACTTTCCTCTTAATGCTTTGTCTACTCCATTGTAAAATATCGAGATGCTCGTTTTGTCTCAGGTGACTGCTCTCGGCAGTTTGGTTTGGTGACATGCTATAAAGGGTCCTCATATGTTTTTCAACGACTTTCATTGAGAATCTTCCCATTTGGTCTATTTCTTTGGTTTTGTTTTTATTTAGTTTTTTTTTTCCCCCAATTATTCTAGCAGGCAAGGGTGGTGTAAAACCTCCTCTGACAAATCTTTTGCATGCGGGTTTGTGTGAAAGCGAGTTAAATTTGATCCTCCCTTTTCTCCGAATCTTCAAAACAGCAAAATGCAAATTTGTCTCTACTCTGTAAAGCTGTTCCGCATAGCTGAAATGCCAGGATAAAACTGTGTCTTAAACTCTGTAGTGTAAACATAAGTTCTTTTGCCATGAGGAAAATGGTTTTTAGCTTCATAAAGTTAATCTATATTATTCATATTGAATGTATTTAACAGATAATGGTGCAAAAACATTCTTCCCAAGAGAAGGACGCCTCATGCGTAGCTGTAGTGCAAATCCTTCCTTTGGTAGTAGTGAAAAACACGGCTTGGCTTATGGAGTTATTTTTGCAAATAATACAGGGATTGGGTAGCAGACACTAACTGCTGGTACTTTTACTGTGAAGTGCTGGCATTGAAGCCGTGCCAGCTGGTCCGGGGTGGTCGAGGACCCGGGAGAATCCCAAGGACAGGCTGTGCCCACAGTGTTAGCTGGTAGTGACACCATGCAGTGGCTCTGTGCGCCAACAGTGCGTTTCACAGCGTAACAGCCATGGAGACGGCTCCTGTCTCCCGAATCTTTACGTCAAGGTTAGTTACATGCACCTGCAGACAGTCAAGGACAGCTTTGCTCCACATTGGCATTACTTCAATGTACATCATCTTTATGTCTAATTAGTACACCTATTTTTTAGGTTTTAGTTTCTTAAACATTTAAGTTACAGCAACTTTTTTACGGCTTGTATCCTTAGAATGTGTTGTGGTTTTGTTTTTTAGAGATGCATTATGACAGAATATGTGCGTGATTTTGAGGAAAGCGAAAGTGATGATTTTTTTTGTCACCTTTTAACACATGAAAAAAATCTGTTTGCCAAGCCAAATCTGTTTGCCAAGGTAATCTGTTGCTAATTAGAAGACCAGTAGGTTTCTTTGTATTACAGTTTTTGTTGGTGTATAGTAGGAGCCACTCCAGCTAGCTCTCTGAATGCCTGTCTGTGTGTTTTGGTTAGCCTGAAAGGCAGTCCGGGGCCCCTCCCGACAGGGGCCTCCTGAAGGGGTCCTGCTGTACTTCCCAGCTTCATTTTGTTTTTCTTTGTGAATGTGTAAGCAGACAGAGTGTGGGTGACTTCATGGAGGTAATCATTAGGCAATACTGTAGAATTAATTTTACTTAATAGTTTATCTGATGAGAAGAGACATGTAAACGTGGTAAATGACTTCATATCTGAAGCAGTTCGGCTGTTCATGTCAACAGTGGGTGCAATAATTCAGTAGTGTTAGCTTTAGTTATAAATAACTGGATCTTTCTGCTGACAACTTAGGTTGTATGAGTTATGCTTAAAAGCTTTAAATCTGATGTTTTCCTGTACCTGCCACACTATGTTAGAATGTGTCCTTCAAACAGATCTTCCTGCAACTTCTCAAAATGTACTAAATTGATACTCCTTCTAACTCTGTGCTAACAGATCTTCATTTTAAATAGAATACGGTTTTAATTTTTGATAAGCTGCTGACTTTTAAAGAGAGTTTTTTGGGGCCACCAAATATTTTGGATCATGCAGAGAATATATATTGTACTGTAGTAATTTTGTATTTACATTTGTATGATGTGACATAATAGATGTGAATGTTAATCACTGCTTGACTCTGTTAATAAAGTTGTTTAACTATAGATGTTGCACTCTGATTTTTACTAAAAGGAAATGACCTTGGTTCACAACCCTCCCCTATTTTGGGTCATTTAGGTCTTTTGGTTTGGTTTTGGTTTTTTGTTTGTTCTGTTTTGTTTTTGTCTAGTTTGGACTTTTTGTTTGTTTTTCCCTTAGCTTACACAATAGAGCGTTCTTACTATTTAACGTCTTTTTTAATTGAGCATTTTCTTATTTGTATAGGGTGGTGAAACCTATTTTTCTCTATGTTGAAATTTCTAAACAATCAGTTTTACCTGCAGCTGTTTGAGAGTGGGGAGAATACTGCTTGGCAAAAGGAACATTCCAGGTGAAGTTACCAATACGGAACGCTGACGTCAGGGCGGACTGCATGGCTGTGCTTCGTGTTTGTCCTGTAGGGCCTTCCCTTCACCCTTCAGACACTTAAACAGTATTCCTCAGGTTGTAATCCATTAATATAGTTGCATGTTACTAATTGAATGTATTAATCAATACTCCAGTAGACATACACATCACCAAAAGTTTAGTTTACTTAAGATTTAGAACAGAAAAGGGCCTAGGGACAAACTAGTACACCCCAAAAACCTGCTTAAAATAAGTGAGGCTTGGATCTCTTCCCCTCGGTTACCTGTGTGTAAGAAGTTTGAGATACTTCAGTTGTTTTTGAGGAAAGGGAAAAAATGGAACCTGGGTATCATGTCCTAAAACACATCTTCAAGAGAGAGTTTCAGATTCCAGAGTTCAGGCTTAGGATATAGAAGAAAGTTCAATTCTGTACAAAACACTAATTATTCAAGGTTTTAATTTGCTGCTACAATCAGAAATTGTGCTTGAAGCTGACAGTCATTAACGTTTAAAGAAACTAAAAGTCCTGTTAGGTAAAGGGTCTTTTTCCTCATTTGAACAATTGAGCTGCCTTGGTAAATGAACAAGGCTGGCTTTCTGGTTTCTAAAGCCGACGGGCGTTTTCACCTGCAAGACAGTGATCTGGTTCCAACAACTCCCGTCTCGTGTGCTTAGGAATGATTACAGAGACATCCACTGGGGCTACACAGGGCCAAGTCTGGATTTTCTCGACTGAACAGTTGAATAAAGGAAGTGCCTGGAACTGACTCATCTGTGATGCTGAATCTTTGTCAACCTGTGAAGTGTAAGACCAGGTTGCAGTGTCTCTAGTGTTCATTTAGATGGCTTGTGAATCAGCTTGAAGGTGCAACACAACTTCCTGAGTCATTAGCATACAGATAGGCAATGATTATTGGACACTCTAGTAGGTATGTTGCATCCAGACTGTCAGGAAATATCCAGTCCCATCGGAGCCGTATTCTCTGTGCTCAGTTCAGATTCCTTACTGTTGGACTAACAAGAAATTAGGTCTAATCTTTCACAGAAGGTTGTAATGAGGTTCCCAAGGCATGTATGCATGTGTAGTGGTTTCCTAGTGGACATGTCAGGTCAAGACCAGGTGGGTGGAGTCATGTGGCCAGTGGAAGTTGTGCCAAGGTGCACTGTTGGTGTGATCATGTAATGTTCCACGTGGACGATGTGAACCTGTGCCTCCATATGGCATGGTCGATAATTTCCAGTCTTGCATTGCAGGCTGCTGTTGTCTCACAGGGAGACAGCTGCCTGCTCACGAGTGCCATGAGAAGCAGCCGAAGATGATGTCCCTGCAGGAATCTCACTGGTTCAGATGGACTGTGGGGGAGAAGCTACAAGAGAATCAGGGTGCAGAGATGTGAGATCGAGTCTACAGTTGTCTGAGATTGTTGTGGGAGAAGCCAGCAAGGACAAATGCCATGGGATAGGAAAGCTTGATGTGTTACATAAGTAACGGACGAGCTGGAACGCCCAAAGCGAGGCAGACAGCTAACTGGGAAGGTAGCGAGAGATCAGCAGGGCAACAGTGATGAAGGCAGAAAGGAGGCCAGGGCGTGTTTCAGGGTAAGCCTGCAAGCTCAGCACTGGATGTGCACTGTGAGGTAAGAATCTAGGTAGATGCATCTTTGGCCTTTTGGCCCTTTGGGTTCAGCCATTAGCTTTAAGAAACAGCATGAGAGGGTTCAGAGGTGATAACCTGGCTGAAGATAGAAAACGAATTTTTTTAAAGGTTTTTGCTTGTTGTTTTATTGGAAAAAAGGAGAGAGAAAGATCTTCCATCCACTGCTTCACTCCCCAAGTGATCGTCAACAGCTGCAGCTGAGCTGGTCCGAGGCCAGGAGCTTCTGGGTCTCCTTCTGGAGCTGCGGGGTCCCAAGGCTTTGCGCCATCCTCAACTGCTTTCCCAGGCCACAAGCAGGGAGCTGCGACACAAATCGGCACCCATGTGAGATCCCACCACATCCAAGACAGGGACTTAGCCACCAAGCCTGATGTTTCAACCCACAAAACCAAAGTCATCTGAGGGCTGGAGAATGACAAACAGCTTGGATCTGGGCACCAAAAACTTCCAGATGAATCTCACACCTGGGTAACAGGAACCCAAATACTTGGGACCATCTTCCGCTGCCTCCCCAGGCACATAAGCAGAAGGCTGAGTCAGAAACAGACTACCTGCACTTGGCACATGCGAAGTGGGTATCCCAGCTGACAGCTGGAGCCCCTGGTTTTATGTAAGACTTGTGGCCAGTGGTGTGGGCCTAGCAAGTTGAGCACTTGCTGCGTCCCGTGCAAGCACCATTTTGGATTCTGGGCTTCCTCACTTCTAATACAGCTCCCTGCTGATGTGCCTGGGAAAGCAGCGGGCCACAGCTCAAGGACTTGGGTCACCCTCGCTGCTTCCATCCGTCCCAGCTCCAGTCATTGCAGCCTTTTGGGAAGTCAATTGGAAGATGGAAACTCTCTGCCTCTCAGTTCAGTGTCTTTAAGAGAAAGTTTACAGGACAGTTTCGGAAACTTGGTAGGTCCTTTCACCAAAAAAAAAAAAATTGGGGCAGGGGGATCAGGTGAGCAGGGGTTAAGGCTACACTTCACAAGTCATTAAGAGAAATAAGGGTGTGATTAATTCAAAGTGGCGGGCGTGGTTGGTTGAAAGCTACCTAAGCTGACACAGTCGGGCCAGCACCGTACATATATGCAGTCCATGGTGGGGTGACTTTTAAGCAATGCGCACCTGTTACAGCTTCTTTGACCTAAACTCATTTCCTAACTGCTTAACCCACAACAGCCC
This sequence comes from Ochotona princeps, assembly GCF_030435755.1. Taxonomy (NCBI): domain Eukaryota; kingdom Metazoa; phylum Chordata; class Mammalia; order Lagomorpha; family Ochotonidae; genus Ochotona; species Ochotona princeps. The sequence goes on along the minus strand of NC_080859.1, from coordinate 21,956,096 downwards.
ATAGACAAATAGTGCTGAAATAGCTTTATGTACATTAATGTGGCAATAAATAAATAAATTTTAAAAAGCAAGCTCAGCAGACACCAGTTCCTGAGAACTTGGCAGAAAAGGAACCAAAAATGCATCCGTGAAACTGCCTCCACTAGAGGGAGCCAGTTACCTGGATAAACGCTGACTGCAGCACTTTGTAGGAAGCAAGGCAGATCCGTATCATCAGCTGATTTCTACACTCTAGGCTCATGTCAGATTGACAGTGTAGGAAGATAACCCTGACAGTGGTTTTATTCAGAGCAGTTTTTAAATAATAGTATTCTCTGCGGCGTGCAGGGTGAGGATATTTCCTAAAGACCAAATGTAAGGTTTTCATCCAGACAGGATATAAGGTTGAGCATTGCTTCCAAGCTTCCAGGTGAAGCCTTGCTGTGTGTGGGCCTCACAGGGGCCTCAGAGTTCCTTCTGACGGTAACGATGATAAAGAGTTTATGTGAACTCAGAAGGCCAGGGTCTTTGCCCAAGTGTCTGCAGTGCCCTGGGAAATTCCCGAGACGAAGCAGACAGTCAATAAATATTTGTTGAATGAAGGATGTCTACGTGCTTAATGTGTGTTAGCTTGTCTTCCGGGCAGCTTCTAAGGTCAATGCTGTTAATTCCTACTTCACCGAAAAGCAAGCAAGTGCACTGGGCAGCGGAGCCAAGGTGGGAACCAAGTATGCACCCACACACCCGTGTGCGCGTTCTTGGTCCTGTCAGGCTGGCGGTGCACCGGGCCACCACCTGCGATCCCAGGCCTGGCAGCATGGAGAGGATCTTCCCACGCTCCGATCTGGTCCAGGGAGGGGATGGGAAAGAAGCAAGACGGTGATCAGGTTAGCATCCACTCAGGGGCACCACGCTCCCCCCAGCCCGAACCCCTGTTCTTTACCTGATGCTGCCTTGCAGTTTCTGGAAGGAAAGGAATGAATTGTCCTGACCCCAGCCTGGCCCTGCTCCTGCCTGCCCTGTCCATGACCCACATGGAGTCATTTCCTGGGTCTTTGGCTGGGCCCAGCCACGCCCATGGCTACCCAATGGGAATTGCTATTCCAGCTGTGTTATTGTCACAAGGAATTTCATGTTATGTTGCTGCTTATGCTCGTCTTTTGAAGCCACCGATTTGATCTCATTTGCAGTGCTGATAAGGAAGAGCTGCTTCCTGAAAACTTTTTTAATCTGCCGGAAGTCAATATATAAGTCAAATAGCGGTAGAGTTGGTTGTTAATAAAACTCATTTACTGTTAGCATAATCCATTGCCTACCTACACCAGATGGTATTCTGTATTCTTTGTGGTTGGACATTAATGTCCTGTAGCTCTGTATTTCACTTTGAATGGGTATCCCAGTAGAAACAGATCTATTGAATTGTTCAGGAAAACCTATAAACATTTTAGAAAGCCGCTCCTGGGAAACCCAAAAGCCTGTTGACATTCAGATTTATTCAGCTTTTGGATGTCGATTTCTTGTGATCCCAACGTTGACTGATCATAACTTCTCCAGCCTTGGCCCCTCTGCTCCTCGGGCATGCAAAGAGGAAGGCCCCAGGCCCGTGTACTGTCCCTTTGCCATGCCTGAACTGGCTGGTCCCTGGGTACTCCTCCCCCACAAGCGAAAGTACCTGCCCCAAGGGGCCTTTCCTCCCCACACAATCTGCCATCATCTCCCCCCATTTTATTTTTCAGATCAAGACACTTGGTGTTGGCCCAGAGGGCACGGCAGTAGCCTTTTGTGCCAGGGCGGAAGGCAGGCTAGCGGGGGGTCTAGGGATGTGGGCTTGCAGGAAGTCTGGGGGATGGCGCCGGCCAGAGTGTGAGGGGACCTGGGGCTCACGTCCAGGCAGGGAGACCTGGCTTGGGGATTTCCCCACATGTTTGGTCCCTGGCAGGATAGGAAGGGAAAGGCCTAATTTAGCAAGCCTGGCCTGGTGGGCTGGTGCACCGGGTTTGGGGAATTTTGAAGCTTGGATCTTGAGTGTGTAAAAGGGCAAGGTCCCAGGCCAGCACATGCGCCAGGCCCTTGGGACCCTGGTGGACAGGCAGAGTTCCAGAACAATACTCCACCCCACTGGAAGAGTGGGCTCTGGAAGGCTGGGCTGGGGAACCTTGGGCACAGGAACTATGGATTTCCCAGGGAAGGGGAAAGGAGGGAAGGAGATGTGTGGGAGGGAGGACCACTGAGGGAGAATATTGCAGGTGAGGAATGGCTTCTGCGGACTCTCATCCACAAGGCCACACTATACTTGCAGGTAAGTAAGGAGGCTCAGACCCAGTGGTTAGGAGAGGAGAAACTAGGCTGCAGTTCCCACTGGTGTACATGAGGGCCAACTATGTGGTGGGCTGGTTAGACTGTGCTGCAGCACTCAAAGGTTTACATAAGAGATGGTGCTGGAGACAGAACTGAACCAGCAATTGCAACTACCAGTGTGTGCGTAGGCTGGTGTGGGGACAGACAGAGCCGGACCCCTTACCGGCAAGCACACACAAGGGCCAGGTCTGGGATCACCTCAGTCAAGATTTCTTTGAGGGTCCCCCAGATGAACCGCTGGACTCAGAACTCCAACCCTGGGGAGAATCACAGACTCTGGTCTGACAGTGGAGTGCATATATCAGAACTGGCCTCCTCAGTGGCTTAGGCGGAGCAGTGGACGGCATGCTCAGATGCACATGGAGGATATGGCAGTCCCATTGAGACCTGCAGAGGACATGTGGTACCACAGCACAGGAAGGAGGGCAGAACAAATTGGACAGCTATCCCAGCCAAGCGTTGACAGCAACTATCTGGGTGAATGGAGACTCTGGGTGAACTATGTCAGCCAGTGGACCTTGGAAGGATTTCCTCATCCTTGTATCTTTGAGATCGACAGCATCTCAGACCTATCAAAACCGCTTGAGCAGAGCCCTCGGAGGATGCTCCACCCTGGGGACCCTGGGATGATACCTTGTGGCTGTTGCCCATCCCTGGGTACTTGATGGTGTCGGGAGGCTGGGTACAACTTCTCCACTCCTCTCCCTCCTTAACCCAGATACAGGAAGAAGAGGAAAAAAAATAGAAACAATGGGCTCACTTTCCCCTGATCCTCAACACTTCCCACCCTAATCACCTATGTAAACATCATCAAAAATGAAATTTGGGCCCGGCAGCGTGGATCCCATATGGGTGCCGGTTCTAATCCCGGCAGCTCCACTTCCCATCCAGCTCCCTGCTTGTGGCCTGGGAAAGCAGTTGAGGACGGCCCAATGCATTGGGACACTGCACCCGCGTGGGAGACCCGGAAGAGGTTCCAGGTTCCCGGCTTCGGATTGGCGCGCATCGGCCCGTTGCGGCTCACTTGAGGAGTGAATCATCGGACGGAAGATCTTCCTCTCTGTCTCTCCTCCTCTCTGTATATCTGGCTGTAATATAATGAATAAACTCTTTTTTTTTTTTTTTTTTTTTAATTATTTATTATTTAACTTCAGTAATTACATTGTATTATGTGACACAGTTACATAGATACTTGGGTTCTCCCCACCCCTCCCCAAACCCTCCCACCATGGTGGATTCCTCCACCTTATTGCATAACCACAGCTCAAGTTCAGTTGAGATTTCCCCATTGCAAGCGTATACCAAACATAGAGTCCAGCATCTTATTGTCCCGTCAAGTTCAACGGTTTCTTAGGTATACCCTCTCTGGTCTGATGACAGAGCCAGCAGAGTATCATCCCAGTCAATTGAAAGCTCCAACATACCATCAGCAAAAATTTACATCATTATGGAATTAATTGACATAGTAATGAGTAACCAATATGTTAAAAGTAAATGCGGGTTCCCAGCCACCTTCTGTGACCACCTCACCTATACTTCAATTTTAGTTTATACACAACATATAACATTCAAAACATAACATGTTATACATAACATCATATCATCTTAAATTAAGGCAAACATGTGGTATTTAACCTTTTGGGATTGGCTCATTTCCCTTAGCATTATGGTTTCCAGTTTGGCCCATTTGGCCACAAAGAACTGCATTTTGTTTTTTTTAATAGCTGAGTAGTATTCCATGGAGTAGATGAACCATAGCTTTCTTATCCAATCCTCTGTTGATGGGCATTTTGGTTGTTTCCATGTTTTTGCAATTACTGATTGTGCTGCTATGAACATAGGAGTACATGTTGGTTTCTCATAGAACAAGTGTTCTGGATATATTCCTAGGAGTGCTATTGCTGGATCATACGGTATGTTGAATTTGAGTTGTTTGAATATTCTCCATACTGATTTCCATAGAGGCTGTACCAACCTGCAGCCCCACCAGCAGTGGAGTAGGGTTCCCTTTTCCCCGCAACCTCGCCAACAAGTGTTGTTGGTGCTTTTATTCATGTGGGCCAGTCTTACTGGCGTTAGGTGGTACCTCATTGATGTTTTAATTTGGATTTCCCTTATTGCCAGGGAACTTGAGCATTTTTTCATATGTTTATTTGCCATTTGGGTTTGTTCCTTTGTGAAGTGTCTGCCCATTTCCCGTGCCCATTTCTTGAGTGGCTTGTTTGTTTTGACATTTTGGTTGTTTTGTAGCTCTTTGTATATTCTGGATATTAGCCCTCTATCACCTATGTCGTGTGCGAAGATCTTCCTCTCTGTCTCTCCTCCTCTCTGTATATCTGGCTGTAATATAATGAATAAACTCTTAAAAAAATGAAATTTAATAAAACACCCCCCAAAAAGTACCTTTCCTTTGGGAATTGGAAATAAAGATCCTCAATGAAGAATCATTAGCCTATTCCAATATCGACAGTTTCTCAAGACTTCTCACAGTCTTGACAGTTTCAATGATCTTGGCATTTTGTAGAATTTTCCTCCCTTTGGGATTGTGTGCTGTTTTCTCATGACTAGGCAGGAGTTACAAATTGGGCGGGAGAACACTGTGACATGGGTACCACTTACTCCTGAAGGGATTCTCCGGGGACTGTGACAGTCTGGCTGCCAGCCCAGCCCAGCCCTTGCTGCGGTATCTCCCTTTCACTTTCTTTGCTACACTCTTGGAAAGTGAGTCATTAATTCCAGCCCAGGCTCACGTGGACAGGAACCAGACGTGACCTCCCGGAAGGGGGGATTACCTCCCTAGATCACCTGTAATTTCTGTCTCAGGAAGACCTGCCCCTTCTCTCTTAGGTGTCAACTAATCATTTGTATCAGTGTAGACTCCTAGGTGTGGTTTTGCTTCATTTTCTATAAAGACTTTTTTCAGCTTTTTATTTGAAATGCAAATTTTACAGAGAGAGAAAGAGAGACAGAGAGTAAGATCTTGCATCTGCTGGATCAGGCCCAAAGTGACGAACAGCCAGAGCTGAGCTGATCTGAAGCCAGGAGCCAGGAGCTTCTTCTGGGTCTCCCACGTGGGTGCAGGTCCCAAGGCTTTGGGTTATTGTCCACTGCTTTCCCAGGCCATAAGCAGGGAGCTGGATGGGAAACCAGTGCCCGGATGGAAAGCTGACGCTGCTAGGCAGATTACCATGCTAGTCACCAAACTGGCCCCAATGAGTGATTTTTATTTTGGGGGTTATAATTTTATGCTATGATTTTGTTGTTGAATTGCTCTGACTTGGGGCATTGAGAGCCCTTTCCCATTGAACCCAACACATTCTGACACTCCCTTGGCCTGTTTTGTTTTTTAGTAAAACTTTCCTTTCCAGTACTCCATGATGCTCCAGCTCTAGAATCAACTATTTCATCATAGAATCTGTTTTCTATTGGAAAATGGGATGTGGAAACCAAGATGTGTGTGTGTGTGTGCGCGTGTGTGTGCGTGTGTGTGCGTGTGTGTGTGTGTATGTGTGTGCACGCGCGCTAACCCACAACACCAGCATCTGTATGGCTGCATAAACAGCTTCAGGCTGACACAGCCAAGTCTAACCCAGCCTGGTGCGCCAGGTGCACAAACCTTGCCTTGCTTGCCTGCAACTGATTTTTCTGAAAGTAATAAAACTGGCTCCAACTAGTTTCTACTTATTTGCTCAACCCTATTACACATGCAGTGATGAATTAGCCAAACCCTTGCGGGAAGCCAGCTCACCAACTAATGTGATTACAGCACGTGTGAAGTAGTTTCTGACTTGAGCCTTGCATGATCCAGTTGGAACACAATTTTCCGGTCACTGAGGTCAGCTGGCGTTTGCACTGTTCTCTTGGGCAAGGTTATGTCTTACACTTGAGACAGAGTTAAGTCCACGTGTCTCGAATCTGCATGGATTCCCATCACGTCGGTTTACCGACTGGTGTTTAAAAACGTGTACAAACAAAAAGCCCTATTTCACAAATGTAGCAAGTCTTCTCTCTCCTGTCCCAAACTACACCTCTCTGTGTGCCCTCTCGGTATACAACCACTGCTGGGTTTTCCACACCTAACGCTTTGCCCTCTTGATAATATCACATAAAATGAAAAGTATAGGGCCGAGCACAGTAGCCTAGCGACTAAAGTCCTCATCTAGTACGCGCCGGGATCCCAGTGGGCACTGGTTCTAATCCTGGCAGCTCCGCTCCCCATCCAGCTCCCTGCTTGTGGCCTGGGAAAGCAGTTGAGGACTGCCCAAAGCTTTGGGACCCTGCACCCGCGTGGGAGACCCAGAAGAGGTTCCTGGTTCCTGGCTTCGGATCGGCACAGCACCGGCCGTTGTGGTCACTTGAGGAGTGAATCATCCTCTCTGTCTCTCCTCCTCTCTGTATATTTGACTTTCCAATACAAATCAATCAAATCTTTAAAATAAGAATGAGAAGTGTAGGGAGCTGGCATTGTGGCACAGCACATTAACCTTCTGCCTAGGAAGCAGTGTTCCACATAGGAGCTCCTGTTCTACTCTGGCTTAGCTCCCTGCTGCTGTGCCTGGAAGGCAGTGGAAGAGAGTTCAAATACTGGACGCTTGCTGCTCATACAGGAAACCAGGTGGAGTTCGTGGTTTCCAGCTTTGGCCTGGCCCAGATATAGCTATTGGAGCCATTTGGGGACTGAACCAAGCGATGGAAACTCTCTCCCTCTCCCTTCCTGTTCCTCATTCTCTGTCACTTTTTCAAATAAATCATGAAAAATATATTTTTATTTGAAGGGCTCAGTTACAGAGAGATATTTTCCTTTCGTTAGTTCACTCCCCAAATGGCCACAAGGTCCAGAGCTGAGCTGGTCTGACGCCAGAAGGCCAGTTTCTTCTGGGTCTCCCGTGTGGATGCAAGGACCCAAGGACTTGTGCAATGTATGCTACCCACCCAGGCTTTTAGCAAAGAGCTGGATGGGAAGTGGAGCAGCTGGGGCTTGAATGGGCACCCAGACGTATGCTCTATACAGGCGGAGGCTTAGCCTGATATGCCATGGTGCCAGCCCTCCAAACTAAATATTTTTAAAAAACAAACAAAATGTAGATAGTGGATGGGGACACATTTGGTAGAGCGGATAAGATGCTGTTTGGGATGTCTGGTTTTGAGCCCTGATTCTACTTCAGATTCCAACTTCCTGCTAGTGTATACCCTGGGGTGTACCCTGGGAGTCACTGAAAAGTCCCCCTCACATTGGGGGACCCAGACTGAGCTGCATGCTGCTGGCTTCAGCCTGGCCCCGCCCAACCAACGAGGACAGCAAATAGAAACCCTCTCTGTTTTTCAAACGATATGAAATTAAAGAATTCTAAAAGGTAAGAATACATCACCTTTTCTTTCTTTCTTTCTTTCTTTCTTTCTTTCTTTCTTTCTTTCTTTCTTTCTTTCTTTCTTTCTTTCTTTCTTTCAATGTATCTTATTTGAATGACAGAGTTAGGGTGAAAGAGATCTTTCATCTGCTGATTGACTCACCAAATGGCCTTGACAGCCAGGACTGGGCCAGGCCAAAGCCAGGAGACTGGAGCTCCATCTATCTGGATACAAGGACTCCAAGGACTTGAGCCCTCTTCCTCTGCTTTCCTAGGCATGTTAGCTGCAAACCAGATCGGAAGCACAGCAGCTGGAACTTGAACTAGTGCCGAACTGGGATGCTGGTGCCACAGGCAGGAGTTTAACCTGCTGCGTTCTGATGCCAGCCCCAGGAGACAGCATTTTGAGTATGGCCTCTTTCACTTAGCAAAATGTACTTAAGATTCACCTGCGGGGCCAGTATGGTGGTACAGCAAGCTAATCCTTTGGCTGTGGGCACCAGCATCCCATATAAGCAACAGTTTGTGTCCTGGCTGCTCCATTTCCAATCTAACACCCTACCAATGGCCTGGGAAAGCAGTGGATGGTGGCTGAAGTTCTTGGGCACCTGTACCCCTGTGGGAACTTGGAAGCAGCTCCCAGTTCCTGGCTCCTGGCTTTGGGCTGGCCCAGCTCTGACTGTAGCAGCCGTTTGGAGAGTGAACTAGCAAATGGAAGATCTCTCTGACTTTCCAAGTAATATGAAGATTCACCCACTCCTTTTACTGCTAAATTCTCTGTATGACTATCCTGTAGACCCCATGTCAGTTTTTGTAAATCACAGATTAAAGCTACTATGGGACCCAGTGTGATAGCCTAGTGGCTAAAGTCCTCTCCTTGTGCTCTGAAAGGTAAGCTTGAGGGCAAGCATTGAGTCTAGCAGTAAAGGTGCCCACTATTGGAGCACCAAGGCTCCACCTTTGGGAGCAACACTGAAGGCCCAAACAAGTGTCTTCCTTCCCCAAAGCCCCCACCTGCACCCAGGCCCGGCCACTGTGGGTATGAGGGGGCCGAACCAGTACATGCATGTTCACACCCTACACATACATGTTCTTTCCATCTCTTCCTCACGAGTTAATAGTGAAATTTTTCTTTCAATGCAAAAAAGCATGAAACCCAGGCACAAAGTTCTCATAAAACGCACTCTTGTTGGACTTCCTGAAGCACCTTCATGTCCATCACGGGCAGGAACACTGTTTTACCAGAAAAGAAACACGTCAAGCTGTGTCTTTGTTAGATATGTCAACTGTGATCTGGTTCAGGTGCTGGGCACCGTGTTTCTCAAACGGGAGGGACTGTCTGCCCCTCAGTGATTATTTAGTAACTTGTAGGCTAAAAACGGTATGCAAATATCCTGTTTTCCATTACATGTCTGGTTGCTTTTGCTTTTATGAAGCATTCTTGCCTCAGTCAAGCATTGCACTTTGGATTATTAAATTGTACTTTTTAATCACACTGGGGTTCTTAAACATTCATTTGTTTTTATTTGAGTTGCAGTGAGAGAAGGAGAAACAGACAGATCTTGCATCCACAGATCTACTCCCCAAAGGGCTGCAATGGTTGGGGCTGGGTCAGGCCAAAGCCAGGATCTAGAAACTTCTTCCAGGTTTCCCATGGGGCTCAAGCACTTGAACCATCCTCTACTGCTTTCCTCTGTGCCTAGCTGTACCTGTTCCAGGGTGAAGCAGAGGTTGTTTCTGGTTAGCAAGAGCCCTTTGCATATTGGGACGGGGTAGCAGCAATCAGAGAGCCTTGTGGAGGAGACTGGGGCTTAGCACCTGCTGCTCCCTTCAGGGTCGGTCTGCAAGTCCTTTCCTCTGACCCAAGAGTCGGGAAATGCTCACTTGGCTTGTCTGCTACCTAGGCGCTCACCTTCAGAAGATGCCTGCTGATTCTCCAGTGTGCAGCACCGACATCCCCTATGGGGGCTGCTTCATGTCCCGGCTGCTCCACTTCCAATCCACTTCTCTGCCTGTGGTCTGGGAAAGCAGTAGAGGATGGCCCAAGGTCTTGGGACTATGCACCCGTGCGGGAGACCTAGAAGAAACTTCCGGTTCCTGGTTTTGGATCAGCTCAGGTCTGGCCATTGCGGCCATTTGGGGGTAGACTTTTCTTTCTATAAATCTGCCTTTCCAAGAAAAATAAATACATGTTGAAAGAAAGAGAGAAAGAAAGAGACAAGGAAGGAAGGAAAGAAAGAGAAAAAAAGGAAGAAAAGAAAGAAACAAGAAAAGAAGAAAAGAAAGAAAAAAGAGAGAGAGAAAGAAAAACAAAATGGCTAGGGGAAGAAAGTCATATTGCATAAACATCAGGAAATGCTGCAAATTGGGACTTCCCTCTCTGGCTAAGCATTTACCAAGCCTTCTGTGTGTCAGATCAAGAGAAGGTGACAGGCAAAGGACAATGCCTGCAGGGGCAAGGAAGCCGTGCTAAGAAAATCACCTGCTCGGCCCACCTGTCCCTCCCCAATCCTGAAAGGCAGCTTCCGGTAATAAAACCTCCAACTGCCAGGTAAACACAAGTTCTTGTTCCAGGGAGGAACCTCATTCCCACTCGGAGTTTCGGTTTAGCCTTACATCGACAAATCCGAACAGAAAACTAAGAGTCAGGAAAAAGAACACCAGGTCCAGGGAACAAAACTTGCCCACTCTATCAAAAACAATGTTACAAAACAGATTAAAAGCTGTAGATGAAACGGTCTAGAGCCCCAGGGTTATTTGAAAGCGTGTCACATCCAACATCTAAAAAAGAGCAGCTATGAAATTCAAGTCAGCGTGTATGGACATTTAAAAACGTGACTGCCACATCCAACAGTTGGCAAATTGAGTTCAGAGAGTCTTCCAAAATAGGACGCAAAGAAAGGAAGAAAGGAAGGAAGCAGGATGAACGAGTCATGTTAAAAACATGGAGACGGGCCCGGTGGCGTGGCCTAGCAGCTAAAGTCCTTGCCTTGAACCCCCGGGATCCCATATGGGCGCCGGTTCTAATCCCGGCAGCTCCACTTCCCATCCAGCTCCCTGCTTGTGGCCTGGGAAAGCAGTTGAGGACGGCCCAGAGCACTAGGACCCTGCACCCGCGTAAGAGACCCGGAGGAGGTTCCTGGTTCCTGGCTTCGGATCGGCGCAGCACTGAACATTGCGGTCACTTGGGGAGTGAATCATCGGACAGAAGATCTTCCTCTCTGCCTCTCCTCCTCACTGTACATCTGACTTTGTAATAAAAATAAATAAATCTTTAAAAAAAAACATGGAGAACAGGTGCAATTGCAATTGAAGAGGTACAGAACTAGAAGAAATTATCAAAGAAAAAAAAGAATATTTCCCAGAATGAAAAAAAAAGCAAGAACCATTAGATTAAAATGATCTATTAAATGTTAGGTCGGATTAATGCAAAAAGATCATCTAAAGGTATTTGGGTATTAACATGGCAAAGAAAGTAACCAGAAGACAGTGGTGCAAACCTTCTGTTGGCTGAGCCTAGATCCCACTTGTAGCTGCAGTACTGCCCAAAGCAGCAAAGGTCAAAGGGCGAGGCAGGGAGCCCCGAGCTGCAGACCTGAGAAACTGGACCCAAGACAGTCAGTGTGGAGCCCAGCAGGAGAGCTCAGCACGCCTTTGGTGGCAGCAAAAGAAGGAGGTGATTGAGTGAGGGCTTTTCTGGAAAGGGTGGGGTAAAGAAAAGGCAGAGGAAGTGAGCTTAAGCAAGAGCGACCCTACTCATCACATTTTTCAGGAAGCAGTCGGCTGCTGACCAAGGAGAGCGGAGGACAGAGGCTGCATTGTCACATGCCCCGGATGTTGACCTCAAACAGGTTTCAGAGAAGCAAAGCCGAACGGAACTGATTCACACCCGTAAGCCATGACCGTGAACACCCAATCCCGGCCTGGCACACAAAACTCCCGTCAGGAGATAAGAGCTGACAATACTGAAAGCTAAATAAAATAAATACGTAAGAATAAAAAGCGAACACAGGGAAAATGAAAAGCAGGGGTGGGGGATGTAGGTAGGAAGAACATGCTAGCCCAGGAAATGAGTGCCCTCCCCACCCCGCCAGCCCCGCCAGGGTCCCAGGCTGCCGGCTTTGGCCTCGCTCAGCTCCAGCTCTTGAAGCAGCTGTACAGTGTGGCTTGGCGTTGTAGCCTAGCGGCTAAAGTCCTCACCTTGCATGCACCAGGATCCCATATGGGCGCCGGTTCTGATCCTGGCAGCCCTGCTTCCCATCCAGTTCCCTGCTTGTGGCCTGGAAAAGCAGTCGAGGACAGCCCAAAGCCTTGGGACCCTGCACCTGCATGGGAGACCTGGAGGAAGTTTCTGGCTCCTGGCTTCGGATCGGCACAGCACCGGCTGCTGTGGTCACTTGGGGAGTGAATCATCAGACGGAAGATCTTCCTCTCTGTCTCTCCGCTTTTCTGTATATGTGACTATCCAATAAAAATATGTAAAAAAAAAAAAAAAAAGATGCTGTTTGGTTGTCTGGTTCTGCCTGCTTCTCTGCGTTTCTTTCTTTTTTTATTTTTTACAGATCTATTTATTTTTATTGGAAAGTCAGATATACAGAGAAGAGGAGAGACAGAGAGGAAGATCTTCCGTCCAATGTTTCACTCCCCAAGTGAGCCGCAACGGTCAGTGCTGCGCCGATCCGAAGCCGGGAACCTGGAACCTCTTCCGGGTCTCCCACGCGGGTGCAGGGTCCCAAAGCTTTGGGCTGTCCTCGATTGCTTTCCCAGGCCACAAGCAGGGAGCTGGATGGGGAGTGGAGCTGCCGGGATTAGAACCAGTGCCCATATGGGATCCCGGTGCGTTCAAGGCGAGGACTTTAGCTGCTAGGCCACGCCACCGGGCCCCATTTCTTCCTTTTTTTAAGGTTTGTAGTATTGTCTACATAGCTGAGAGGGATGCACGCTCATGTGGGCCTTTGGCTAGCATGGGGAGGGTCAGGTATGGGGGAAGGTGGCCGGGACAAATGTTGCTGTTTTTTTTCTCCTGTGTCCGCAGGGGAAGAAGAGGAAAAGACTGCTCATTACTGTCAAACTACATAAGCATCACAGGATGAGAGTTGGCCCTTAATCTCCCCTTATAGATCCCAATGTGGGTAAGAGTGATTTGAGTGGTTTTCATAGTTCTGAGAAGTGGTTGGTTTCATTGCTCCAGGGTTGAGAAAATTTTTCCAAGGTCTATTGACTGACAAAGTCCACCTTAGTGCAGTCACAGACCCAAAAACATGCTGCAAAGCTTGGCCAGGAAGATTGTTCCACCTGTTCTGCCTTCCATCCTCTGACAAGACAGCTAACACATGAGCTGGCGGTCCTGTCCCCCGTGTGCATCTGGGCATGCTGTCCACTGCACAGGCAAAAACCGGAGGAGGTCCAGTCCACATGATACACACAGCCTGCAATTTTTGCCTGCTGCCAGGGTCCTAGTCCAGGGGTCCCTTTGGGGAGCCCTCCAAGAAACTTCAGCTGGGGTGACCTCAAGCTTGTGTGCCAGCCAGTGCAGGATCAGGTTCGGGCTGTCATCTGCACTGGCCAATGCACATTCCAGATGTGTGTTGGATGCAGCTGCTGGATCAGTTCCACCCCAGCCCCATACCTCCCCCAAACCAACAAGTGCTGTGGCCCAGCCCAGGCAATCCACCACAGATCCAATCCTCTTGGCACCAGCCCTCATGTGAACTGGCAGGTGTTGCATTCCAATTGGGTCTGGTCTTCACCCCACTCTGCCTCAATTTCATTTCAGTGTGTGCTGTGGACTGGCCCAGCTGGCCTGCCCCCAGACCCAACATACATGTATTGCTTTCAGGTACTGGATTAGCAACCTAGCATATGTTTGCAGGTACTGCAGCCTAATTCAGTCTGGCTTATCCCTGAACCTGACCATTGTGCTCACCAGCAGAAGCTGTTGCCTAACAGGGAGTTCCCCATCTCCTACCAGACCTGCTCCCAGCAATGGAGTTTGCTGGTGGGTGCTGTTTCCCAGACTGAAATGAATACCACCAATCCTGGCACTCACAGGCAGGTACTGTAGCCTAGTCCAACTGGCTGCACCCATTCTGGTTCTCACTGGTTGGGAGCTACAGCCTGACCCAGACTGGCACACCCCTGTGTGACACGGCCTGTCCCACACCTGTTATGGCTTTCATGAGCCAAAATGGGTGCTGGAACCGATCCCTGTTTGACCCACCCCCAAACCCAGCCTACGTGTATGCAAGTGGGGGTTTCAGTCTTTCCCAGTCTGGTCTGCAAATAGACCAGGCTCTCACACTCACCAGTGGGAGCTTCAGCCCAGTAGGGGAGTCCCCAGAGTTCCCCTACCAGGACTGTTGCCAGCTCTGGGGCTTATGTGAGCTGCCCAGTGCTTCATCCTAGCCTGGCATGGCCTACCCACAGTCTCTGTCCTGACTCTTGTGGGTGCCCCTCTACCTAGGAGCCAGGGTGGTGTATCCTGGCCTGGTGTTATCAGCCTTTCTCACATATCCTTAAAAAGAAAAAAAAAATTAAAGAATAAAGCAATTATGCTGACATACTGGTATAGTTAACATAAATTTGGCATTAACGAGGTCCTGAATGTCCACCAGCTCCCGGCTGTTTTTCTCCAAGCAGTGTAACATTTGCCTAAGTACAAGGCAACCTAGCAGTTACCTGCAGCTTGGTCTGCCTTTCAACTAGAAAGTATAAATACATGGAAATTATTTTTTTGAGAAATATAGTGCATTTATTTGATTTCAAAAAAGGGATGGCTTCTTGGACAGGAAGTTTGGAAAAAGGAAGTAAAAAAGGAAAAAGCAAAAAAAAAAAAAAAAAAAAGGCAGGAGTTTGGAACTCAATCCAGGTCTCTTACATGGAGAGCAAGGATTCATCAACTCAAGTCACTGCCTGTTTCCTCCCCGGAAACTAGGATTGGGAGTGGGGCGAGGCCTGGAAGCAAGGCACTCTCATATGGGCTGAGATAGTGTCTGAACCTCAAATATTCAGTTCCTCAGCCTTCCGTTTAACATTTCAGCTTATTAATCAATTTTTTGAAATGTTATGCATTTATTTGTCTATTTGTTTGATAGTCATACAACAGAGAAAGAGGAGGAGAGAGACGGAGATCTTTCATCCACTGGTTTGCTTTCCAGATGGCTGCAGCATCCAAGGTGAAGCCAGGCCAAAGCCAGGGGCCAGGAACTCCGTCTGGCTCTCCCACACAGGTGGCCCGGACTCAAGTGCTTAAGCCATGTCCCGCTGCTTTTCCAGGCTGTCAGCTGGGAATTTGAACTAGGATTAGAACTGGAAAGGCAGCATTGCAGGTAACAGTTTCGCTTGCTGTACTGTAATGCTGACCCATATTTATCTATTTTCAAATATTAACTGTACTTGTCATATAATCAAAATAAAATGGTGAAGACACAGAAGGCGATTATCTTTAGACTGCTGTCCCCGAGTTCAAAGAATCACTGCTATCAGTTTTTCTGCAATGACAGAACATATACCCTCAAAAAGATACATATATATAGATGGGGCTGGCCATGTGGTCCTGGGCCACTAGCATTCCATGGGGGCGCCAGTTCAAGTCCTGGCTATTCCACTTCTAAGCTAGCTTTCCTGCTAATGGCCCAGGAAAGCAGAGGGAAATGGCCTAAGTGCTCGGGTCTCTGCTCCCCATGAGGAAGACATGGATTAAGTTCCAGGCTCCTGCCGTCATTGTGGCCCAACACTGGCCGTTGTGGTTATTTGGGGAGAGAACCAGTAGGTGCAAGATTCTCTCTCTCTCTGTAACTCTTCCTTTTAAACAGATAAGTCAATCCTTAAAAAACGTGCAAGTATATGCAGGTTGTATACATATACCTACACTACTTATGTCTAAATGTGTATGCAGATGTATATGTTTGTACATGCACAAATATACAGATTGTTTATCATGGGTTTCCTTCTTCACCTTGCTGTTCTCTCTGTATGAATCTATCTTGATCGCAGTGGGGTGCCTGTAATACCCAGCCGCCAGAGGCCTTGCTTCTTCAGCTGCTTCTCCACAAAGCAGCCAGGTGGTCCACCGAAGCATGACATCACAGCACTGCATCGCTGGAATCCCACTGAGGCCACCCCAGCATCCTCACAACAGTGTCTGAGGCCCCGGGCGTCCTGGCGCCTCTGGCCCTGACTTCTTCCTTTTAGCTCACTTCCTCCGGCCCCTGCCCAATCAATCTGCTCACACCTTGCCGGCCTCACCGTTTGCCCTTGCACTCTCTTCCTTACTGCAGGGTCCAGTGTGCTTGGGGCATCACACCGTTCTCTCCTCACTTCATTCATCCCCTCAGTGAGCCCTGCACTGAACAGTCTCTCTGAATTTGTACCACTAGTCCCTGCTCTGAGCCCAGCACAGCAGCCTAATGACTGAAGTCCTTGTACGTGTTTGGAGCCCAGGAGCTTGGACCATCCGCTACTTCTTTCCCCCAACATTTGGTATATTTCAGGCAGTATTCCCAGAGATTTACAATAGCAGAAAGGTGGGGAGAGGAAGGAGACAGAGAGAAAGAGAGAGAGAAATCTTATGCACTGGTTCATTTGCCCAAAAGCTTGCGACATCCAGAGTCAAGAGCCTCCCATGTGGGTGACAGAGACCCAAGTACTAGAACCAACACTGTCATCATTGCTACTTGTCACACACCCGATACAATGCAGTGATCTATGTATCTATCAGCAACTGTGGAAGAAAGAAGAAATAGAAATGAGATAATATAGAAGATCACAGTTTAGAAGCATTTCTGAGGGAGGAGATACTTGCAGACAGATTTGAATACAGCAAAAAAGTGATTTTTAGCTGGCGTGTGGGAGGTGGGAAGAAAAAAATAACATATTTTCTGGATCTACATGCAAAAAACATGATGACAGTTTATTCTTGAAATGCTGTAAGGAGAAGTACATGAAGGCCTGTGTAGTCCACTAGGATGTAACGACTCGGGAGAAACCTCTCGCTTCCCTTCCTTTCCATGTAGCCAGTTTGACCTGGAGCAGGGGCTCCCTGGAGGTCGCTGGTCACAATGTAGCAATACAGCGTTTCCTTAGGGACTGCGGTAGAGAACAGTGCATCGGCTCTGCTGGGTAATTTGGTTTCATTTCCTTCTATAAAAAGGGACTTGTTTTTTCATACAATGACCAGATGTCCTGTTTAGGGTGGGTCAGCGCTAGCTTTTGATTAGAATCTGACTTTTTGAGCAATTAGGCTGTTTGCACGTTTCAAGGCCAACAGTGAGGAGAGAAAAGACTTTTGAAACAGTTCAGAGGTAAATAACTTTGTTGACAATTTTATGACTCTGTTAGTTAGCCTGCTTATCCATGTGGAACATCTGGAAGGGGACAGTAACCCAGGCAGGGACCCCTTGGTGGGAAGCACGGTAAACCGAAGAACACTTACACATCAGTTAAAATAAAGACATAAAAGCCCTACTTGGATCAGCTTAACTTTAGCTTTACTGGTTCCTCCTCTTTACCCTGTTTTGCTGGTGAAGGCCTCAATTCCCTCCCTAACACTTTGCTTATGCAAAGACTCCTGCATAGTCTGACCTTGGGCAACCCATTTCGTTTCCCGGAGCCTATTTTCTCCTCTGTAAGAATGGGGAAATAGGGCCCGGTGCTGTAGCTTAGTGGTACAACACCATCCCCTGTACTGCCAGCATCCCATATGGGTTCCAGTTTGAGTTCTGGCTGCTCTACTTCCGATCTAGTTCCCTCACAGCGTCCCTGAGAAGGCAGCAGGTCCCTGGGCCCTGGCCATTCAACCGCTTGGGGGATCCAGAAGAAGCCCTCCATCTCTGTAACTCTGGCTTTGAAACAGGTGGATGTTGGGGACAGTGCCACGGTGTAGTTCGAGTTGCGGCTGCTCCACTAGGTCCCTGCTAATGAGCCTGGGCAAGCAGGGCAAGATGACCCAACATTCTCTGTTCTTGGCTTCACTGACCTCTCTCGGTATGATGTGGACTTAGCCTGGCAGCTAGTTCAGGGTCACGAGTTTGGAAGCCGGTCTTTTCCTGTCTGGGTGGTAACGCTCACCATCATTACCTGGACCCTAAAGTGCCAGGTGTTTTGTAACCACTCTCCTTTCAAACCCCTTAAAAGCCGGTGCTGGGGAGCAGCTTGTGCTTGCTGTCTGTTGAACATCCACTCTCTTAATCTCCGTGGAGGGATATAGGCTGACGAGGGGAGGTAAAAATCTCTGTCTTCCCCTTCCTCGCCACTGTCCCTGAACACGGCCCATGGATATCTGTATTCCTCACTACTTTCTTAAGCCATGTCGATGCCAGTGCTTAAAATGCTTTTTAAGGAAGAGCCAAGAACCTACAAAATAAATATGAGGCCCGAACCTGGACGACAACAGGTGTTTTGCTGTCATTGGTGGTAATGGCCTCTGCTGGTAGATCGGCTTGCAACCTGTAAACGTAGGGGTGCTCCAGACCCCTCCCTTCAGCTCCCTGCCTTGGCTCTTCTTCCCTGTCCCCTCCGCTTCTAGACATGATCTCATCGGGTCTCACCTCTACGCTGATGAGCCCCTAACCTACAGCTTGACTCCAGCCTTTAGCCTGAGTCACACAGAGATCCCCAACAGGTGTATTCCAAGTAACCAATCCAAATCAGAGCCCCGGATCCTTTCCTTCTCCACCCAAGCTTATCTCCGTATCTTGCCCACATCTGCGGTGCCAGTTAAGCCCTCAATAAGGCACAACTCCTAGAAGCAGCCTTGGTTTGCTTCTTCCCCTGGCACCTCCCATCTAAGCCTGGAGTGCTGTCAGCTTTACCTTCAAAGTCAATCTTGAATCGGAGCCCTTCTTACCATCCCACCTGCTGTCAGCTAATCCCTTACCAAGTCCATTCTGGTCTCCCAGGCATCGGCTGACCACAAGTGCTTCTCACAGAGCAGTTGATGTGAACTTTTAAAAAGACATGAATTGGGCCTGGTGCAGTGGCCTAGTGGCTAAAGTCCTCACCTTGAATGTGCCAGGATCCCATATGGGCGCTCCGCTTCCCATCCAGCTCCCTGCTTGTGGCCTGGGAAAGCAGTCAGTCAAGGATGGCCCAAAGCCTTGGGACCCTGCACCCGAACGGAGACCTGGAAGAAGCTCCTGGCTCCTGGCTTCAGATCGGCACAGGTCTGGCCATTGCGGCCACTTGGGGAATAAATCATCAGATGGAAGATCTTCCTCTCTGTAACTCTGACTTTCAAGTAAAATAATTCTGAAAAACAAACCAACAGATGGAAGGGCCCTCTCTCTCTCTCTCTCTCTCTCTCTCTCTTTCTCTGCCGCTGTCTGCCCATCTCTGGCCATTTGGAGAGAGAACCGCAGGATGGAAGATCTTTCTCTCTCTCACTGTAACTCTGCTTTTCAAACAAATACATCTTAAAAAAAAAAAAAAAAAAGAATATCAAGCATACAAATTAAATTCCTCTGAGGTCACCCTCCTGGCGCAGTGATTCCTGCACATAACACGAGTCGATCACGTGCCGGTTGAGGGCCAGGTACTCTCCTGTGCACAGGATTGCTGTCATGGTCATTGTTGCTGTGAGATGTGCGCTTCTTAAGGCCTGAGGCAGCTTCTGTTGTTGCTATTTTTTCCATGTCAGTAAGTCTTGAGTAAATGTCTAACTGCCCAAATAAAGGAACGCGAGTTAACGAAAGCCGGGGAGATTTAGGCCAGTTGCATTTACATTCAAACGAGAACAAGGGATGATGATTGCTCTCTACATTTTAGAATGTTGTTAAAATGAATTTGAAATGCCTGATCATTGTCATCTTACCACCGA
Source organism: Ochotona princeps (assembly GCF_030435755.1). Lineage (NCBI taxonomy): Eukaryota > Metazoa > Chordata > Mammalia > Lagomorpha > Ochotonidae > Ochotona > Ochotona princeps. Next base: position 21,936,596 of record NC_080859.1, on the reverse strand, counting down.
CAGGTACACTTTGGTGTTCATGTTGTCCCTGTCTTCTTGCTGGTACTGGATAGTTTATTTCCATACTTGAAATCTGGACATACTTTCCGGGTCATCTCTTGCCTTGCCACTTAGCATTCATAGCAAATATTTGCACATGTTTTTACAATGTCCTTACTGTCTGACTTCCCAGTGATTGCTTTATTTCTCATTTGCGAAATTCCTAGTGGGCTCTCTGGGCTCACTAGCAGTGTGACCGCTGAACATCTTACCAGTTGTGTGGTGTGCTACTCCTGCAACTGGCAAGACGCGGGAGCCTCTGGGAAAGCACATGCCCGTGTGGAAAGAAAGAGATGGTGCTGCCCCGGGAAGCGGCCACTGCAGGCGGAGTGCACGCAGGAGAGAAGAAAGGCGGACATGGGACAGGGCTCTGAGGCGGAAGTGGACGCAGCAGGCTGCTGAGTTCTGTTCCACAGGTCTACAAATGTGCTTCTGCCTCTTGGTCCCAGCACAGCAGCCTGCCTGCCCACCATCTGCTAAGCCCTAGCTTTCTTCGCTGTTTTGCATAAAGCTTTTGCTTTCAGTAAGCTGCTACTGAGTGAGGGAAACGAGAGAATGTTGGACCTACCTAGCGGCTTCGTTATTGGCAAATAACAGATGAGGACAGAGGGGGACTTCTGTATGGGACAAGGATGCTGTCCTTGGAGGAAAGTGGCAGAGTCCAGGAGTTGACCTGAGCTTCTCCTCCACCACTCTCATCCTGGAAACAACGGGAAGGAGATTTATTAAGACACCACGAAAAGAAATGGGAAAACAGGCTGAACTTTGTAGCCCATTCTTCTGCAATGGAACTTGTTTTAAATGAAGTTATGAGGAAACGTCTCTGTGATTAAGTGTTGATTAATGTGCTGTGAGCTGTGAACTCTGGGGCTGGAGATGGGAGGGGTCCAAAACTAAGGAATGGAAAGAAGGAAGTGCTCTGGGTTTCTTGCCCGAGACTGGCTGTCACATCTTGGAAACAAGCCATATTGTGTAGAACAAGGACTAGAGACACAGGGTATTTTGTGTTAATTACCTCCTTCCCCCTGGCTTATGAAGTAACATTTATTTATCTGTTTCAAAGGTAGAGTTGCAAAGAGAGAGACCGAAAAGGACATGGAGAGAGAGAGAGAGAGAGAGAGGAGAATCTAAGCCCTGATTCTCTCTAAATAGTTGCAACATGCAGCAACAGTGCTGGCCCAGCTGCAGCCAAGACCCCTGACTTCCTCCTGGTCTCCTGTCAGATGTCAGGGTCCCAAGCACTTGGGTCATTCCTGCTGCTTTTCCAGGTACATGAGTGAGGAATTACAGGCAGCAGCTTAGCCTGTTGTGTCACATGCCGGTCCCAGATTTCTGTTTTATTTGCTACTGTTAATCAACTTATGTTTTAACAACCCAGGAATGTTATGAGCTACCATGGATAACCTTGGGCTGGAGTTGGATGGAAAAACCACAGCACCCCCTGAGAATGCAACGCTGATGACAGGTATAATTAGACAAAGATTCTAAAAGGAAGATGGTTCTAGTAGTATAGACACCCAGAGATGAAACGAGCCCCTTGCCAATAGAAGGTTTGCTGTTACAGCCAATGTTGAATACTATTCTAATTTATTTATAGACATTTATGTTATTTTTATTGGAAAGTCAGACATACAGAGAGGAGAAGAGACAGAGAGGAAGATCTTCCATCCGTTGATTCATTCCCTGAGTGGCCACAATGGCCAGACCTGCGCTGATCCGAAGGCAGGAACTCTGAGCCTCCTCCAGGTCTCCCACACGGGTGCAGGGTCCCAAGGTTTTGGGCCACCCTGTACTGCTTTCCCAGGCTACAAGCAGGAATGTAGAAGGGAAGTGGAGGACACAAACTGGCGCGCGCATGGAATCCTGGTGCTTGAAGGGAGAAGATGAGTCAATCGGGCCATTGCAAAACCCTCTAATTTAATGAATTAGTTATACAAAAGGTGTTCTACGTTTTAAGATGTATGCTCAGTCCCGAAAACAAAGTAATGTGAGAACTTTAAGTAGACATTAACCAATGGCTTTTTCATTACGCTCTTAGGAGCACTAATGAGAGAGCTTGAGTAGATGTGACGTTCTGTTAAGCTTATTCATTTATTGTTTTGCTGGACATTTATTGAGTGACAATTAGAGTTCAGGCATTATAAGCCCCAAGCTCTGTACTGCTGTTACCTATATCAATTCGGAACAATTTAAAAATATATTGGCTCAGTAAGGCCTAAGTCATGCGTACTTGGAGGTGGATGAGTAAGTCCCGCTCAGGCTTATCTGTGCTCTACCAGGGAGCCTGTGCCCTGGGGGAAGCCTCGCTTGACCCGTGGAAGGTGGTTGATACCGCCCACATTCTTGCTCTGCTACACCATGTGTTTGACATTGAGTGAGCTTCGTCACCACTTAAGACAAAATTCCACAACTTACATACCAAGCAATTACAGCAAATGGCCCTCATGCACCTTGCACATACCTGAAATATACAGAATGTTTATCTTCCTGGCAAACCTGTCCCTGTTAACCACGGGGCCAGGGACTAAGAACAGACATGGTTTCACGCACAGCTCTTGTTGCACACCATGGTAAATTGACAGTGTTGTAATTATGTGTTGGAAAACTAAAAGGAAAATCTACTTCCCACACGATCAGGAAACAATGCTTTGTTACACAAGAACGTAACGTTGCCCTCAGCCCAAGAGGAAGGATTGAAGGTAGCCCATTCGTCTTCTCTTTCCCTAGGCGCGTGTGCTGCTTAGATTGTATAGATTGTATCTGAACCCAAGAACAGTCTGACACAAGCAGTCACTACCCACAGAATTTTCACCACATTTGGAATCTATTGTTTGGGGAACATATAACAAGAAACTTGCTCAGGGTTTCCCTGAGGGCCTGTAAAGTGCTGGTCACAGGACAGGTAATTAATGGTTACGGGTCAGTGTTCAGGGTTAGCTTGGGAATGACACAGGCCCCGTGTGCTTTGTAATAATTAATGTGGGTGTGACATATAAAAACCTCCCTTCGGTGGGCTCAGCTCTGGTGGTGTGGCTCTTTGGGGGAGTGGCCCGGCGGATGGAAGATCTTCGTTTTTCTCTGTCTCTCCTTCCATGTGGCAATCTGACTTTCAAATACATTAAAAACAGCAACAACAACAACAAACACAAGGGCCTTCCAAGGACGGATTCTGCGCATAGGGGCTGAGCTCTAAGCGGGTGGGGGTTGGGAGAGTGCTGGTGCTTAGTGACACTAGTAATGGAATGTCAAGCTCATCTATGATCAAAGTGGCTGTTTTTTTTTTTTTTTAAAGAATTTTCAGTACCAATAAGTGATCCAGCTAGACAGATGGCTTGGATAAATACGGCATCTTATCTACATCTGACTTGCAAAAAGTAGGTGTAAATGAGCCTTGTGCAGAAAATAGCACACATATGCTAAAGTAGAGTGGAATCATGACCTGTGGTGACTGATTAACGGTCTATCTTGGTTCATCTGTACCCTACTCACCCCTCCTCCGGGACTAGTTTTTGAGCATCTAGTTTACTATGAACCAAGTATTTAAAAACTTTTCTACTACAACAGTGCCCTTCTCTACAAACACTTGACAGTGTCACCAGGTGGAAGGCAGTTAGCTGCATGGTTTTGCCTTCTGACGTAAAAACAACTCCCCCTGAGGAAAAGGTGTGCCCGCCTGGTGTGGAGGTGGCTGGAAACCTCAGGATCCCAGGACGCCTAGTTAAAATGACACCCCATCTCATCGTGGGGGCTGGGCTGCAAGAACCGCAGGGTCTGATATGGCTGACCTAGTGAGAGTGAACTTGTTTCATTTTTGTTTTTGCTTTTTTTAAACTTTGGAAAGCAAGGCGTGGGAAGGGGATTTAGTTTCTCTGTTAAGTCGAGACGTGTTCCAACTTGTCTTTTTTTTTTTTTTTCCCCAAAAAAGTACATGTTGCTAGGAGAACAGTGGTCACCACGGGCCAGTCCCGGTAAGGATTTCTTCCAGCGGCCCGGGGCCCTCCCGGCTCTCCGCCCGGGCGGCCGGCGGGCTGGCTCCGGCCGGCCCGGCGACACTGGGCGTTTCCTCCCTTTCCGGCCTTGGAAAGTTTTGTTTTGGTTCTCGGTCCTCCAGTCAAAGGAAAAGGCACCGTGTTGACCGAAGGCTTTCAGAAGTCGCCCCCGAGTGGCTCGCGGCCAAGTTTCCTCCATCCCAGCGTTGCCCGGACTTTGGCCCCGTTCTCGAAGACTCGGGAAGCGAGTCCCGTGAGGAGTTGGGGCCGATGGCCAGGGCCTCCTTCTCTGCGTTCCGACCTTGGCTCAGCGCCCGGGCGCGCCGCGAGGGCAGCCTCGCCGGTGACTCCTCCGGGAGCCGGTTCTCCACCATTCCCGAGAGAAGACTCAGCCGCGCCGCGCCCAGGCCAGAGCCAGGGCGACCCGGCCGGGAGCGGGGCCAGGGGCGCATGCGCGCTCCCAGGCCGCGGCGGCCGAGCGTTGGCCCCGCGGAGGCAGCCGCTAGGTGGCGCATGCGCCCTGGGGGGTGCGGGCCGCGTCTGGGAGCAAGGCGGCGGCGCAAGGCGGGGGCGCCGTGGGGGCCGGGTCGGTGTTTACAGAGCGGCGGGCGGACGGGCGCGGAACCCGGCGCGGCGGCACGATGGTCATGGCGCATTTCGTGGAGAATTTCTGGGTGAGTGTGAGGTGTTGCGGATGGGGCGGCGTTGGGAGTCCGAGGCTCTGGGCGCCTGACCTCGGCCTGCGTGCGCGTCGGGCGGCGGCGGCGGCGGCGGCGGCTCCTCCGGGGCAGGGCGGGCGTCCTCGCCCCGCCGCCGGCTGCGTTCCGCCTGGCTGGGAGTCGCTCCCGGGCCGATCGGGACCCTTCCCCACCCCCCGCCTCGGCTCGCGGCACCCCCAGACCCGGGCCCCGGGGCTGTCCGCGCCGCCCCGGAGCCCGCGCGCGCCTTGCGCCCCGAGGGGGGCCCGCCACCCGCCGGCGCTGGGACAAAGCGCCCGGAATGGGGCGGGAGACGCGCCCCGGCCCCGGTGGGGGTGCCCGGCTCCTGCGCCCGGCACTGGGGGCTCCCCTGGCGGGAGACGCCTGCCGAGGGGCTTCGCCAGCCCCTTCCCGCAAAGCGCAGGCCCCCCCGCCGCTTCCACGCGGAGCGCGGTGCGGGGTCTGGCTGGAGGAACACTTCCTTCTGCGCCCGGGACTTTGCCTCCGGGCCTGTTCCGAAAACCAAAGTTGGGCTGCAGTGCGTGCAGGCTGCCCCCCCACCCGAGTCCCCGTGGCTCCTTCCCCTTCCTCATTCTTTCACAGCCCTCCGGCTTGGCGTGGTGTTGGATTCCTCGCCGGGAGGGACTTGCTCGCCCTCCCCGGGGAGCGTGTCCCGGCAGTTATTGTTGTAATGGGACGTACGGTTCAACCTCGGACAGGAAAGCAACACGTTGACCGTGCGCGCGGCGCCCCTTGACTCCCGGGTGGTGGCTGCAGTCCCGTGTAAGGGACGATTCAGGACTATTTGAAAGGAGCAAGTCTTCAGGTCTTAATTCTGTGTGTCTCCTGCCTGGGAGTGCTTAGTAATCAAATCACTTGGTGGTGAGTTGGCTTGAAATCTTCCTTGTTTTTTCCACAAGCGGCATGTATGCCAGGCATTAGGGTGTGTGTGTGTGTGTGTGTGTGTGTGTGTGTGTGTGTGTGGTGCTTTACTGAGATACAGTTCACATTCTGTATGGTACCCTGGTTTAGAGGGTCCATTTGAGTCGATGCTAGATTTTCATCACTTCTCAAGGAGCCCTGGATCCAGGACTGGTGGCTGTTCCATTCCAACTGTCCCGGCGCTGCGCAAGTGTGTGCTGGCTGCCTCTTGAAGTCCCTGTGGCGGGTGTGAAAATGGAGCCTGGAGCCTGGGTGGCTGGCTTCTTTCCGGGCTCATCCGCTGGTGCGCTGCGGTGGCCCACATTTATCCATCCCTCGGCGATGGACGTCCCCCGCCCCCCAGCTTTCTTCCTGGCTCTGTGTCCCTCTTTGGGGGGTAACTGTGATTAGCATTTCGAGGTGTGGCGGGCTGCTTCCCATCGTGGCCGCAGCGTTGTCACAGTGCCGCCAGCAGTGTCGCAGGGTTGTGGTTTCTGCACGTGGTCAGCGCCGTGCCTTAGCATCCTTGTGGGGTTAGGATGCCTGCGTGTGAAGTGGTGTCGCAGTTTTGATGTGCATTTCTTTGATGGTTAATGAGGTGGGGCATCTTTTCATATCCTGCTTATAACCATTTATGTGGTTTTTGATTATTGTTTAGAACTGTTGCCGGTTTCTAAACATTCTAGTTCAAGTATTTTTTTTTTTTTAAAAACTGTTGTAAGACTTTCTGTATTCAAGATACACATTTCTTTTGGAAGTGTGGTTTGTAGGCATTTTCGTAATGGCTGGAGCTGAGCCCGTCCAAAGCCAGGAACCTCTTCCAGGTCTCCCATGCAGGTGCAGGGTCCCGAGGTTTGGGCCGTCCTGGACTGCTTTCCCAGGCCACAAGCAGGGAGCTGGATGGGAAGTGGAGCAGCCAGTCCATGAACCAACGCCCCTTGGGATCCTGATGCTTGAAGGGGGAGGATTAGCCAGTTGAGCCATCACCCCCTGTAACATTTTTAAATTTTATTTTATAGTTTTTAAAATTTATTTGAAAGGCAGTTATAGAGAAAGATCATTTACATCCTCTGTGTCTCTTCCAGAAGTGCTGGAGCTGGGCTGATCTGAAGCCAGGAGCTTCTCCAAGGTCTCTCACGTGGGTGCAGGGGCCAAAGCACTTGGCCAAGCCTCTTCTGCTTTCCCAGGCCCATTGGCAGGGAGCTGGATACAAAGTGCGGCACCTGGACTCAGATTGGTCTTGGCTGCTGCAGGTAGCGGTGTTATCTGGAAGCCTCTGTTTTCTCCGGTTCTGAGGCTGCCCTCACTTTCTTGGGGGCATCCTGTGTTGCACAGATTTTAGTTTTGACCCGGTGTTTTTGTTGTTGTATCTAAGAAGTCATTGCTTGGTTTAGGTGCTGTGGCACAGTGGGTTCAGAACCAGTTCGGGACGCCTGCATCCCATCTTTCTGTCTCGAATTGCCATCCAGCTTTCTGATAATGTGCCCCGGGGAGGCAGCTAGTGAAGGCCCAAGTCCTCGAGTTTCCCTGTGTGGGAGACCTGACTCCTGGTGGCCATTTGGGTGGTAAGCCAGTGGGTGAAAGAGCTCCCCTCTCTTGCCTTTTCCTGCCTTCCTCCACCTCCACCAGTTTCAAATAAATCACTTATTAAATACATGTTTAACAACCCATGGTTTATTCCAAGATTATTCCTTAAGATAGATTAAAAACATTTATTTATTGATTTGAAAAGCAGAATAATAGAGTGGGAGAGACAGGAAGATACATACCATCCACTGGTTCACTCCCCACATAGCCACACGACCAGTCAGACAGAAGCTGGGTGCTTCTTCCTGGTCTCCCACATGGGTCATCTTTCATTGCTTTCCTGGGTACATGAGTAGGAAGCTGGATCAAAAGTGGAGCAGCCAGGACTGGAATTGGTGTAGATGTGAAGTGCATGTTTGCAGGTGGTGGCTTAACTCACAGTGCCACAGTGCTAGCCCCCGGGTTTTCTGTAAGGATTTTGTAGTTGTAAGCATTAGTACTTCAGGTTTGTGATGTTTGTGTTTGGTGCGAGGAGGGCATCCGACCCATTGTTGTGCATGTGGGTGCCGCTGTCAGGCCACCGTTGGTGAAACTGTTCCTCTTCCTGTGGCGGCTGCGGCATTCCCTGTGGAGCAACCAGCCACCTGCGAGTACCTCCAAAACTTTGTGCATTATGGAATTGAACGATAAATTTATCTTGGTGAGAAATGGTTTTGAAATTCATGCATAGTATTTTCATAACACATACGTCTATGAGATAAATATGTTTCAGGTTTTTTAAGATTTATTTTTATTGGAAAGTCAGATACACAGAGAGGAGGAGAGACAAAGATCTTCTGTCTGCTGGTTTACTCCCCAAGTGGCCGCAATGGCCAGAGCTGAGCCAGTCTGAAGCCAGGAGCCAGGAACTTCTTCCGGGTCTCCCACATGAGTGCAGGGTCCCAAGGCTTTGGGCCGTCCTTGACTGCTTTCCCAGGCCACAGGCAGGGAGCTGGATGGGAAGTGGGAAGCAAGGCTGGTGGGATATAAATCGGCGCCCATATGGGTTCCTGGCACTTGAAAGGCAAGGACTCTAGCCCCTAGGCTACCGTGCCTGAACCCAATGTATGTTTCATTTCTAGATTTTCAATTCAATGCCATTAATGCCAGCCTCTGGCACACTGTTTTGATTATTGTAGCATTACAAGGAAGTTTGAAATCAAGGATTGTGAGTCCTCTAGCTGTTTTCTTTAAAGATGATTTTGACTCTTTTGTGTTTGTTGTGTTTCCATATACATTTTAGGAATAGCCTGTCAATTTTAGGCACCATTTTTTTTTTACAATGACAATTGACAAAATTTTTGTGATAATTGTTTTAAGTTGATGTTCTTATCAATATAGAGATGCATTTTTGGAATTTAGCCAACAACTTATTCATGCATCACAAATATGCAGAGCATTTTATAGTTTTGTTTTCTGTTAGTTGAGCTTTAAGTGTAACCTTTTTGCTGCTTTTGGCTGTTGTGGATATTCTTTTTTTTTTTAAAAGAATTATTATTATTTTTATTGGAAAAAGATTTACGGGTAAAAGGAGAGACAGTTCTTCCATCTGTTGGTTCACTCCCCAGGTGGCCACAACAGCTGGAGCTGAGGGGAAGGGAGGTGGATCAACTGGGATATGAACCGGTGCCCTTATGGGATCCTGGCGCGTGCAAAGTGAGGACTTTAGCCACTAGACTACTGCGCTAGGGCCTGTTTTGAATATTCTTTTGTGAGTGTTTCTCTGAATATTCGTTCACATTTTAATGTGATCTGTAGTTTTCCTATTACTAGAGGAGTGAGAATGACTTTGGATGTTTGAAATCTTGGGAGAAGCTCAAGTTTGCTGTTGAGTGTTTGCTTCACTCCCACTGTCGAGAATAAAACAGTAAAACTGCCTGTCTTTCATCTGCTGTCTCAGCCTGGAATTGGGGCTGGACACTCTCAGTGGGACCTTAGGAGCGCTGGAGGGGACTGCATGAGCACAGCTGACCTCCAGGAGCTAACTGAGGAACTAGCTCTGGGAAGGATTGTTTAAAGCAACCTTAAATCTATGTGTTTTGCTATCATCTATAATTCCTTAAAATAGTCAACTAACAATGTAGATTTCACTTTTCTCATTCATGTTTAAAGTAGCACTACCAAAAAGAAAAAAAAATCGGCGAAGTTCAAAACATCAGGTTGTAGAGGATAGATACGTATAGTCATTGTCAACGAAACATTAAAAACATTTTTTTGCCAATGTTGGGTAATGGGAACCTTTGAGGTTTTAGGTTTCTAACCAAACAACCTACTAATTGTCCTCCCCCAGCCCTCTGTGTATATAACAAGACCTGTTTTTGTTGTGGCATTTTGTTAGAGGAAAGTTTGAATCATCGAAATTCTCTTTAAACTTTTTCAAAAGCCACACATCCTTCCTTATTCTTTATAGCTTTTCTACAACTCTGCTAAGTTAAAAATTTCTTTGTTGAATAACATACTCTGAAGGAAAACATGTATTTAAAACTTCTTAACACAACAGGTGTTTAATTGCTGATAAGTTAGTTTTTGCCACAAAGTATTTGTGCCTTTGATAATTCAACTTGAAGGTGTTTTTCTTTTCCATTAAATTTTGGCAGGAAAAACAGTTTGGACAGCAGAAAGGCACGGGATTGCCTTACTAGGTAAAACAAGTGCTAGCCTTGAAGAGGTTGTACAGTGTTAGTCCAGTGTCACAGCAGCCCGTGGTCTCTGGGCACAGCTTCTTGCCTCAAAGGACAGCTGAGTGGGAGTGGATAGTTCTTGAGATGTGCTGTGTCAGCATTGTGCAATAGTTATTGTCTTTATGTATTTGTGTAAACCTAAAGCACTAATTTAGCAGTAAAAGTATTCAAAGGAGTGAATTTCATTGGTAATAATTATTTAAGGAAGCGTGAAGAGCTTGATTTGAATACCTTACAAACTTCATTTTATGTAGTAACCTAAGATACGAGACATTTCCTTGGATACCGAGTACCTGTTACACACCACATTGTAACAACCTTTTTGTTTAGTTAGGATACTTTTTCTATGGGTTATCTGTAGTTAGCACATCAAAAATTAACAACCAACCTACATCTTAGGTATTTTTACCTGAAGTTTTCCTCATTTCTGTTACTGTTTAACAGGAACAGAAGTCTCCTTTCATTTACTTGTTTGTTAATTTCACTGGCATTAGCATACTTTAATTTTAAATTAAAGTGCTGTACTTTGTTATATAGCCAGAATTTGAGCTAATATTACATGGATAAGCTGGGAGGGCTAAATGTTATTTAAAAATCTGGAGTTGCCGTAATAGGATTTTGGAATATTTAGAATATTTTGAGAATTAGTTGAGGTTATAAGCTACTTTATTGTTACCTGAAATTTCCTAATATTGGAGTTTGGGATATGGTTTCTTCAGATGGCAGATTTAAGTTTTGTGTATATGTATATATAATTTCTGATTTTAGATGATTTAATATTATTAAGGTACAAAATATATCAGTATAAAGTCTCCCTCCTTTTCTCTAGCCAACAGGATCTCCTGGTAAGCAGGCCGTTGCTGCCCGAGATAACCCATGCATACATGTGAACAAATACAAAAGCGTAAACTAGATTAAAATGTACTCATATTATTACATGTTTAACCTATTTGTAACATTTGGAGAGAGAGAAAGCGGCCGGGATCTTCTGTCTGTTGACTGACTTCCCGAATGCCTGAGGTAGCCAGGAGTCTGGAACTGAGCTGGGGTCTTCCACACGGGTGGCAGGACCCAAATGCCCGAGCTGCCAACTGCTGCCTTTCTGGGTGTGTGCTAACTAGAACCGGAGGGAGGGCAGGGCCTGGGACCCCAGACCGGGCGCTGGGGTACACGTGTGAGCATCCGCAGTGACTTGTGAGCTGCTTCCAAGTGACTGCCCTCTGAATGGGTTGTTGTGTAACCTAGCCTGCTGGCTGTATCTAGATTATTCCCACCATAACAAGCTGTGAAAATGTCAACTGCAGGTTTGTGTAATGTGGTTCAAGAATATCTGAGAAGGAGACATTATAAAGTGTTTTTATATGTATTCGTTTATATAGAATGAGTACATTTCCCGGTATGTATTTAGAGGCACAAGGGGTCCTCCATCCCGCTGAGACATTATAAAATTTGTGGGCCTTTGGATTGGACTGATTCTGTTGTGAGGCACTCCGAATTTGAGGGAATGTTGGATTGTACAGTGTATTTTGCCTTCATCATAGAAGAAATGTGGAAAAACATACTGACTTAGTCTGCCTAAGTTCAATGCCTGGGAGGGATTTTAGAATATTGACATTGCAAAGGATAAACATTGTGCCGGTTGCTTTTCCAGACCTGCACACTGAATCCTGAGTGCTCGCTAATGGTTTCAGAACTGCTTAGATTATGGAGGCAAAGCACAGGAGAACAGTCGGATTCATACTAGGCATTTGAAAGTGGTTATTGGGTAGTGGGGATATCTCCTGGGATTATTCATCCTGATCCCATGATTCTAGAATGCTTGACAGAAATGCCTGAAACCCTGGGGACTCCCAGAGGAAGGCAGTGAGGGCTTACCTTTCAGTCTGCTCAGTGTGGGAATGGAAGGTGTCAGTGTGGGAAGAGCTGTGGTTGCCGGCTGGTGCACAAGCCCAGGCGAAGGTCGGTCAGATGTGCAGCCCAGCCGCAGCCCAGCCCAGGGTTACATCAGGGGATAAAGGCACCGGAGGATGTTGCCGGACTCTGGAGTCAAGGAGGACACCACTGCGAGGTGGCTGGTGAGCTGTGTGCTGGCCCGGAGGAGACGTGCATGTTCCCTGCCACTGTGCCTTGAAACCAAGGAGTGCCCACATTGGGAATTGAGTCCAGCTACCCTGTAGATTGTGGGAGTCTTAATCAGTAGGCTTGATGCCCACTCCACAAATCCCAGCTTCCCGGGCTGGGCCTGCCGCCGCCAGCAGCCAGGGACTCCATCCAGTTCCCACACGGAGGGCGAGGGCGTCAGGACTGAGTCATGGCCTGCTGCCTGCCAGAGCGGAGCATGAACCTGGACTCGAACCGGCGCTCTGACACGGGGTGTGGACGCCTCGGTGGCAGCGGAACATGCCCTTTGTGTTCTCATAAGGGTCCTGTATGATTTGGGGCTTCCATATTTTTTATTAATTATTTTTATTTTTGATGATTTTTACATAGTTGATGTGGGTGATAAGAGTCAAGGGCTACAGGAAGGTGGGTGGGAACATTATTTCCACATTCTCTTTTTTTCCTTTCTGTGTCTGGGGGAAGGGAGGAGATGTGCCACATCCAGCCTCCCAGATGCCTCTGCACCCTGGGATGGAGGACAGCCCCCCGACACCACCCCAGAGTCCCCAGTGTGCGGCGTGCTCTGAGGGTCCTGCTCGAGAGGCTCTGCTAGTTCAACAGTTCTGAATTACTGCCGATCTCAGCACTCCAGGCTCAATGAAATCTCTGCCGAGTCCCCTGGTTGACATAGGCCACCTTAGAGTCTCCGTATGCCCAGATATCCACCGCCAACACTTGGCTGGGGTGGTTGACCAGTTTGTTCTGTCTTTTGTCCTCTGTTATGGTACAGGTGTCCTCTGCAGGCTCATGGACTGCCAAATCCTCCATGTGCACCTGGATATGCTGTCCACTGCTCTGTCTGAGCAGCTGAGGAGGCCCAGCTGTGACACATGCACTCCACGGTCAGACCATGGAACCTGCAATTCTCTCTGCAGTTCAGTTGGGGGGATCCCCATAGAAACTTCATCTAAGGTGATCCCAGGACTGATTCTTCCTTTTTTTTTTTTAAAGATTTATTTCACTTTTTAAAAATTGGATTGTCAGATATACAGAGAGGAGGAAAGACAGAAAGGAAGGTCTCCCGTTTATTGATTTCACTCCTCAAGTGGCCGCAGTGGCTGGAGCCGCACTGGTCTGAAGCCTGGCGCCTGGAGCTTCTTCCAGGTTTCCTACATGGGTGCAGGATTCCAAGGCTTTTGGGCCATTCTCGAATGCTTTCCCAGGCCACAAACAGGGAGCTGGATGGGAAACAGGCCAGCTGGGATTAGGACTGGCGCCATATGAGATCCCGGTGTGTGCAGGTGAGGACTTTAGCCGGTGAGCTATCATGCCGGGCCCCCAGACCTGATTCTTGTGTGTGTTTGCCAGTACAGGGTCTGGCACAGTCTGTTACCCCAGTGTATGCACATGCTGGTGGTTGCAATTGCTGGCTTAGCTCTGTCTCCAGCCCTGTCTTCTACACAAACCAATGGATGTTGGAACCCAGCCTGATCCTGCCCACCGCACACTCGGCCCTCACACAAACCAGTGAGAGCTGCAGCCTAGTATGAGTGACCCACAATAACGCCCACCAGGCCCGCTCCTTGCCCTGGTGCCCATGCTTGCCAGTAGGAACAGCAAATGGTCCAGTCTGTCTCACATCCCATTCAGCTCTCATACATGTCAGTGGGCATTGAAGTCTAGTTCAACCCAGTCAGCCCCACTATCCAGCCCACACATGTGCTGGCGGCTGCAGCTCTGTCTAGCCATGCCTGCCCCAGTCCTGGTTCTCATGCTCACCAGTGGGAGTGGCAACCTAAGAGGGGGGTGCCCACTATTTCCCTACTGGGCCCACTCCCACTCCAGGATCATGCACTCTCCATTTGGTTCTGCAGTATAACTTGACAGAATTGGAGTTTCCATGTTGTAAGCATGCCATCAGTTTTATTTCCTATTTCATACCAGAGTGCTTTACAGATTGTCTTTGCTTGTAATGGATTTTTCAAAAATATTTTAAGGTCTTAGGCAGAATCACACACATTTACACACAAAGGGAATTGAGATCTCTGTCCCTTGATTGACTCCCCAAATGCCCCAACAGCCAGGCTGGGGCAGGCTGAAACCAGGAGCCTGGAACTCCATCTGATCCCTCCCTGCAGTGTCTCAAAACATGAGCAGGAAGCTTGAATTTAAGCAGAGGAGCCTCAGCTTGAGCCCACGTTCTGAGCAGTGTGTTTGCACATGGCACCACAACACAGACTCGGTGTATAGGTTGTTTGCCTCAATGGGCATTAAATGAAGTTCCTGCCTGTTTGTAAGTGTTTTGAGATCAGGGGCTAGTGTTGCCGTGGGTAAGCCACTGCCGTGACAGCAGCGTCCCGATGGAGGATGGCCTAGAGTTTGAGCCCCTGCATCTATGGAGTTCCTTGCTGCTTGCTTCTGTACAGTTGCAGCTGGACGGGGAGTGAATCAGGGAATGGGGGAGGTCTCTCCGTCTCTCTCTAACTCTGACTTTCAAAATAAATCTTAAGAACTGCTTAGAGCGGGGCCCGGCGGCGTGGCCTAGCGGCTAAAGTCCTTGCCTTGAACGCCCCGGGATCCCATATGGGCGCCGGTTTTAATCCCGGCAGCTCCACTTCCCATCCAGCTCCCTGCTTGTGGCCTGGGAAAGCAGTTGAGGACGGCCCAATGCATTGGGACACTGCACCCGCGTGGGAGACCCGGAAGAGGTTCCAGGTTCCTGGCTTTGGATCGGCGCAGCACCGGCCCGTTGCGGCTCACTTGGGGAGTGAAACATCGGATGGAAGATCTTCCTCTCTGTCTCTCCTCTGTATATCTGCCTTTCCAATAAAAATAAATAAGCCTTTTTCAAAAAAAGGTTCATAATGTAAAATGTGTCAGAACTTTGTATCTGTTTATGGCCCAATAATAATCCATGGCATGAATATATCACATTGTAAAATCTCGTCAAAAGCTGGTTTATGGTTATTTGGCCTGGATAATAATACATGTTACGTGTTTATCGTATTTTCCTATGTGTTCATCAGTTCGTGGACATTTGATGATGTTGTTGTTTCTGACTTTGGATTAGTTGGAATAGTGCTGCTATAAGCAGTCATGGACAGACTTCTTTGCAGGCTTTTAAAAAATGTTGATCAAATTGGTTTCTTTGCAGACTTGTTTAAGTGTAGATAAAACTTATAAGTAAGCCAGCATGAGATATGTTTGTTTCTGGTTGCCTGCCTTTAAGATCTAAGAGTGTCAAAAGTGTTTTGAACTTGTCAAGTATGTGTGTATTGTGAAGTAAGCGTTTGATGGGAGGACAGCAAACCTGGTTGGTAGGCATTGTGATTTTCAAGTTTTGTTTACTTACTTGAAAGGCAGAATTAGAGACAGGAAGGGAGAGAGAGGGAGGGAGAGAGGGAGGGGGATGTCTTTGATCTGCTATTGGCTCCTCTGTGATGGCCACACTGACTGGGCCTGAGGCAGGCTGAACCAGGAGCCCAGAGCTGCATGGCGGGAGAGGACTTGGGCCATCTCCAGCTGCTTTCCCAGTGCTGCCCTGGAAACGGAGCAGCCAGGACCCCAGCTACGTGGGCTGCGGGCATTTAGGTGCTGTTCCGCTTGCTGTGCCACAGGGCAGCCCCCTGACATTTTTTAAAAAAGGTATATGTGTATGTAAATATGTGTATGTCATATGTAGCAAGCCATGTGAAATATTTACTTTTTTTAGTTTATAATAAAAAATTCATGATCAGGTATTTATTTTTACAGATACATATGATTATGTGAGAAAATGGTACCTACAGTCTGACCCACTGCATTTGCATATTAAAAAATCTTTATTGAGAGACAGATACAGAGACGGAGTGCCCATCTTGTTCACTCGCCAAATGCCCACAGTGGCCAGGGCGAGGCCAGGCCAGAGCCCGGAACTGGGAATTCAATCTAGGTTTCCTATGTGAGTGGCAGGGAGCCCACCTTGTTAAGCCGTTACCATTCGTCCATGCATCTGCATTAGCAGAAAGTTGGAATAAGGAGCTTGAAGCTATAGACTATAGGCTTTTTTTTGTTTTAGTAAAAATAGGTACATCTTAAAAAATATTTTTTTCTGGGGCCCAGCACAATAGCATAGTGGCCAAAGTCCTTGCTTTGCACCCACTGGGATTGCATACTGGCGCTGGTTTGTGTCCCAGTTGCACCACTGCTTTTCCAGCTCCCTGCTTGTGGCCAAGGCAAGCAGTCAAAGACAAGCCAAAGCCTTGGGACCCTGCACTCATGTGGGAGACCAAGAAGAGGATCCTGGCTCCTGGCTTTGGATCGGCTCAGCTCTGGCTGTTGTGGGGAGTGAACCAGCAGATGGAAGATCTTCCTGTCTGTCTCTCCTTCTCTCTGTATCTGCCTTTCCAATAAAAATAAAGCAAATGTTAAAATTTTTGTTCCATTATTTTCCCTTCTGAGCCCTGTAAATAATACTTCTAATATTCTGTGTGCCAATTATAATAACTGTTCACTCCTTGGCCCCTTTTTTTATTTGCTCTTAAAATATGTGCGATGCACATTGGGAAGGCAGGTAAGCCGACTGGCTAGGATCTTGTACAAATGAGGACTAGGAGGTGTTAGCTTAGAACCTTGCGAGTTCCAGAATTGCATTTTAGGGTTTTGAATTTCAGTTTTGGTTTTGCTTATTTGAAATGTTTATTTGCTTATGTTCTGAGAGTCAGTGGCTAGAAAATTAGCCATGTAGCTATAGTGTGTGCAAGGGAATTTGCGGGAATTTGGTGTTAACATTTTTCGGTGTTATTTATGCATCTTCTTGGTTTTTGTTGTTGTTGTTACAGACTAGTGATGGTGGTTAGCTCTTTATTTTGGCTGGAATAAATTTGAAAAACCCAGCAAAAGCAAAAACAGAAATTAGGTTATAACTTTCTTCTTTGTCATAAACATGAAGAATTTCAGAAGTCAAATGTAAGTGTTTGTATTAGTGAGAGACCATGGTTTAATATTATATTCTTGATACACAGAAATGGATGCCAAGGATATTTGCACCATCGCACACATTGTACTGATGGCACATGAATTACTTGCTAAGTAGCTGACACGTTCATTGGAGATCACTGAACTGTCCATTTCTGTTTCCTCTTTTCAGTGAAATGTGGAGCAGTTTGGTTTCAGATTGCATTATATTTGGTTAAAATATTGCTCTTTTTGGGCCCGGCACAGTAGCCTAGCGGCTGAAGTGCTTGCATCGTATGTACCAGGATTCCATTATGTGCACCAGCTCTAATCCTGGCAGTCCCACTTCCCATCCAGCTCCCTGCCTGTGGCCTGGGAAAGCAGTCAAGGAAGGCCCAAAGCCTTGGGATCCTGCACCCGAGTGGGAGACCTGGAAGACACCCCTGTCTTCGAATTGACTTAGTGCCGGCCATTGTGGTCGCCCAGGGAGTGAATCGGTGGGCGGAATACCTTTCTTTCTGTCTCTCCTCCTTTCTGTCTGACTTTCCAATAAAAATAAATAAATCTTTTAAAAAATTGCTCTTTTTTAAAAAGATTTTCTTTGTATTTTTAAAAACATTTTATTTGAAATGCTGCTTGCATGTTGATCAGAAGGATGGGGTTAGGGAAAAGTGAATGTGATCCTTTTTTCCAGGTACTCTATTTCTTTTTTTTTTTTAAGATTTATTTATTTTTATTACAAAGATATACAGAGAGGAGGAGAGATAGAGAGGAAGACCCTCCGTCCGATGATTCACTCCCCAAGTGAGTGCAACGGCCAGTGAAGCCAGGAGCCAGGAACTTCCTCCAGGTCTCCCACGAGGGTGCAGGGCCCCAAGGCTTTGGGCCATCCTTGGCTACTTTCCCAGGCCACAAACAGGGAGCAGCAGGGCTGCCAGGATTAGAACCCACTCCCATATGGGATCCTGGCGTGTGCAAGGCAAGGACTTCAGCTGCTAGGCTACTGCGCTGGGCCCATGACCACCTAATATTAACTCTGTCCTGATGTGGCGTACGCTCTGAGTGTTTTTTAAAGATTTATTTATTTTTACTGGAAGGACAGATTTACAGAGAGAAGGAGAAACAGAAAGATCTTCCATCTGCTGATTCACTCCCCAGTGGTCACAGTGGCCAGGGCAGGGCTGATCCGGAGCCAGGAAATTATTTTTAGGTGTCCTGCGTGGGTGCAGGAACCCAGGCACTTGGCCTCTCTTCTGCTGCTTTCCCAGGCCACAGACAGGGAAGTGGATTGGAAGTGGAGCAGCCAGGACTTGGAATAGTATCCATACGTGATGCCACTGCCGCTGGTGTAGGGGGAGGCTTAGCCTGCTTACCGCAGTGCCAGCCCCCCTTGTTTGTTTGTTTGTTTGTTTGTGAGATTTCTGTTTACGCGAAAGGCAGTTACAGAGATAAAGAGAGAGCGATTTTCCATCTTCTGGTTCACTCCCCAAATGGCTGCAATGGCAGGTGGAATCTTCAAAGCCCGCCTCTCCTTCCTGGTCTCCCTCTCAAGTACAGGACCTGAGTTGGGATCATCTTCTGCTGTTGTCCCAGAAATACTGGTAGGGAGCTGGATCAGGCATGGAGCAGCCACTCTCCCCTCCCTCCCTCTCCCTCTCTTCTTTCCTTTCTCTCTCTCTTTCTTTGTCTCTTTCTTTTTTCTCTTTCTCTCCTCCCTTCCTCCCTCCCTCCTTTGTTTGTTTATTTTCATTTTATTTGAAAGGCGGAGTTACACAGATAGAAGCAGACACAGAGAGAATGGATGGGAGGGATCTTTCCTTTGCTGGTTCATTCTCCTAACTGCCTCAGTGACCGAAGCTGAGCCAATCCAAAGCCAGGAGCTGGGAGCCTCTTCTGGGCCTTTCACTTCTGTGCAGGGTCCCCAGTCTTTGGACCCTCCTCTGCTGCTTTCCCAGTCACCTTAGCAGGAAGCTGGATGGGAAGTGGAGCAGCCAGGACTCGAACTGGTGCCTGCATGGACTGCTGATGCCACAGGCACAAGCTCAGCCTACCGTGTCTCAGCACTGACCTCAATTTTACCATTTTATTACTTTCCAGATTAATGTTCCTGAAAGAATAATGTTTATACATTTTTAAACATTTTATTTTTGATGTTGATTATATAGTTGACAAGAATGCATGCCTGATGAGGACCACTGATAAGGGCGGGGAGGGTCAGTGTGTGGGGGAAGGTGGGTGGGACAAATGCTTCTCATTTTCCCTTTCTTCCCTTTTCTCCTGTGTTGGGGGTGTGGAGGCCTGCTCCCAGTGACAGACTGCGGCAGTCCCCGGGGATGTGGGGAATGTCCACTGATGTCATCTTTGAAACCCCAGTGTGGAGAATGTCTCACGGGTCCTGCTTGAGTAGTTGTAATGGTTCTGAGATGCCTGCTGGTTTCGTTGCTCCAAGGCTGAGACAGTCCTTCCAAGGTGCATTGGCTGACAGTGCAGCCAGTGCCTGCTCACCTAAACACTTGCTACCACAGCTTGGCCAGGAGGGTTGTCCCACCTGTTCTGCTCTCCATCTTCTGACATGGCACTCAGTGTCCTCTGCAGGCCCAAATGAGCTGACCGTCATATCCCCCTTATGTACCTGGGCATGCCGTCCACTGCACAGACATCAGCAGTTGAGGAGACCCAGTTCTGCTACATGCATTCCAAGCTCAGATCACAAGTCCTGTGATTCTCCCTGTGGCCAGAGTTGGAATTCTCCAAGAAACCTCACCTGGGATGACCTTACACGTGCCAGCCAATAAAAGGTCTGGTTCATTCTGTCATGCGTATCAGCCTATGCACACACTTGTGGTTTAGTTGCCTGGTCAGTTCTGCCCTCAGCCCCACGTCCCATGCAAGCTAGCAGGTGCTGCGGCCCAGCCCAGCCCAGTGTGCCACAGACCTGGCCCTTGCGTACACCAGCGGGAACTCCAACCTAGCTGGGTGATACCCAATAGCTCTTTTAGGCCTGCCCCCAGCTCCGGTGCCTGTGTGTGCCTGTATGTGCGACTGTCTAGTCTGGTCTGTGCTGTATCCCATTCGAGTTCTTGCGTACACCTATGGGTGTTACAGCTTAGTTCAGTCCACCCCACTCCACCCCACCCCATTTCACCCCAGGACCAGGTCTACATGTATGCAGACAGGGGTTGCCACCTTGTCCAGCCTGGCCTGCTCTCAGCCCTGGCTCTCATACACACTAGCAGGAACTGTAGCACAGTAGAGCAGTGCCCTCAATTTCCCTGTCCCGGATCTTGCTCTTTCCAAGGAGTCTGCACTTCAGTCTGACACGACTTGTGCACTGTCCTGGCAGTTGCTAGCAGATGCTGTGGCAAAGTCCGACCAGATGGCATTCATCCTGGCCCTTGCATGCCTGGCCTAGCCCGGCCTAGCCTGGCCCAGTCCGGCCCTCCCCCAAACCCAGCTCACATGCAGGCCAAAGGTTTTTGCAGCTCTGCCCAGCCTGGTCTTCCCCCAATCTCAGCTTTTATGCTCAGCAGTGGAAGGTTGTTGCAGCCCTGCCCAGCCCTATCTTCCCCCAGTCCCAGCTCTCATGCTCACCAGTGGGAGCAGCGACTCAGCAGGGCAGCTCCCACAGCACCCCTTTTGGGTTCATTCCCAGCCCCGGGTCTTGCGTGTAGCAGTGGGTGCTGCAGTCCAGTCTGGCATGGCTCGTTTTGGCTCGGCTTTTATCTGTGGGCACTGTAGCCTGACCCCAGCCAGCCTGCCTTCAGTCCCAGCTTATGTGGAGGGATGCTTGCTTACCTCAAGTGCAGTAGCCTGATCAGGGGCTCCTCAGAAGTCACTCCTCACCTGTTCCATTCCCGCATATCCCCTTGCCTGAGCACTCCACAGCCCCTAATGCCCGCAAGCGCAAGGCTCCAGAGCCTGAGCTTCCGGTGGTGTGGTGTGCTGGCCTGAGCCACAGCCGGACTGCTCAGGGGCTCCACACACTCGCCTGCGGGTCCCCAGTCTCCAGGCCCTGTCTGCCAGCATGCTGGTGTCTGCCCCCACACATCTTAGAAAAAGTACACACACGGGTTCGGCAGCGTGGCCTAGTGGCTAAGGTCCTCGCCTTAATCCCATATGGCCGCTGGTTCTAATCCCGGCTGCTCCACTTCCTCTCTGTCTCTCCTCCTCTCAGTATATCTGACTTTGTAATAAAAATAAAATAAATCTTTAAAAAAAAATACACACACACACCTCGCCTGGGTCTAAGAATGGCATGTTAGTTAATGTGAGATTATTTTATTCTTAAATCATTTTTTCTTTGCTTTTTGTTAAACTAAAATCTTTTTAAATTTTAGGGGGAAAAAAATAGTGGCTTTGATGTCCTCTACCATAATATGAAACATGGACAGATATCGACAAAAGAACTAGCAGATTTTGTAAGAGAAAGGTATGTATTTTTAATAAGTAAATTCTTTGGCAATTTATTTTCAATTAAGATTATGGAGATAATTGAGATGATTTTAGTTGCTTTTGAAATAACACACACTTAAAAATTATGACCATTTTAAAGTAATGTACTTTCACCATTTGCACACTTGAGAGCTGTATAGTGATTCTTAAGTGGCATTGTTTTTTTAAGATTTGAAAGTCAGAGATGCAGAGAGAGGGACGGAGGGGGAGACAGAGAGAGTCTCCTCTCGCCATTGGTTTGCGCTCCAGCTGGCTGCGGGGCAGGGCTGAGCCAATCTGCAGTCAGGAGCCAGGGGCTGGCTAGCAGGGGTCCTCACACTTGGGTGGTCCTCGGTTGCTTTTTCCAGACTGTCAGCAGGATCTGCAGCAGAACAGCTGGGACGTGAACTTGGGATGCTCGTGTGGCAGGAGATGGCTTCACTTGCCCCACCGTAATGCTGGCCTCAAAGTTGCGTTGTTAAACCTGTGGTTTACAAATTACTGCCTGAAAACGTGTTTTTTTGACTGGTTGCATTAGCAAGGTGCTAGAATGTAAAAATGAATGTTTCAGCATATTATTTCTGTAAACATGTTAAAAATAATTTGAATAATTTATGTATTACGATAACTCATTTAATAAGTCATACATGTATATTTATAAAATCCTGTAAATTTATAAAAGGTTATCTTTAAGAGTGCTACAATTTAATATTTACTTATTTTTTTAAAGATGAGTTTTTGTGCTGGAAAGGCAGAATTACAGTGAGAGGGAGAGGTGGAGAGAACGGAGGAGCAGGTCTCTCAAACATTGGTTCACTCCCCAAGTGGTGAGAACGGCCAGGCGGGGCCCAGGAACGTCTTTCGGTTGCCCCTGTGGGGCAGAGGCCCCAGGGCTTGGACCAGCTTTCTTAGGTGCATTAAACAAGGAGCTGGGCCAGAATTTCAGCCAGTGGGATTTAAATCAATGACTGTATGAGATGCTAGCATCACAGGCAGTGGGTATACAGTCTGGCTCAGAATTTAATATTTAAAACTTAAAAGTCAGTGTAATTTATGATTCACAGTCAAGAGGATTGCAAAGATGCTATTGATCTTTATTTTGTAACTGGCTCCACTTGCCAGTTTTCTATATGAATACATCCACATTGTTGCCTTAATAATATGGGGATATTTTATCTTTAAATACATTCCAACAATATTTATCATACCCTGTGAGCCGTATGCCAGGCACTTGTCTAGATTTGGGAATATAATAGTGTAAGGACATAGCTGTTGTCCTTCACGGAGTTTACAGACAAACAGAAATTGGGGAAAAACTGATGTCCCCTAAGACTGATCCTCTTGTGTGTTTCACCCTCTGCGTCGGGTGGGAGGGGCCCAGAAGGTCTCTCCCTTTGGTGTCGACCCTCGCTGCAGTGAAGAGGGGCTCCAGCCTCGTCTTCTGCTTCACCCCTTGCACAGCACTCCCCTCTCCGCTATCACTGTTAGATCTTTTAGCCTGTCTCAGTCACTGTGGGAAGGCAGGGTTCCTGCAGCACTCCTTCCTTGCCCAGCATCCAGCATTTCCTGATTTTGGGGTCCGTGAGATGACCCCCGCTTTCATTCTCTGTTCCTCGCTTTATTTCTCTGGACAGGACTCATATCCTCCTGGTGTGAGTCTTATTTTGTTTATCTGTCTCTTCTAACGAACATAAAGCCCAGGATGACGGAAAATGTTTTGATCCTTTTGCTTTAGATTTTACTTTTTTGCTTTGTCTCTTGCACTTGGCATTTAGAAGGCTTTCAGTGAAGGTTGATCTCATGCCAACTCCCGAATCTCCAAGTTCCGTTTATAGATGAGAAAATTGGGTCTCTGAAAAGGTACAGCGAGTGATTCAGGCTCTTTTCCTTACATTCCTTCTTTCTTTCTCTTTTTTCCTTTTCAGTTCTTATTTTAAAAATTATTTGCGAGGAAGAAAGTCTCTCTCTCTCTCTCTCTCTCTCTCTCACACACACACACACACACACACTGACGCACACGGCGGTGGTGATGGGGGTGGGCGAGAGAAGAGAGAGAAATGCCTTCCATCTCCTGATTGGCTCCCCGGCTGGCCCAGGCTGAAGGCAGTAGCCTGAGGCTCCATCCAGACCTCCCACAAGGGTGTTAGTAGCCCATGGCTTGAGTCATCTCCTGCTGCTTTCCCAGGTACAATAGCAAGGATCTGGATTGGAAACGGAGCAGGCAGGGACTAGCTGGTATTCATATTCAGGCAGCTTAATCCAGTATACTACCCTGCACATCCATCATTTACATTAAAAAAATATTTTTATTGGGGCTGGCATCGTGACCTAACAGGTTAAGCACCCTTATGGGATGCTGGTGCCATAGGCGGAGCCTAGCCCCTACACTGTGGTACTGAGCCCCGTTTCCACTGCTTACACCTTTTCTTTCTTTATCTTGACACTTATGCTGGCTAATACCACCAGGGTTAATGCTGACTAGAAATGGTGATACTAGATTCATTGGTCTTGTTTCCAGTCTTATATTTTACCCTTAAATATAAAATATTTGTTCTGATTTTTAAAACTTATTTTAAAAAATAAAATTTATTTGAAAGACCAAGACATAGAGAAGCATAAATAGATACAGTGATGTTCCATACACTGGATGACTCTCCAAAAACCCATAGGAGCCAAACCCAGGAACTCAGTCTGTGTCTGCTACTTGGCTGTCTTGGTTGCTTTCTTTATATTTATTTCTTTGAAAGATAAAGTCTTCCATCTGATGCTTCATTCCCTAAGTGACTGCAATGGCCAGAACTGGCCTGGCCCCAAACCAGGAGCTTTTTCAAAGTCTCCCACCTGGGTACAGGGGCCCATATACGCTGTCTTCCCAGGTCATTCAGGAAGCTAGATCAGAAGAGACTCCACTTGCTAGGACTCAAACGGGCACCCATGTGAGATGCTGGCACCAAAGGTGGAGGCTTAAACTACTACACCACAGGGCTGGCTTCTACCCTTTTAAAGTATACAACTCCTTTTTTTTTTTTCTTTTAATATTTATGACAAGGTTGAGGAGGTTACAGACCCATGTGAGCCTCCAATTCCAATTAGGATGGCGGGGAAGGTAGGTGGGATAAATGTTTGAGATTTCTGTCCTGTTGCCAAGATTGGGAGAAAGTGTTTGCTATTACTCTACATTAGTGCCAGGGAAGAGAGACAGTCATTTGAACATTGAGGCCCTGTTTGGGGGAAGAATGTTCCAAGGATGTTACTTGAGTGATCTTTTTTTTAAGATTTATTTATTTTTATTGGGAAGTCAGATATACTGAGGGGAAAGACAGAGAGGAAGATCTTCCGTTTGATGATTCACTGCTTAAGTGATCGCAGTGGCTGGAGCTGAGCTGATCTGAAGCCAGGAGCCAGGAGCTTCTTTCGGGCCTTCCACGAGGGTGCAGGGTCCCAAAGCTTTGGTCCGTCCTTGACTGCTTTCCCAGGCCATAAGCAGGGAGCTGGATGGGAAGTGGAGCTGCCAGGATGCAAACTGGTGCCTATATGGGATCCTGTGGCGTGCAAGGCGAGGACCTTAGCTGCTAGGCCATGGCACTGAGCCTGAGTGATCTTGATTGCTTGGAGAGACACTCTAAATCCTTAGGCTGTTGGTGTGTACCTCAGTGTGTCACAGACCTAGGTGTTGTTGCAGAGCCTGGCCCGGAGTGTCTTCAGCCTTTTCCTTTTTGAAGTCTTCTGTTGGCTTACATGAGGTGACTGTCTTGTCTTTCTTGTGTTCATCTAGATATGCTCTCCATTCTTGCATGAGGGTTACTAGCAACTGAGGTGGCCCAGACGTGCAACGTGGGCTCCAGGATCGGAGCACAGGTCTGTGTGATTTTTCCCTGAGGTTGGAGATCAAACGCATGATCTACTTGGGGAGTCGCTGAGACACCTCACGTGGGAATTCAGACCTTGCTCTGGTGTGGGTTTGCTCCCTGCACCAGTCAATATTTACCTGTGGATGCAGCTGCCTGGTCTTTCCCAGCCCCGGAAAGCTGTGCCACATGCTTGCCCCTATTGTTGGTTTGTCCCTACTATTTTTGGAAGTTATGGAATTTTCCTTCTCGGGTACTTTTTGGCAAAGATGTCTGTCTTGTTTGTTTTATTTTCTGTTTTACGAGTGGATCATGAATTTGGTCAAATACTTTTCTTGTATTGTCAAGGTGATAGGCTTTTAATGTAAATTATATTGAAATTTGAGTGTTAAACTAACTTCTCATTCTTTTTCGCTGCTACTGTCTTACTGTAAATCTTTACATGTGTGTATGTGAGATTGGGTCACTGTTGTATTTGTGTGGAAGGTTCTGGTCTTGGCCTTATGTGCTTCACGGACTTTACTAGCTCTCTGGCCTTGAAGTTGTCTATTTTTTTTTTAAGTTTATTTACTTTTTATTGGAAAGGCAGATATACAGAGAGGAATGAAAGAGAGAAGAGAGGAAGATCTTCTTTCTGCTGATTCACTCCCCAACTGGTTGTTATGGCTGGAGCTGAGCTGATTTGAAGCCAGGAGCCAGGAGCCTCTTCCAGGAGCCAGGAGCCTCCTCCAGGTCTCCCACGCAGGTGCAGGGTCCCAAGGCTCTGGGCCGTCCTCCACTGCTTTCCGGGCCACAAGCAGGGAGCTGGGTGGGGAGCGGGGCTGCAGGGACAGAAACTGGGACTCCTGTGGGATCCCGACGGATTGAGTTGTGTTCTGCAGTTCTTTTAATGATGTTTAAAAGAGATCTCAAACTTGTTTTATGATTATCAGCTTTTTTGCCCTGACATATTCACCTAAGTCTGTACATTTCTTAAGTATAACTTTTGATATATTCTGTCAGTTTTAAGAAGGAAGGTTTTCGTTATGTTTTGTTGAGTGTATTTTAGATGGTGCTTTGCTCTCTTGCCCAGGTGGGTATTTAGATGTTTGTTTCTCAAACATGTTGATGGCAGGATTTTGCTGTTGCGATCTCAAGCTTAATTGCATTGTGATCAGAGCATACTCTCCGTAATTTAACTCTTGTGAAATGTGTTGATGCTTGGTGTAGTGGCCTTGCAGAAATTTTGATTTGTGTATCTGAAAAGACAGTATTTTGCAGTTCTTGTATATAGGGTTCTATAGATGAGGGAAGTTTGTTGACTTCTGTCTAACTGCAATATATCCTTACTTTTATTTTTATTTATTTATTTATTTATTTATTTATTTATTTTTAAAGATTTATTTTATTTCCACTAAAAAGTCAGATATACTGAGAGGAGGAGAGACAGAGAGGAAGTGGAGCTGCCAGGATTAGAACCAGCAACCATATGGGATCAAGGCGAGGACCTTAGCCACTAGGCCACGCTGCCAAGCCCAATATATCCTTACTTTTAAAAAATTCTGTTTACTTTAGCAATGGAGAGAATTTCATTTAAACACTCATTTTGATTGTCATTTTATTTATCTGATTCTAACTTTGTGTTACCTAGTTGGAGCCAGGTTAGTAGCTAGGTACTAGTTTGGAGCTGTTACGTTTGCCATCCGAGTTGAGTTTCCTTTTCTATCTCCAGCAGTGTTGTTGCTGTGGCTCTGCTTTGTTGGTGTTGTAGCCTCAGCCCTCACTGTGTCCTGGAGGTTTAGATAGAGTGTTGTTTTTTTTTTTTTTTTAAGATTTATTTATTGATTTTATTGGAAAGTCAGATATTACAGAGAGGAGGAGAGACAGAGAGGAAGATCTTCCATTCGATGATTCACTCCTCAAGTGGCAACAATGGCCGGAGCTGAGCTGATCTGAAGCTGGGAGCCAGGAGCCTCTTTTGGGTCTCCCACATGGGTGCAGGGTCCCAAGGCTTTGGGCCGTCCTCGACTGCTTTCCCAGGCCACAAGCAGGGAGCTGGATGGGAAATGGGGCCACCGGGATTGGAACTGTTGCTCATATGGGATCCTGGTGCATGCAAGGCGAGGACTTAAGATGCTAGGCTACCTCTCTGGGTCCTCCCCACATATCTTAAAAAATAGTAATCATAATAACCTGGCATACTGGCAGAGTAAATACAGATTTGGCATTAACCAGGCCCAGGATGCTGTCCAGCTATGGGCTGCTTTTTCCCAGCAGTGTAGCACTTGCCTGGGTACACGGGACCTGGGCAGTTGCCTACCACGGGGGTTAGTTTGTTCTTCTCTGTTTTTTTCTCTTTCATTCTTCATTTTGGCTGTGGAATGACACTGAGATCCTTTTGCCGTGTAATGCCCCAAATGTTTATAGCCGTCAGGGCTGGACTCAGGCCAGTCCCCAAACCAGGAGCTCCAGCTAGCTCTCCCGAGTGGGTGGAAGGAACTAAAGTTCTGCTTTGGTTCATCTGCTGACCTCCAGTTGCACTAACAGGAAGTTGAATCAGAAGCAGAGAATAGTTGGGACTTGACCCAGCACTCCAATGTGCAGAATAAAAAATTCTGTTTTGGGGCCCTTACACAGTGGCTCAAGTGATTAACTCCTCGTCTTGCATGTGCCGAGATCCCATATAGGTGCCTGTTTGTGTCCTGGCTGTTCCACTTCCCATCCATCTTCCTACTGGTGGCCTGAGGATGGCCCAAAGTCTTGGGTCCCTGCACCTGCATGGGAGACCTGGAAGATGCCCCTGGCTCCTAGTTTTTCATTGGCTAAGCTTTGGCTTCTGCAGCCATGTTTGGAATGAACCAGCAGATGGAAGATCTTTCTGTCTCTCCTTCTCTCTGTAAATGTGCTTCTCCAATAAAAATAAATAAAAACAAAAGCAGAAAGAAGCCCAGTTCTGTTTTTGGAGTGGAGCTGTAGTGCAGCAGGTTAAGCTGGCACCTGTGGTCCTGACGTTACATAGGGTACCGCTTCAGGTCTGGCTGCCCCACTTCCGATCCACCGCCATCTCATGGCTGGGGAAAGCAGCTAGGATGGCTTGCGTGCTTGGGCCCCTGCGCCCGCATGGGGGACCTCGGAGAAGCTCCTGCATTTGGAGCAGTGCAGCTCAGGCCGTTGTGGCCATCTGGGGATGAGGCTGCAGATAGAGGATCTTTCTCATGCGACTCTCCCTGTCCCTGCCTGTGACTCTGCCCTTCAGATAAGTAAGCGAGTATTACAAAATTCAAGTTGTATTTTCTTCTGTTAGCTCACAAGAATACTTTGTCTATTGTTGTGTGTGATTATTTCAGAGATGTTAGCATCCTTTCTGGGTCTCCTAAGCATCTGCACATAGACACTTGACCCTCTTCCCGGAAATGTGCCAGCTTTGGGAAGCCACCCCGACATACGTGCCACGTGTGCGCATGTACGCTTCACTGCTGCTGCGGAAATACATTTTCTTATTTTTCAAATATTCTTATTTTGGAAACATGAATTTATATGCTGTTTTGTACATATATTTAACTTTTCTGAAAAGTTTTGAATTTAGTCTAGAAATAGAGAAACATTTAAGAGCTCTGTTTAAGTCAACAGTAATTGAGTTTCAGCCATTCTAGTGTCTTCCCAATTTGTCTAAACCAAGTCCTGGCATCAAATGAGCATGGTTTTAGAATTTTTATATGTATTTTGAAATTGCTAAGGCCTTACAATAATCATAATATTATTCAACTATCAAAATTGATCATTTAAAATATTTTCTAGTGTATATTTTGATTAACCTAGGTAAGATATGTCTCATTCTGTATTACTGATTTTATGTAGTTATTGTTTTAGTTTGTTAGCTGTTTCTCTGATTTTCTATCTTGAATTGTTTTTCTTCTGCTTTAAAAATATTTTGGTCTTGGCACCATAACCTGGTGGCTAAATCCTTACTTTGTATCCACTGGGATCCCATATGGATGCCAGTATGTGTCCTGGCTGCTCCACTTCCCATCAGCTCCCTGTCTGTGGCCTGGGAAGACAGTGGAGGACAACCCAGTGCCTTGGGACCTTGCACTCACATGGAAAGCCTGAAGGAAACTCCTGGCTCCTGGCTTCAAATTGGTTCAGCTCTGGCCATTGCAGCCACTTGGGGGGTGGATCAACAGAAGGAAGATCTTTCTGTCTCTTTTGTCTGTAGTTCTGCCTTTCCAATAAAATAAATTGAATAGTCCATTTCCTTTAAAATGCAAACAAAACCAAAAAACATTATTAATAATTGATGTGGATTTGCTGTTTTGATAAATTCTCAATTTTTGTTTTTCTGATTATATCTTTAACTTCATTTGGAAGCTCCTTTTACCATGGATAATTTTAAACATATACAGAAGTTACATAAAGTTACAAATGTACTGTTGTGAACTTCCATGGAAGAATTACCCATGCACCCCCCTCAGCTGCTCTGCTGCGCAGCCCTGGTCACCTGACCTTGGCAGTGCCCTCCATCCCCCAGGTGGCCTGGTGAAGAAACTCGGGAAGGAGGCAGAGATCAGTGCAGACATGTCTGTCACACAGACGTCAAGGGTGGTAACTGGAATTTGTCCACAGCTAGTGAAGAAAGCATTGAAGTTGTCATTGAAAACAGCCTTCTAGCAAAGTTATTTCAAAGCAAATAATAATAATAATAATAATAATAATTATTATTATTACCCAACTTCAACCATTATCAGATCATCTGTTTTTTTCTGTCCCATGCCATTCCTGCTGAATTATTAAACCAGTATCAGATACGGAAACGTTAAGTTTTATCTGTTAGCTATAATCAGTGAGGATAGCGCAGGAAGTGGATGGAAAAATGAATTAGAAGGTTATTTTGTTGCAGAAAATTGAGATACATATTTTCTTTCTTTTTTTTTTTTTTGTTAAGATTTATTCATTTTATTACAGCCAGATATACAGAGAGGAGGAGAGACAGAGAGGAAGATCTTCCGTCCAATGATTCACTCCCCAAGTGAGCTGCAACGGCTGGTGCTGCGCTGATCTGAAGCCAGGAACCTGGAACCTCTTCCGGGTCTCCCATGCGGGTGCAGTGTCCCAATGCATTGGGCCGTCCTCAACTGCTTTCCCAGGCCACAAGCAGGGAGCTGGATGGGAAGTGGAGCTGCAGGGATTAGAACCGGCGCCCATATGGGATCCCGGGGCATTCAAGGTGAGGACTTTAGCCGCTAGGCCACGCCGCCGGGTCCAAGATACATATTTTTTTTTCATAACACATTCCCATGAGCTCTTTGAAGACCCTGTGTGATAAAAACTGTAAAAACAAGTACGGAATCCAGTGTTGTGACCAAGCCAGATAAACTACTGCATGGGGTGCCAGCATTCCGTACTGCAGTACCAGTTTGTGCCCTGGCTGCACTGCTTCTGACCCAGCTGATAGCTGATGTGATGTGCCCAGGAAGGCAGTGGATGGCCCATGTGTTTGTCCCTTGCCACCCACATGGGAGACCCAGATGGAGTTCCAGGACCCGGCCTTGGTCTGGCTCTGCTTTGAGGGAGACCACTGGATGGGTGATCTTCTGGTCTCTCCTTCTGTCACTCTTTCAAATAAATTAGTAAATAAGTACATAAATATATGTGAGCTTAAAAATATAACCACAGTCATCCTGTTTAAGCGTTGCGTTCTTTAATATCACCAAATACGTGGTTGGTGCTCAGTTACCCTCTTGTCAGGCACACAGCGCCAACACTCAGACACTGATTTCTCATAGTCAGTATTCGGGCGTGATTTCCGTAGTAAGTCTTTTAATGTATAGTTCCTTTCTCTACTTTTTTATTTGTTTGATGTTGTTGTTCTTAAGGAAGCCAGATTATTTGGTCTACACAGCATCCTACACCCTGCAGAATACAAGTTTTATATCCGTAGTTTTAACATTTTTCTTTGCCTATGTATTCCCTGTTGTCATTTATACCTAGCAGCTTGATGAAATTCCATGCGTTGTTTTGAAAGACTGCTTCAAGGAGTTGCTTGTACTTCTAGTAATGTCTGTTTTACAAAATCCGTGGTTGTTGATGGTCATCATCCACTACTTATTTCGCATTTTTACTGGGTAAGGAATTCTGATTGGTAGATTGTTTTCTTAAACAGATTCTTTGAGTTTCATCCCGGGATCTTTCCCTGACATGTTAGAAGCCTGACTGTGGTTAGGATCTTTAGTTGAGATGTTAGAAGCCTGACTGTGGTTAGGATCTTTAGTTGAGATGTTAGAAGCCTGACTGTGGTTAGGATCTTTAACTGGGGTGTTAGAAGCCTGGCTGTGGTTAGGATCTTTAACTGGGGTGTTAGAAGCCTGACTGTGGTTAGGATCTTTAACTGGGGTGTTAGAAGCCTGGCTGTGGTTACTTTGAAGGTAGCGTTGCTTGAAGGAAGGGTTTGGCTCTTCGGAGACTTCCTTTTTTTTTTTTTTTTTCTTGAAAGATTTATTTATTTATTTTTGAAAATTTATTTATTTTTATTGCAAAGTCAGATATATAATATACAGAGAGAAGGAGAGACAGAGGAAGATCGTCTGTCCGATGATTCATTCCCCAAGTGGCTGCAATGGCTAGTACTGTGCTGATCTGAAACCAGGAACTAGGAGCTCCTCCAGGTCTCCCACATGGGTACAGGGTCCCAAGGCTTTGGGGCATTCTCTACGGCTTTCCCAGGCCACAAGCAGGGAGCTGGATGGGAAGTGGAACCGCTGGGATTAGAACCTGTGCCCCTATGGGATCCTGGCGTGTTCAAGGCGAGGACTGTAGCCGCCAGGCCACGGCGCCAGGCCGAGACTTCCGTTTTTGATTGTTTTGTATTTTACTGTGTTTTGACGAGGTAGTAGATTTCCTTCCTTCCCTCCCATCCTGCTTTCCTTCTTCCCTTTTTCCCTCTCTCCTTCCTTCCTTCCTTCCTTTGGTTTAGAGGGGAGCTGGATTGGAAGTGGAATAGCAGGGACTCCAACTGGCGTCCGCGTGGCATGCTGGTATTGCAGACAGTGTTTTTTTTTTTTTTTTAAATTTATTTTATTTTTATTACAAAGTCAGATATACTGAGAGGAGGAGAGATAGAGAGGAAGTGGAACTGCTGGGATTAGAACCAGCAGCCATATGGGATCAAGGCGAGGACCTTAGCCACTAGGCCACGCTGCCGAGCCCCGCAGACAGTGTTTTAACATGCTCTGCCATGACACTGATCCCTGTTATTTCTTTAAGAATAGTTATTTCGGGCCTCGAGTGGGAGCCTAGCAGCTTAAGTCCTTGCTTTGCATGTGCCAGGATCCCATATGGGTGTCAGTTCTAATCCTGGCAGTCCTGCTCCATCCAACTCCCTGCTTGTGGCCTGGGAAAGCAACCGAGGACTGCCCAAAGCCTTGCGACCTTGCACCTGCTTGGGAGACCTGGAACAGGCTCTGAGCTCCCGACTTCAGATCGGCTCAGCTCCAGCCACGACGGCCGGTTCGGGAGTCAGTCATCAGACGGAAGATCCTCCTCTCTGTCTCTTCTCCTCTCTGTATCTGATTTTCCAATAAAAATAAAATCTTTAAAAAAATAGTTCTTTCTCTGTTCATTATAGGCTTTTCAACTTTATCCTTCATAACATTTTCCTGTGTTTCACTCTTGTCTTTACTCTGGAATAGGTTATTGTTATCTGTCTTCTAGTTAACTGATGCTCACTGTAATGTGTAAAATCTTTCATTAAATCCCTATTCATTGGAATGTTAATTATAGTAGTAATTTTTCAGACCCATAATTTATATATTTTTAAAGATTTGATGTTTTTTTCCCATTCCTTATAAGTAATTTCTACCTCTTCACTGAAATTCATATCTATCATGTATGGCCATGAACATGCTAGTATGATTTGATTAGGTTAATATTTGGAATCTTGCTAATTGGTATGTGCTAGTTTTTCATGTTGTCTTCTTTGTGTGCCTAACCGTTTTGTGAGTGCATCTAGCATGTCCAAACAGGATGCAATGTGAAGATTTGAAAAGGTTGTGTTTACGTTCCTGGTGCTTGCCTCGCAGAGTTCATGCTTACCTGTGGGGTGTTTTCTTTTGGGGCTTGGTTGCACCGAGATGGAATTTCCCATGTTTCCCACCGTAGCACTTGTATTTGTCCCCTTCCCTCGGAGACTAGATGTGCCCAAGGGAAGCTCTTCACTTATCTGATTCTCCAGAGGGCTTCTCCTGGATCTTGGCCTACTGATGTGTAACTGCCTTAGTAGTTCTCTGATGTTTGCTTGCTTGCCTGCATTCTCTCTTCTCTCTTCTCTCTCTCTGTCTCTGTCTTTCTCTGAAAGATTTATTTATTTGAAAGGCTTACATAGAGGACTTCCCCCTGCTGGTTGACTTTGTATAGGCTGCAGGGACTGGGCTGGGCCAGGGGGGAGCCAGGGGCTTTTGCAGGGGCCCAAGGGCTGAGGTTGTCTTTGCCGCTTTGCTAGGTGCATTAGCAGAGAACTGGATTGCAAGTGGAGCAGCAGGGACTGGAAGTGGTAGCCGTGTGAGGTGCCTGTGGCACAGGCGGGAGCTTCACTTGTTATGCTTCAATGCTGGTCCCACTCTGATGTTTTTCAATTAGACAACTTTCTGTCTTCTTGCCACTCCATGTTTCTCTAATTTTTCTCATTGGGAGGTTTTTGTATTATAATCATGTTCACTTCTGGGAATTGAGCCATTTTTCTTGCTAGTCTTAACTGTTGATATTAGTATTTCTTTGTGAATTCAGCAAGTGTGATAATCAAAGCAGTACTCTTGGGCCCGGCACGGTGGCCTAGCAGCTGAAGTCCTCGGTTTGAACGCATCAGGATCCCATTTGTGCGCTGGGTCTAATCCTGGCAACTGCACTTCCCATCCAGCTCCCTGCTTGTGGCCTGGGAAAGCAGTCCAGGATGGCCCAAAGCCATGGGACCCTGCACCCGCATGGGAGACCTGCAGGATGCCCCTGGCCTCTCACTTTTGATTGGCTAAGCTTTGGCTGCTGCAGCCATGTTTGGATTGAACCTGCAGATGGAAAATCTTTCTGTCTCTCCTTCTCTGTGTGCATCTGACTTTGCAATAAAAAATAAATAAATCTTAGAAAATCTATACTCTTATAGATGGTATTATCTTAAAAATACAGAAAAGAGAGCTTGTGTTGACATAGCAGGTTGGCCCACTGCTTGTTGGAGTGATGTTCCGTACCTGAGTGCTGGTTTGAGGCCTGACTGCTCTGCTCCCACACAGCAATGCTGGTGTGCCTGCGAAGGCAGCCAAGGTGGCTCTGGGCGCCTGGCCCTGCCTCCCACGGGGCAAGCCTGGCTGGAGATCCTGACTCATGGCTGTGACCAGCCCACACGTGACTGTTGTGCCCATTTGGAAAGTGAACCAGTGCTGAAAGATCTCTCTCCCTCTCCTTACCCCCTAGACGCTGCCTTTCCAATAAATCTTTACAATGAATACAGAAAAGTCTTAAGGGGCAGAAATAAACCAAGCTGTTGTCAGTGAGAGGTGATTTACACCTCTACAAATAGTTACTATTTGACAGTTTAGATATTAAACTGTGATTTGATGCAAGAACATTGAATAGATTTGGAATTCAGACATTAGAAACAAAAAATTAGTTGAACCTAAGTAAATTGAAGGAAAGTGATGGTTGTAGGATGTTCATTGTTAAGGGTAACATGTAATGTGAATATAGGGTTATTATGGGAAAGGTGAAACTATACTTTTGTAATGCTAAGAAGGCCATTATTTTGTATTTATAGGATTTGTGTCTACAGGATAATTTGTACTTCCCACCCCACCATAATCATGTTTTTAGTGGGTTATTTTTATTATTTATTTAAAAATGTTTTGGTGTGTTGGTTTTAGAGCTTGAAATCCTTCATGCTAAATAGTAACTATATAAAAACAGTTTTCTAGTCTGAAGTATTTAAGACTTGCTGATGAATCCTATTCAGTTTTGTGTGAATGACTGTCCAGTGTTGACGAATAATAAAACTGTGTTATACAACAGAGAAGTATTAATAAATATAAGTGATTGATCATTTAGATCATTTATAGAGTAAAAGAGAGAATTGAAGAAATAGTGCTTTTCTACTGTTAGTGCTAAAAGGCAAAAATGAGGTCCAGTTTTATTAAAATTTTATAATGATGGAATTTAAACCAGAGTAGGTTTTTTTTTTTTTAACATAGTTGCCCACAGAAAGCATTGAGAGGCCAGCAATGTACTTGCTTATTTTTAGCACTTAATTTGAGGTGTCTTTTTGTTTCTGTGTAGTAAGCTCTATCTTGATGAATTTACTGTGTTTTGCTTTCTAAGCAAGAGATATTATAACGTGGAATTTGATTTAACAGAGCCACAATAGAAGAAGCATACTCCAGGTCAATGACAAAACTAGCAAAGTCTGCGAGCAATTATTCACAACTTGGGTGAGTTAATTTCTTCTTTTTCAGCGTTCGTGTAGGTGAAGTTCTTGAGCAATTAGATTCCTACTAAGGCTGTGATAATTCGTAAATATGGTGATGTATAGTTCTAGGTTATTTAATCATGGGAATGAGTTCTGAGAACTTTGTCGATCGGTGATTTTTTTTTTTACTGTGCAGACATAATGGAATGTACTTAAACTAAGATGGCTGTGACTTGACCAAGTGATAGAATGTTTTGAGATCACTGCAGTATATGGGATCCATAGTTGACTGAAAGGTTGTGTGACTCATGGCTTTTATGTGCCTATCTTTCTGCCTTAAATGAATGTATTCTTTTTAAAAAAATATTTATTTTATTTTTACTGGAAAATCAGATACAGAGAGGAGAAGAGACAGAAAGATCTTTCGTCTGCTGTTTGACTCCATAGGTGGCCCCAACGGCCAGAGTTGAGCTGATCCAAGCTAGGAGCTTCTTCCAGGTCCCAAGGCTTGGAGCTGTCCTCAACTGGATGGGAAGTGGGGTTGCTGGGATTAGAACTGGCGCCCATATGGGATCTTGGCATGTACAAGGCGAGGAATTTAGCTACTAGCCTACCGCACTGGGCCCATGAATATATTCTTATGATCAGAAGTGTAACTGGATTTTCTGGATCAAACATTTCTTTCCTGTTTAGTAAACTGGAAAGTCATTCAGTAGCACACGTTTGAGGTTATCCGTGTTATGTTACAGATGTGTGAATATTTGAGTTTCTACAGGTTCATTTGAATGCTGTTCTAGTTTACCATGTAGTGATCTTTAAGAACTGAAGATAAACCCTGTTGGAGTGGGCATTTAGTGCAGCCTTCATTAGGCACTTAGACATTTGCATCCCGTATCGGAGGGCCTAGCTGGAGTTTCTGACTTGTCCACCTTGAGCCCAGCTGCAGGGGGTGCCACAGGGCCTTGATTCCCTGCCACCCTAAAGAGACAGCGGCGTTGAGCGCCTGGCTCATGGCCCTGCTATCGTGGGCTGATTGGCAGAATAAACAGATGGAATAGCTGTGTCTGTCTGTCTGCCTCTCACATTCAAAAGGAAAAAGACAAACTTTACTGAAATTATTATTATTTAAGGATTTACTTTTGATTGGAAAATCAGATTTATGGAGTGAAGGAGAGACAGTGGCCTCTGGTTCACTGCCCAAGTGGCCACAATGGCCAGAGCTGACTGGATTTGAAGCCAGGAGCCAGGTGCTTCTTCCGGGTCTCCCACGCGGGTGCAGGGTCCCAAGGCTTTGGGCCGTCCTCGACTGCTTTCCCAGGCCACAAGCAGGGAGCTGGATGGGAAGTGGGGCAGCCTGGATACAAATCAGCACCCACATGGGATCCCCGTGTGTACGAGGCGAGAGGATATGATATTGATATGATTTTATGTGTTAAACCTTTTAAAATTTTCTGGTGAAGAAATGTGTTCTTAGAAAACAAAACTTATGACAAGAATATGTAAAATATGAGATATGCCCAAGGCCATAACAACTATATCAGAAAATCTTATAATCTGAACCACAAGAACTCTGGAAAGGAAAACCTAATCTCATCTAAACACGTGAGAAAGAGGGTGCTGGAGGCTTTTGTGTGACGTTCAGTGAGGTTTGTCTGTGTCTGGGACTCGGAGGAATCCGGGCCGCCTGATACAGGTTGAACAGCTGCGTGTTGATTGGCTTTTTTTCAGTGAAGAAGGTCCACGTTCTTTGTCATTCACATGTCATTCTGTGATCTCAGAAAATGATGAAAATGGGCACTTCCTGGGTGTATATTACTTTATCTTCCCTCTTCCCATTTTTCTTCTTCCTTCTCCTGTTTCTGAAACCCTCCCATTTCTAGAGGTATAAGTTGATGAGCCTCTTTTCAAACACAGTTTCTTTTTTGAAGACCATGGTAGAGGAGCTGGAATGTGACTAACAACTTTAGCAATTAACAGAAAGTGATTAATAACTTTAACCAATTGACCTTGGTTTTAGCATAGGAATTCTATGTTACTTTTAATGACCGTGTGGGAAGTAAAAGGCACAGGGCTTGACTTCAGTTAAATGTTTCCTGGGGTAACATTGCAACATTTCTGTAGTAATGTGTACTTCTCATAGATGCTAATTGACATCATTTGCTAACATCATCTCAAGATCATTAAATATTTTTAAATATTAGTGCTTTGCTTATTGTATAGTGTACTAAGACGTTGACTTGTTCTTTATTTAGCTGCATTTGCATGTATTTTAGAGTTCTCCCTTTTCTTTCTTAGTGCTTATTAGCGTGAAGCAGCAATGTATATTACTTGACCAGAAAAAGGTTGTGTAAATCAAACCTTTAAAAAATGAATACTAGGAGGAAATTCCAGAGCCTATGGAACTGTATCATAAAATTAAAAAAAAAATGAATACTGGGCCCAGTGTGGTGCCTAGTGGCCAAAGTCCTCATTTTGCACGCACCAGGATCCCATATGGGCACCGGTTCTTGTCCCAGATGCTCCACTTCCTGTCCAGCTCCAACTTGTGGCCTGGGAAAGCAGTGGAGGACGGCCCAAAGCCTTGGGATCCTGCACCTGTGTGGGAGACCCGGAAGAAACTCAAGCTCCTGGCTTCAGATCCAGTCAGCTGTGGCCATTGTGGCCACTTTGGGAGTGAGCCAGCAGACAGAGGATCTTTCTGTCTCTCTTTCTCTGTATCTGCCCTTCCATTTAAAAAAAAAAATCTAAAAAAAAAAAAATGGTTGTGATTAAATTTAGAGAACCATTTTTGTTGAAGTATTTTAAATGGAGTACTAAATAGTTTTAGATTGAAGTTTGATAGTTTTTCATATGAGATGATTGATAGAAAGCCTTCTTTTATAAGAAGCCAAATCAACTTTAACGCTGCAGTATAATTAAGTAAGAAGAGGCTGACAAGGCCTGTGATATGCAATTACCCATTCTGTTGGTATGTCCTTTGTAAGTTTTACTTCTCTGATGGCTTTGATTTTTATAAAATATCAGTGTACAGGGGGCTGGGGAAGAATCCTGGTCCTCACCACAGGTGGCTTGGCAAGCATTGGCCTAGCCGTCGTCTGGAAGGCAACGTTAGAGAATTACATTTACGTGATTCAGAGTATACTGATTTCACTAATTGAAGAAGAAGTTCATTTTTAATAATTATCCCATTTTATCTGATGCCTAAAAATATTTTAGAATAACCTATCAGTTGTGTCATTTATTATTTATTTATTTAATATACTGTTTTACCTAAAATTGATGAGTATAACATTATGTTTGCATTAATTCCAACTTAGAACTTTAAGTACTTTGTGCAAGTTACTGATTTTTTTTTGCTTTCCTTTAGAACATTTGCACCAGTGTGGGATGTGTTCAAAACATCTACGGAAAAATTAGCAAATTGTCACTTGGACCTTGTTAGAAAATTACAAGAATTAATAAAGGAAGTTCAGAAGTATGGAGAAGAGCAAGTAAAATCTCATAAGAAGGTAACATTTTTCCTTGTTAGGTGATTGTTACTGAGTTACTGACAACGTTACAGTTCAGTCTTTTTGATGAATGATCTCATACCAAACAGACTAAAGAGGAAGTTGCAGGAACTCTGGAAGCGGTCCAGGCCATTCAGACCATAACTCAGGCCCTGCAGAAATCCAAGGAAAATTACAATGCCAAGTGTGTAGAACAGGAGCGGTTGAAAAAGGAAGGAGCTACGCAAAGAGAAATAGAAAAGGTAATCCTAATGACGTTAATCCCTGTGTGCCTTCAGAACGCTTTGTTGTACCAGGCTGCCTTAGGTCTTCACTGCAGAATGTTCTAGTCTCAGGGTGAGGACAGTGTTCATGATTGCCAAGCCAGCACACTAGGTCTGTTTGTAAGATGTGTTTGCTGTGGTTGATACATTAGCAAACACATGAAAAGTACTGTTTTTTATGTCAATGACACTTTTTTGTCTTTTTTTTTTTGTTCTTTATCGTGACACTTTTTTCTTTCTTTTTAAATTATTTTAGATGGTGTTTACGTCACTGATCAGGGTGGCAAAGATCCAGGTTTAGGGAAAAGTGGGTGTGATCATTGTTTCCAAACTTTCTATTGTTTTTATTGTCTCTCTCCTCCTCGAACTTTCTGTTTCTTTTTCCTATTTCTGGGGGGAGCAGGGAGACAAGGGGATAAGGGGAGAAGCCATACCCAGCCTCCCAACCGTCCCAGTACGCGAGGATGGGGAGTGGTCACCCCATATCAACCCAGGGGGTAACACTTCTTTCAAATTTTATTTATTTATTATTCTTTATTTTATTGGAAAGGCAGACCTACTGAGAGGAGGAGGAGATACAGAGAGAAAGATCTT
Organism: Ochotona princeps; assembly: GCF_030435755.1. NCBI lineage: Eukaryota > Metazoa > Chordata > Mammalia > Lagomorpha > Ochotonidae > Ochotona > Ochotona princeps. The sequence goes on along the minus strand of NC_080859.1, from coordinate 21,896,602 downwards.
CTGTGTGCTGGTTCACTTCCCAAGTGTCTACAACAGGCAAAACTGAGCCGATCCAAAGCCAGGAGCCAGGAGCTTCATGTGGGTCTCCCACGCGGGTGCAGGGTCCCAGGGTTTCAGTCTCTAGAAAACAAAGCAACAACAACAACTCTACCAGAAACAAACCCAAACTCATACATCCTTAATTCTGGTGTGGGCCTTTGTTGCAGCAGCCACAGTGCCACTTGGGCTGCCACTATCTCACAGCAGAGTGCCTGGCCTTAGTCCCAGCTTCCCTGCTGGCCTGTCTTCTAGCTGATGCACAGCCTGGGAGGCAGCTGGTGATCGCCCCAGTCCACCCACATGGGAAACCTGGCCTGAGCTCCAGACTTCTGGCTGCTGCCTGGCCTCAGCCAGCCTGTTGTTGAGCGTTGGGACAGTGAACTGATGGCTCGAAGCCCTGTGTCTGTTTTTCTGTGTTTGTCCATTTCTTCATTTCAAATAAGATAAAAATAAGTTTTATAAAGCTAAACTTTCTTTCAGAGATGTATTTTATTTTAGTTGAAAGGCCAAGTTACGCAGAGAGAGAGAGGGCTGGAGAGACAGAGAGAATGGATTCATTTCTTTCATGGCTGCAGCATTTGGGGCTGGACTGGTCCAAAGCCAGGAGCCAGGAATTTTTTCAGGTCTCCCTTGTGGGTGCAGGGGCCCAGGTGTCTGCCCGTCTTTTGAGGCTTTTCCCACGTGCATTAACAGGGAGCTGGATTGGAAATGGAGGAACTGGACTCAAACCTGAACTCATGCAGGATGCTGGCTCCATAGGTGGCAGTTTATGTGCTGTGCCATAGCATTGACCCCAAGGAAATTTTTTTTCCTAAAATTTATTAGTGAGTGCTTCTTTGTTGGATTTGCAAGTGCTTTTTAAGATGCTGTATGGTTTTCTTAAGATGACCTCATGAAGAAGGACCCTGGTGTAAATGGAATTTAAAAGGGTACGGATTTTTACTCAGTGTGTTCCCAGATAAGAGAATTGAAATGTTACTGTTTTCTGATAGAGAAAGTACTGGAAAAAGCATGTCTGTTTACCGTGTTGAGTTAGATTCAGCCTAGTCTTTAAGCTAAAGGTAATAAAAAATATTTTCTGATCAGAAGAAATGAACAAGTAAGTGTATATGATGAACTAAATGGCTAGGACAGAATTTGTGATGAGACTGTTACAGAACAGCAAACAGCTGTGGAAAGCTGTGAAGCCTGGAGCACAGAGAGAAGAAATGCCGCTCCGTGGTTTGCTCCTCTCCGAAATGCTCCTGTGACGTGCTGCTAGCCCTGTGTTCTAGAAATACAAGTCTCCTAGCAGGAGTGCTGCTCCTCTTGGCCACCATCCTGTATGACTGCCCATGAGATGGCGTGTGTGTTTACTTGGAAATAAACACTGTAGTAAAACAGTTGATACTTTCAGTTAATAAAAATTAGTTTACAAGTTTATTTTAGCTATAAGCCTTCAAATAGATTCTTGCATGTAAATGATTCATTCAAATATTTTGTGATTTATCAAATTTCATAATTCTGCAATGGTGAATGAATATTTTAGTGCTAGCCTACCTCCTGCCTTCAAGAAACATTTCTTCCCCCTTGGAAAGCCAAAACATACTGTCAAATAGTGGAACATGAGATCCTCTGCCTGTGGGGTAGGCATCCCACGTGGGCCCTGGTTCCAATCCCAGCTCTTCCCTTCTGATCCAGCTGCTTGCTAACGGCCTGGGAAAGCAGCGGGGGTGGCCAGGTGCCTGGGCCCCTGTGCCGGCGTGGGAGACCCAGAAGAAGGTCCTGGCTCCTGGCTTCAGGCCTGCCCAGCCCAGCTCTAGCCATTGGAACCATTTGGGGAGTGAGCCAGCATACAGAAGACCTGTCTCAGTCTCTGTCTGTAACGCTTTGAAGTTAAACTTTTTTTTATTTTAACTACTGCAGAGTGAGAGGTTGGACAGGGCTGACTGAGAGGTTGTGAGAGAGAGAGGGATCTTACTGAGTGGAACCTGTAGGATAAAACCTGTAGAAAGGGCCCTTGAAGCAGTTGCTTTCAGGAGCATAGACACAGTTGCTAGCATTTGGGTTTTATTTCCATTTTTACACTTTTTTTTTTTGGTTGCAGATATTTAAAGTAGTGATCATATCTTTATGAACAGCTGACATGTAGAATATTAAGCAGCAATTTATTTTTTTAAAGATTTATTTATTTTTATTGGAAAGTCAGGTATATAGACAGGAGAAGAGACAGAGAGAAATATCTTCCGTACGATGATTCACTCCCCACGTGACCGCAACAGCTAGTCTATGCCGATCCGAAGCCAAGAGCCCGGATCTTCTTCCGTGTCTCCCGCACAGGTGCAGGGTCCCAAGGCTTTGGTTCATCCTCGACTGCTTTCCCAGGCCACAAGCAGGGTGCTGGATGGGAAGTGGAGCTGTCATTATTAGAACCAGCACCCATATGGGATCGTGGCGCATTCAAGGTGAAGACTTTAGCCAGTAGGCCATGGCGCCAGCCCAAGCAGTTATTTATTAATAGAGAAAAATTATGTGTTGGCTTGATGAACAAGTAAGAGGCCACCGTAGGACTGTATCACTACATTATTTTGAAAAATAGGTGTTTTTTTAAAAGATTTATTTATCTTTATTGCAAAGTCAGATATACAGAGAAGAGGAGAAACAGAGAAGAAGATCTTCTGTTCAATGATTCAGTCCCCAAGTGACTGCAACGACAGGAGCTGAGCCAATCCAAAGCCAAGAGCCCTGAGCCTCCTCCAGGTCTCCCACATGGGCACAGGGTCCCAAGGCTTTGGGCCGTCCTCGATTGCTTTCCCAGGCCACTAGCAGGGAGCCGGATGGGAAATAGGGTAGTGCCCATGTGGGATCCCAGTGCGTGCAAGGCAAGGACTTTAGCTGCTAAGCTACTGCACTGGGCCTAAAGAATAGCTTTCTTTGGGTCTCCCGTATGGGTGACAGGAGCCCATGCACCTGGGCTCCCCTGTTGCTTTCCCAGGCACATGAGCAGGGAGCTGGATCGGAAGTGGAACAGCCAGAACTTGAATCTGTGTCCATACGGGATGTCGGTGCCTCAGGCAGCAGCTTTTCCTGCTGTACTGTGGTGCCGTGGCTCCTGGACCTTCTCTCTTGCCATGCTGAAACTCAGGGTAAATCCAGTTTTCTGATTCCAGTTCTTTTTGTTAGAATTCTGATTGCCACTGAAGATAAGTACATATTGATGCTAATTGGTCTGCACAGATTGTTTTCCGGCTCTCCGTCCCTCACTGGCTCCTCGCCATGTCTTTGCTCATGTAGTCATTGCCTCGCATCCTCCACACCGGGGTTTGAACCTGTTTCATTCCCGGTAATACTTGGGTGTGCATCGTTCAGGACACACATGTCTTAGCCTCGTTGAGAAAATGGAGATCTTTATGTGAAATCTTATACTTGTTTCTGGTCTTCTCTGTGCTCTTTATGCCAACACTGCCCCCCATCTGCCTGTGTGCACATTGGCCAGTCTTTGAGAATATTCCGGTTGATGTTTGTGTACTGATTGGTCTTCCTTCGTAAAGTCCTCAAGGAAAAGTTTTCTGTCTAACTCACCTACCTACACGTTCTTCATTGCCCACTATTTAGCATGTTATTAGCAAGTTTTGATTGATTCAGTAACTTTATGAAAACTAGGATTATAATATTATGGTAGCCATTTTTTTAAAGAATAGAATTCTTGCAAAATAGGGTTAGTTCCTGCGAAATAGGTTAAAAATAGGTTCGCAACTTTGGAGCATAATGGAACCCAAAAAACATCGAGGAAAGCCAGTGTTAACTTTTGAACTAAGTTTGCGGACTCAGACATGAAATGTAATATGTGTGCATTGTTTGGGGGGGAAGCCTCACTGCGTGCATAGGCGACATGTAGGGCACGTCGTGTGACAGTGCTGTCGTGTGATTCTACATTGTTAGGGCATTTCTTCCCACCGTGTGGTCGCATATCCTTAGTAACACCGTACCGCTGTCATGGGGTTGCATATAGAGTGTTTGAGCTTTCCAAAGGATCTTGTATGTAAAGGGAGACTCAGTGTTTGATTCCTGAGTTATTATCTGACTGTAAAAACAATAGAAGACTAATTATATTGTGATGTGATGACATATATTCAAGTGTGTTGTCTTCAATAAAATGTATTTCAATTATTTTATATTAACTTATATTGGGAAAGAAAAGTGACCAGCGTGCAGTGTAAGATGTTCGTTTTGTTACAGGCAGCTGTTAAGTCTAAGAAAGCAACAGATACCTATAAACTCTATGTGGAAAAATACGCAGTAGCGAAAACTGATTTTGAACAGAAGATGACAGAAACTGCTCAGGTTGGTATTTTTAAAGCTTTTGTATTTTGTATTTGTTGCATACTTCATTATTTATTTGACAGGCGGAGTTACAGGGGTATTGCGTATCTGCTGGTTCACTCTGCAGGTTGCTGTCGTGGCTGGGCTGGGCCAGGCCGAAGCCAAAAGCCGGGAGTTTGTTGTGCATCTCCCATCTGGGTAGCAGGGACTCCACAGACTTAGCAGGCACATTCTCAGGGAGCTGGATGGGCAGTGGAACAGCCAGGACCTGAGCTCGTGTCCGTGCAGGATTTCAGTACGCAGGTGGTGGCTTAACATACTGCGCAGTAGCACTGGCCCCTGATGTGTATTTTTCTAATAATGTTTCTGTTATAATTTTTTTACAGTTAGAAAATTTTAAATGTACATTCATAGTGTTATAAATAATGCTATTGGAAGAACAAGCATCTTGTTTGGGAAATTGAAACCAAAATGGAGTAATGTTGGCAGGAATTGTTCAGGTAACTCAGAGGGGCTGTCTATAGAACCCTGAGGTGGGACCGCGTGGTAGCATAGCAAGTTAATCCTCTACCTGTGGCACCAGAAGCCCCTATGGGCACTGGTTCAGGATCTAGTTGCTCCACTTCCCATCCAGCTCCCTGCTTATGTCCTGGGAAAGCAGCTGAGAATGGCCCAAGACTTTGGATTCCTGCACCAGCGTGGGAGACTGAAGAAGCTCCTGGCTCCGGGCTTCGGATCAACCCAGCTCTGATCATTGCAACCACTGGGGAAGTGAACCAGCAGATGGAAGAGCACTCTGTCTCTCTGAAACTGACTTTCAAGTAAAATAAGTATTTTTTTAAAAAAGATAACCTGAAGAAAATTAGGATGTTGCTAAATGAAGCTAGTGCAGGTTGTTAGTGCAGTGTGTGGATTTTATTTCTTTATTTTTATTTTTAAAACATGGTAAGGTTTGTTCAGAGGGTAAGGAATACAGACTTTTTTTTCATGTGTGTGGATTTTAAAGTTTGCTTCTGCTAGTGGGGAAAACTGAGTACCGTTTAAAAAGCCCTGCTTTGCTAGAGCATAGTTCAGTAGGGGAAGACAGATAACAAAAACATAAACATGTCAGTCGTCCACAGATCTGTGATGAATTATACCTGACTCGGTGTTCTTAGAAGCCTTGTTAAGGACGAGTTTAGATGGGTGCCTTCTGGGGGTTCGTGTGGATTCCTGCACAGTGACAGCTTCCTCATGCAGAATGGCTGACTCAGGGACCGCTCTCCTTGGAGAGACCTTCGCACGACATTGATGGCTGTGTGGCCGGACTTTCGGACATGTAGTTCCGCTGGTCTGTGAAAAAATATGTTTATTGATGAAATTTTAGTTAGAACCCATTTACAATACAATTTGAACTATAGAATTGCTTTTACTGTATGTTCTTGAAAAACTTTTTAAAAGATCTGTTTATTTACTTTAGTGGCAGAGTTGCAGATAGACAGAAATAGACAAATAGATGTCCTGTGTGCTGGATCATCATCCAGATGGCCAGCAGGGGCCAGGCCAAAGCAGCAGCTGGGAGCTCCATCCCAGGTTCCCACTTTGGGTGGCAGGGTCACGTTCTGTTCTTTTGTAGGACCATTTGCTGGGTCGAAGTAGAGCAACCAGGACTTGACTGGGGCTCATGTTGATCTGTTGCATCTCAGGCAGTGGCTTAACTTGTCATGCCGCAACACACCTCTAGGGCTCAGTTCTTGAAACAATTTGGGATACTGAAAGATTGAAGCTGTCATTGACTTGATGGGATTATCAGCGACAGGCACTCTATCTTAACTCTGCCATTTCTTAGGAGTAACACTGGTTGATGTATTTGGATTGTTGTATTACTGCCAAATGGTAATTTCACCATTATTGATTTTTTTCAAAGCTCATGACATTTACACAACTGTAGATATCATTTGGCTTTGTGATTTTTGATCACTTGGTACTAAAGAAATTTGGACATTAAATATGGAGTGAAGGAACTTACTGTGATAAGTTAACCAGAGAAAAATAACAACTCATTCGGTTTCTTCCTTCCTTCCCTTTCAAGTGATTGGGTAATCAGACCCGAGAAATGTGTTTTGCTCGAAAATGGGGACTTGAGCATTTCCTGAGCCCTATTTTGTGTTAAACAAAGTGGAAGGAGGCTCCCTGTATCAGTATTTCGCGTTTTTAATATGCTGCTGTTTATTTCCTGTCTGGATAAATGTCAGAGTAACTTGGGAACTTTTCCCAAACACCGTCTTCTTAGCACTTGTGTGCGTCCAGTGGTTTCTGAATATTCCCGGACTGATGGGTTGCATCCTCACGTTGGGTTGAGAACTGCTGAGACAGACGGAGGAACTTACCTGAGTTTCTCTAGATGGTCTTCTCAGGAGGTCATGTACTGACATTTCAAGAACTAGAAAGACATTTTGAGGGCCTGGACTATTAGGTTATGGAGTCTTCACAGCTACAGCTGCTTGGGCAGCTGGCGTTGTAACACTCCTAGTCTCCGCTTCTTGCTTTCTGTGATTCTGTTGACTTGTATTTTCAAACTCTGAAAAAGCTGATGTTTGCCTAGGGGAAAAAATTACTTTTTTTTGTGTTGCACCTCTACTAACACTTATTTGTCTAGAGAATTGTTAAACGTTGCGTAATAGTGGTGACTTGCTAAATTTATCTGCATTGAAATGATTCCTAAAAGCACTTTTGGTTTTGATTTCAGAACATAAACAGACACATGTGCATGCACACTTATGCACATAGACACACGTAGAATAGTGTGTAGATATAAAATGGTATATAAATGGGAGACTGTATCATATATATTTAACTTTTCAAATTTTTTACCTAGAAATTTCAAGATATTGAAGAAACTCATCTTATTCATATAAAGGAAATTATAGGATCCTTGTCTAATGCTATAAAGGAAATTCATTTGCAAATAGGCCAGGTATGTTTTTGACTTACCTAGTATTGAACTACTGTATGAGAATATTGTTCACATGTGCGTCTTAAAAAGATCTTTTATCACTCTGTCCAAAATGTATATGATACTGAACTATTTCACATTGAGGATATTTATTTCCATATGTCAAATACAAAATAAATGGGAGTTTTGGTTGGCCACAAAAATAATTTCTGATAAATTTTCTGAATTAGCTATGTTTGGTTTTCCTTATGTTAAAATTTTGAAGTTACTAAGTTCTAAGTTTATCTTCTAATTTTTTTCTGTTTAGCAACTACAGTAAGTTATAAAGCTTGTATTTAGAAATGTCACAAACAAAAATTCGGTAAAGATAGTTTGAAGTGCATTGAAATTCAACAGTACAGAAAGGCGAAGTCTCATTATTTATTACTATAAGTGTAAAATTATTTCATTGCCTATAATAGATAAAATTTGTAGGAATTATGTCTAAAATGGGCAGGGGTGGGAACAGGAACTAGTCTTGACTTTCAAGTGAACATGAGGCTGTGTTTAAGTAGTTAGTTAATGTAAGTGGCGGTTGACCACGGCTGTGTTAAGCAGTTAGTTAACGTAAGTGGCGGTTGACCCGTGGCTGTGTTTAAGTAGTTAGTTAACGTAAGTGGCGGTTGACCCGTGGCTGTGTTTAAGTAGTTAATTAATGTAAGTGGTGGTTGACCCATGTCTGTGTTAAGCAGTTAGTTAACGTAAGTGGCGGTTGACCCGTACAGATTTTACTAGCTCTAAGTTTGTAACAGAGTAGGTTGGTGAAGGAAAGTTCTCCAGGGCCCTTGGGTCAACAATATTTATTTCAGTGTAATACTTTTAATTGTCCTGTGGAAGTTTTACTTGAAATAACTGTGAATATGGTAAAAGAAAAAAATTATCTTTATCTCATTTTAATAGGTCCATGAAGAATTTATAAATAATATGGCTAACACTACAATTGAAAGCTTGATACAGAAGTTTGCTGAGTCAAAAGGCACTGGGAAGGAAAGGCCTGGTAAGATAATCAGCTCCAAGGCACCTGTATGTTCATGTGTGTAAGGGCAGTTTTAATTGTAACTCTGTGTCGGGCCTGAACTGATATTTCCAAAACGTAAAGCAAAGCCCAATCCTAAAGACAGAGTATGCCTAAAGAGTTTGAAGTTTGTGTGTGTTTGTGTCTCATGATATGAGAAATTAAGACTTTTGTTTTTGCATTAGTAGTTAATACTTTAGCATTATTTGAAGCGGTTGTTATAGTCTTCTCTGTTACGGTTTGTTTAGATTTTTGAAAGTAGGGTTAGCTACATTTTAAAAATATTTATGTATTTGAGAGGCAGAGTGACAGAGAAAGGGAGAAGAGAGCATCCCAGTTTGCTGGTTCACTCCCTGAATGCTGCAGTGCGCTGGGTTGGGCTCGGATGCCAAGCCTGCAGCCAGGAACTCGGGCCCGTCTCAGGACGGTCGGGAGCCAAGCCCTTGCCCCACTGGTCCTGTCTCCCAGGTATGCTGCAGGAAATGGAGCGAACGCTGAAACTGGACGTCCACCCAGGCCCTGCCTTTAAAGGAAAGAAGCCAGGCACACTGCTAAGCAGCACAGACAGCCTGAGCACTGGGCAAATGCATGTTTCCAGAAGGCCATGTTAGTGAAGGAGAGGCGGACTGGAAACAGGAAGCTGATAGGAGCTGATAGAGCATTACGGTCACCACAAAACTCCCCTTCAAATCTAATAACATCCTTTCTCATTCAAGCATGCGTTCAATGACTGTGTTTCTCAAGTGTTTATTAAGTGTTAACAGAATATGCTAGATACCATTCTAGGAACTGAGGATGTGCCAATAGCAACTGAACACAGGAATCTTGGTGTTCTTATTTTTATGAATCAATGACAGGCACGCCGAATTGCGCTTCTAGTAGCTGTGCTGTGACGTGCTAAGCAGCAGCTTCTCCCCTTCTCTCAGCGTACTGTGCTGGCCAGGATTCTTGAGTGGATTAATGAGCACATCATGTCCTTGCAAGATAGTTTGTTTTATCTTATAGGTAAAACTTTCACTCTAACAAAGAAGTTTTTTTTTTTTTTTAATGATATGGCCTTTAGGAGAATGGATATGTGTTTTTTTTGAGAAGTCTGTGAGCTCCTTATAATTCACTGACTAAGGCTTGAAACCTAAATCACCCACAGTTGCTTAATTATCTTCCCAGAATTCATTACTTTTAAAATCTTCCTGATTTGATTCTTGGTGCTTCTGTCTCCAGACTTTTAGTGTCTTCTATAATTTGCATGTTTTAAAAAATATATTTTAATATTTACTACAAAACTAATTAGGTTGGAGAGGGTAGGAAGGGGTGTGAGACAAGTGCTTCTGTTTTCTGTCCTCTGTTGAGTTGGGGGCGGGGGAAGTTTGCTGTGTGACATGGTTGTCGTCCAGAGTTGGAGCTGGTCATTACATGTCACCTTAGAGACCCAAAGCAGAGAAGAGTGTCCCCAGTGTGTTACATACACATTCTTGATTGTTCTGAGGTGTTGTCTGCTTTGTTATACCAGAGGCGAGAGATGCTTTGTAAGGCTTGTGGCTGTCCATGGCTGCCTCCGTGTGCCCACAGACCGAGGTGCGTGTTGTAGAGCCTGTCCTCTCCATCATTTCATGAGGTGTTTGAAGTCTTCTGTTGGCGTAGATGAGCTGGTTGTCTTGTCTTTTGGGTGCGTCTGGGTATGGTCGCTATCCTGTATGGCAGTCCACAACTGAAGTGGCCCCCTCCTGCTGTCTGCCCCAGAGTCCCATGGCATGTCTGCCTGATTTTCCCTGATGTTGGAGATGGAGTGCAGGGGTCTAGTTGGGAGCCCCTGCAGAAACACTACCCAGGAGCTGCTAGATCTAGCTTCCATGTGCCAGAGTTGCCTTCACCAGGCCCAGAATGCCAGCCAGCTGTTGGCTGCTTTTCTCTAAGCAGTGTAGCATTTGTCTAAAAACAGAGCAACCCAGGCAGTTGCCTACAGCTGAGAAATTAGCAGATTTCTCATAGTTGAATGTAGAAATATTGTCTTTTTATTAATGTTGCATGTTACAGCACCTTCAACTTGTTTTTAAGGTTGATTTATTTACTTGAAAGAAAGACGAGAGGCAAGGGCTCTTGGTCTGCTGGTTTAGTCCTGAATGCCGACGACAGCTGGGGCTGGGTCAGGCGGAAGCCAGGAAGCCAGGACTCCCCCCGCGCCTCCCACTCGGGTGGCAGGGGCCCAGCTACTTGGCTGGCATCTGCATCCCCGGAGCTTTGCAGGAAGCTGGCTAGTCCTTGTGATACCAGGTGTGAACGTTGCAGGCAGGGAGGGGCTCAATGCTTGTGCCACTGTGCGCATCCCAACATTCAGTTTTCACCTGGAAAGTTATGGACTACAGTTGTACTACTTACACATCCTTGAGGTTTTATTATAGACAGATTGGAAGTCAGACGTGGCTTGCACTCAGAGCCTTTAAGGATCAGGAGCTGACGTTTTTAAAGTCATAACTTTCCATTACCTTATTCTGGTCCTGTGACTGACACTTGAACCACACACTCTTGCCTAAACATCACCCTTTAGAATTTTCCTGATATCCTTGCTCTAGGAGATGCTGTATCCCACTCCTTTCCTACCCTAATATCCTCATTTGCATATTGAATGAAAGAACTTTTAAGAGCAGATATATGTACTGCTTCCTCCATTGAAAGTACCTGAGAAACTGTGGCAGGCATGTGGCCCAGCGGTGAAGGATGCTGCTTGGGCTGCCCACACCGGGTATGCGCATGTCTGGGTCTGAGGCCCAGCACCAGTTTCAGTTCCAGTGTCGAGGTCGTGTTCAGCGAGGGGGCAGCAGGTGGTGGCCCAAGCAGGTGGGAGGCATGGATGGGGTCTCAGCTTTGACTTGGCGTGGCTCGGCCCCAGTTGCTGTGGACACTGAGGAGGGAACCAGGAATGGAAGATCTTTGTCTGCCTCTCAAATACGTAAAAAAGAAATTCAAGAGGATTGAGAAGTGTTCTTTCTTTCTGCATTGTTGCCATTTTAAATTTGAATTGAAAGATTAGTGCTTGATTTCATGTGTCCTTTTTGGTAAAAAATATGGTTTTGTTGAATGAATGAGCAAACGCACATTTGATGGTAAGGAGAAGGTGCTAGGGAGGTTGTGTTTGCTGTTAGAAAAGTCTTTGTTGAGGTCCAGCAATTGGCAGCAGTAACAGGGATGCCAGTTGGGCCAGCAGCATCCCATGTTAGCATGCCTGCATCAGCATGCCGGGTTCTCCTGATGCCAGCTTCCTTCTGACACACTCTCTTGGAGCAGCAGGTGCTAGCCTAAGACGAGTTTCCTGCTGCCCAGGGAGCTGACCTTGATGGAGTTCCTGGCCTCCAGTTTTGGAGAGTGAACAAGTGGTTGGGAGCTCTCTGTCTCAGTTTCTCTTGTAAACAAAATAAAGTCTTCATTGAGTGAAAACTAAATCGTCATGGTTAACGTTTTTTCCTAAGCTTTATTTTATTTTTTATTTTTACTTTTATTGGAAAGTCAGAAATCCATAGAGGAGAGACAGAGAGGAAGATCTTCCATCTGTTGATTCACTCCCCAAGTGGCCACAACATCCAGTCAGGAGCCAGGAACCTCTTCTGGATCTCCCACATGGGTGCAGGGTCACAAGGCTTTGGGCTGTTCTCGACTGCTTTCCCAGGCCACAAGCAGGGAGCTGGATGGGAAGTAGGATGCCGGGATTAGAACTGGTGCCCATATGGGATCCTGGTTCGTGCAAGGTGAGGACTATAGCCGCTAGGCCACGGCACCAGGCCCTTGGTTAATGTTTACTGAATACTTACTCAGCACCATGTACTGTGTCAGCCACTTTGCAGGCCCTGCTGATCTTCAGTGACTTTTTGAACCCTAAGCATTATTATTCTCATTGTCCAGATGAGGGAATCATTGAGAGAATAAATAATTGCCCAAGCTAGTGTGTGGCGGAGCTGGGATTCAGTCTCAAGATCCAATTAGAATAGAATTTGGTATCAATGCAGAGTGAAAGTGAGGACATTGAAGAAGTATAGAGGCATAAACTATAAAACTGCTACTGCTTTTTTTTTTTTTTTTAAACGAACAACATTTATTTCTTTATTTGAAAGGTAGACTTTGAAAGAGAGGCGGAGTGAGCTGTTATCTGTGCTGTTCATTCTTCAAATGCCCCTAACAGTGAGGCCTGGTCTAGGCTCTCACTGGGGATGAGGAGTTTCCTCCATGTCTCCCGTGGGGCTGCAGGGCCCAAGCGCTCAGGCTGTCTTTTGCTGATTTCCCAGGCCTGTTAACAGTGAGCTGGGTCAGAATTGGAGTGGCCAGGACTGAAAACTGCTGATGTAGGCAGTGGATTTACCCACTATGCCACAGAGCATGTGCTAAAACTCACTGTAAAGACATAAAATGTAAGTGAAGATCAGTTAAAGGAAAAATAATTGGGGACAGAACCTGGCGCAGTGGCTCAGTGGCTGAATCCTTGCCTTGCAAGTGCCAGCATCCGTGTGGATACCAGTTTGTATCCTGGTTGTCACGCTTCCCATCCAGCTCCCTGCTAGTGGCCTGGGAAAGCAGTCGAGAACAGCCCAAAGCCTTGGGACCCTGCACCCATGTGGGAGACCTGGAGGGGCCTCCTGGCTCCTGGGTTTAAGTCAGCTTAGCTCCAGCTGTGCAGTCACTTGGGAAGTGAATCAACGGATGGAAGATCTTCCTTTCTGTCTCTCCTCCTCTGTTTATCTACCTTTCCAACAAAAATAAATAAATCTTAAAAATAAGCTTGGTAACAAATAGAATTTTAGAATATCTAACAATTAGTAGGATGAAGGTAAAGACATTGTGATTAGTCTGAAATGCTCTAGAATGAAATAGAAATGATTGGTATGTTACATCAGTGTTATTATTTGGCTGTGCTGTTATGTGGTAGTTCTGCAGAGCTGTTATTGTGGGGTGTGAAGGGTCTCCATGTATTACTTTTTGCAGCTCTGTATTTCTCAATGAGAATTTCAGTTAGAAAAATGCCTGGAACCAGGGAACTTGAGCTGCACTATAAGCCTGCATGCTGCTGTGTGACAGCTGAGCAGGTGTAAGTGGGGACAGAAAGAGAATGAGCTTGAAGAGGGTTGGTACTTTTCCGAAATTACGAAGTCAGAATCATGGGTCAGTGACGTGTGTTTGGAGATGAGATAGTTTCTCTTTGGACATTTTTAGTGGCATTTCATCCCCCTTGAGGTGGCTTTCCCGTCACGTCCTGAGCTCCTGCCCCGCTGTGCTCCTGTGCCAGGGTCATTTCCCCAGAGCCCCCTCTGCCACATGGGCTGTTCTTGAGTCAGAGAAGGGCTCAGCGTCCCTCATCACAGTGCTACTGGCAGGCGTGAGAGCTGGCGCTCATTTGGAAGCCTGTCATCTCTGGCCTAGTTCAATAGACCCTTTGTTTGCAAATGTCAGAAAGCCAATTTAAACAGGCTTAAGCAAAAATTCCATGCCTTGGCTTTTTTTAACGTGGAGGACTGGAATGGATTCAAGGACCAAATAGATGTCATCAGGGCTTGGTTTCCCTCTGGCCTCCCCGCTCGCCTCTGTGCTGAGAGGGAAGGCCTTGATGTTTCTAACTCTGTTTAGGATTCTAGTAGGAACGCTTCCCTGGGGTCAGCGCAGTCATTTCAAGGAAAGTTCTGCTTTTGTCACATGCTTGTCTGTGAAGTAATCACTGTGTTTAGGGTAGTGGGACATTAATACTGGTGAACACAGATCATATGCCCAGACCGCAGAGGAAATGTTTTCTGAGCAGACAAAAATAACCGTTATTGTGTGCAGAGATACCAAATGCAAAATATGACGCTTTAGAACTGGAGTGGTTGGTCCAAGTGTTTCATGTAGAATTTAGTCATGTTATTAATGTTTAATTAAACATCTCAGTTGAAGAGATAAGCATTTATGCTGTTAGTAGATGGAGCCAGAGGGCAAGGTTACGTAGTGCAGTTTATCTTGCCCTTGTAGAGTCTGTTACTTAACAGGACCTTAGAAACTCTCTGATGCAAACCTTCCCAGAGAGACATGCTGAAATTGGACAGATATGCTCTGAATTTGATTTCATGTTGACTTGCAAATGGATTTACGTTTTGTTTGTTCTTGGAAATGTCACTGATGCACTGTAGTGGGGATTGCTGAACCCTTACTTACCCTGTCTTCTCCGCCTGTTCGAGCATTCTCTACGGAGAACCAAGCAAATGCGCATGATTCTTCCATACAGTGCTTTTTTTTGGTTAGGTACTTAAAATAATTGGATCAGAAATTTGCCTTAGCAAGGACCTGTGGAGCCTGGTGTTTAGATTGTTCCTTGCCTTGCCTGGCACAGAGCTGTGGTTGGTGCAGTGCTCTTACTGGCAGGGTGTTGTTGGCCTCGGTTACGCAGCGGCATTAACACTGCGTGCCCGGTGGTGTTTCTGAGTGAGATGAGGCAATAGGTCATATTAATAAGTATTCTCAAAATTAAGGGAGTCCTGATTAGTAAGTGGCTACTAGTGAGTAGTTTCTTTGTAAGCTTATTTTAAATGCCTCAAGATATTCTAAGCTATATAGAAGATACCTGTTACTAGATCATAGGAGGTGAGAGGCAGGTTTTTTTATTTGTATATTTTAAAAAGCTTTATTTTTGGAATATCAGATTTGGAATATCAGATTTATAGAGAGGAGAGACACACAGAAAGATCTTTCTTCTGCTGATTCACTCCCCAAGTGGCCACAAGCTGAGCTGATCCAGAGCCAGAAGCCAGAAGCGTCTTCCAGGTATCCCACTCATCCACAGGGTCCCAAGGCTTTGGGCCGTCCTATTGCTTTCCCAGGCCACAAGCAGGGAGCTGGAAGGCAAGTGGAGTAGCTGGGACACGAACTGGTGCCCATATGGGATCCTGGTGCATGGTGAGGACTTTAGCCAATAGGCTACCGCATTGGGCCTTTTGCTTATGATTTTTAAAACTTCATTTACTGCTTTTTGAAAGGCGGATTTATAAAGAGTAGGAGAGGCAGAGGGAAAGATCTTCCATCTACTGGTTCACTCCCCAAGTAGCCGCAGTGGTCTGAGCTGAGCCAATCCAAAGCCAGGAGTCAGGAGCTTTTTCTGGGTTTCCCCTGCAGGTGCAGGCTCCCAAGGGCCACCCTGTCTTGCTTTCCCAGTTCACTAGTAGGGGTCTGGATCAGAAGCAGATCCGCCTGGGCACAAATTGGCAGTCAGTACGGGGTGCTGGTGATGCACATGGAGGATGAGCACGCAGAGCCACCAAGCTCCTGACTTCAGACTTTCAGAAAGAAGTTCTAGAAGCTTTTTTGTGTTTGGTTGGTTGGTTGATTAGGTTTTTTAAGATGACAGATTTTACTTCTCCGGGTGAGTTGCTGAGGGTGGCTATATGTATTGAATTTATGGGTGTCTGGAAAAGTTACTCTGGGGGCCCATTGCAGTGATGAACGTCTTATGTCTCTTAGAAAAAGAACATGCGTGAGATGTGGGTGTGCTTCTATGGAATTAAGGCACTTTGTATTTTAGGAGATGATTAACTTGGGGTTGTCTTATGTTTCCTGTTTTGTAAGGGCTCCCTCTGGTGGAGAAGTCCCTACCTAAACTTTAGTTTTAGTTTGCTAGGAACAGATTTTAAAAAGAAAACAAAAACTCCAAAAGTTTGAGTATCCTCCGCCCCCCTCCTTTTTTTTTTTTTTTTTTTTAAGTTGTGTGCCTTGCAGTTCTTGGTGCTGAAAAATTATAGAGTTTATCTTTAGGCAGTCCTTTGTTAAGCTGTCCTCTGTCTTTCTGATTCTCCTTTGTAAGAACATGGAAACACTTGAAGAACATTGTAACATTTTTTTCATTGAGAAAATGTAGGGAAGTGGTTTGTCCTCACTGTTGAAGTCGGGCCCCACCCTGGTTCCCCTGGAATTTAAATCCCGGAGCATCTGTGGTCTGAGAGTTTGAAATAAACAGGTGCGTTCTAATTTTAGGTGTCTTTTTCTGTCCCAGTGCCACTTTCCTGTTAGTCATAGCAATTCTGCTATAGAATCCATAGTTTTAATGTTTTTCTGTGGTTAGAATCCAGCTGATTTTACTGTATGCTATTCATAATTTATAAATGCTTAGCAAGCTTCCATTTGTAAGACATATAACTTAAAGAAATGAGAAGTTGGTAGACCAGTATGTAATATATGTAAATAAAGAGTCCTGTTGAAAAATTTACTTACATTTTTATTTTACAACAACTCCCACTTGATGAATTCCAGGAAGTTTAAAGGCGCAAATTGCTAGAATTAAAGATATAAATAGGAGAGAGGCGGTGCAGTGGCCTGGCAAGATAGTCCTCCGTCTGCAGTGCTGACATCCCATGGGCCACTGGTTCAAGTCCCTCTGATGACAGTTTGGAAGGAGATGCGGTGACTGAAATTCATCATTAGAAACACTTGCTGTTGAGCTGGTGCCATGGAGTGGCGGCCTAGCCCAGCCCTGGCTCTTGTGTGTGCTGGTGGTTTCTGTGGCCAGCCCAGCCCAGCCTTCCCCCAACTCCAGCTCTTGTGAACACAGGCTTATTGTCCTGGCGTAGATGGCCTTTGGGATTCTCCCAGCCAATTTTCTCCCTGTCCCAGCTCCGTCACTTATCTGCGGGCTCAGGAGCCTGGTCTGTGGAAGCTTTGGAAATCATTTTATACATGTCGGACAAGCTGAGTGACCCCCATTCCAGTTTGTCCCCTGTTGGGTAATTTGCAGTTCCCCCATGAGCAGATGGCAGTGGGGATAGCAGCGGGGCAACCCCAGCCAGGGTGCACCTGTGTTGTCTTGGCAGCTACTCTGTCCCCCATTTTCCCAAATCTTAAAGAATAGGCAACTATGCTGGCACACTGGTGTGGTTAGCACAGAGTTGACATTAACCAGGCCTGGAATACCCACCAAATCCTGGCTGCTCTTCTCCCAGCAGTGTAACACTTGCATAGGTACCAGGCAACCTAGGCAGTTGGCTACAGCTGGGGGAGTGTCTGTTTTAATAAGGTCCCCCAGTATGCACAGTATAATTGAAGAAGCACAGATAGACTGACTTGTGTCGCCCAGTGCTTGCAGGACCATCAGCATCAACTGGGAATTTTCTAAAAACATAGATTTTTTTTTTTTTTTTTTTTTTTTTTTTGGTGAGCATTGCTCTAGACTTCCTGAATAGAAAGGTCTGGGGGTGGGACCCAGAGATCTGTGGTTTCACAGGCCCTCCAGGTGATTCTGTAGCTGATAGTTTTTGTTTGTTTCTTAAGAGTGGGGAGAGAAGAGATCTGTCTACCACAGCCAGGGGTGGTCTGCATGGCAGGGGCCTAAGGACTCGGGCCAGCGTGTGCTGTCCTGGTGCAGGCATTCAGACACTAGATGTTGGCACCACCAGTGGCAGGCTAACTCACTGCTCCACGGTGCCAGCCCTCATGGTACAGTTCAGCAAGTATTGTGCTAAACATTTCTGATGATTATTTGGTGAAATTGTGTCCATAGATCTTTATTAAAATAGATATCCTTGAAATGAAGTATCACTGTTGTCTCCAACTTAAGCAAACTTCACAATTGGTTAAGCAAAAGATTACACACACACACATACACATATACATATATATTTGTTATGGGTATATTATATATAGCAATTGTAGCATGAGTTATTCAGAGGGGTGCTCACATTTTCCCTACTAGTCCCACTCCCAGCCCTGGATCTTGCACTTTCCAGGTGGTTCTGCAGTCTGGCTTGATAGGACTTGCCCCCAGTCCCAGCACTTGCCAGCTGATGCTGCAGTAAAGTCCAACCAGCCTGCACTTACTCTGGCTCATGCCTGCAGCAGGGGATACAGCCGGTTAACGCAGCCTGGCTCTCACCCCAACCAGGCTCACATGCAGGTCAGTGGGTATTGTAGCCCTGCCCCGCCTGGCTTCCCTCCAGACCCAGTTCTCGTGCTCACCAGCAGAAGCAGTGGCCCAGCAGGGAAGCCGGCGCTGTGCCCCTTACCCTGCTCACCCGCATCCTGAGTGTTACATGTGCTAGTGGGAACTGCAGCCCAGTCTGGGGTGGCCCATCTCACGTTGGCATTTGCTGGTGGGTGCTGCAGCCTGACCTGGCCCGGCCTGCCCCCAGTTCCAGCTCATCCTGGCAGATGCAGCCACCTATCCCAGCCTTGACTGCCCCATTCCCAGCCCTAATGTGAACTGGCTGGTGGTGTGGCCCAACCTGGCCTGTCCTACACTCCATCCTGGTTCTTGGGTCTGCCGGTGGGCGTAATGGACTGGTCCAGCCTGGCCCGATCCCAGACCTGACCCACATTTATGGTGGCTGGCACAGTCTTGATTCTTGCACTCACCTGCAGGGACTGTATCCTGACAGAGGAGTTCCCCAAGCTGCTCTGTCACATCACCTCCCAGTGGCACACAAGTGGGTGTTTGGCTGAGCCTGACTTGGCCCACCTCCTGTCCTGGCAGGTATAGCAGCCTTGCCTGACCAGCCCACACCCATTCCGGCTCTTACTGTTGGATGCTACAGCCCAGCAGTGCCTGGCTCACCTCCAGACCAGCTCTTGCATGGTTCAGCAGATGCCAAGGCCTCACCCTGCCCATCCTACACCCACTCTGACTCTCGCAAGCACCAGCAGGTGCTGGCCTAGCCCTCTCTGCATATCTAAGAATAAGCAACTATGCTGGCATACAGGTATAGCATGCTGGTGTAGTTAACACAAATTTGGCATTAACCACGTCCTGAATGCCTGCTCTTCTCCCAGGAGTGTAACACTTGCTTAGGTATGAGGCAACCTAGACAGTTGGCTACAGCTGGGGTTTGTAATATTTCTTAAAAGTTCTGATCCAAATTGCGTTTGGGTGCACAGCTTGATAACTTTTTTTGAATAGCAATAATTTATTGCCGTTTTCAAAATAAAGGATCATATGCATATTTAAGAATTGTTTTGCTTTGAATCATTAGGCCCTTGGGGCTGTTTATCTGTCTATCCATTTTATTGAAC
Source organism: Ochotona princeps (assembly GCF_030435755.1). Taxonomy (NCBI): domain Eukaryota; kingdom Metazoa; phylum Chordata; class Mammalia; order Lagomorpha; family Ochotonidae; genus Ochotona; species Ochotona princeps. The sequence goes on along the minus strand of NC_080859.1, from coordinate 21,877,271 downwards.
TCATGGTGGTTTAGATAATTTGTAAAGCAGCATCAGGAGACAGAGCCACAATAATTTGATTTGCTTTTGCAACAACTCAACTGCTTTTGTGACCTGTTCTAAAATATTAAGTGCTGTTGTTTATTTCAACAACAATTAAATGAGCCTGAATTGGTTGAATTTCCAGTTACAGCAAACTGTTCATTAAGACTTTCGGTCTGGCTTTAGTGTTGTCCAAAAAATAAATAATTAAATAAATAACTTGTCTTATGACCAAATAGGATGATGGGTAGTGGGTTGCAGTTGAAGGAGAAGTTGAATCAACTTTGTGCTTGTACATAGTTCACAAGCTCCGTGCTCCCGGGTCAGCCTGCGCACCTGCACCCTGCGAGCTGTGGGCCGATCTGGAGCCGGGCAGCAAGCCTTTGCAGGGCTGGCAGCATATGGCGCATGCACCCTTTGAAAAAGAACTTCCTCATACATGAGTTAATTTTTTAAAGGATATATTTGGTTGACATTTCTGTCTTCAATAGAAAAGTTTCGTGGATGATGCTTGGTTAAAAATTTTATATTATGACTTGGCATTTTATATTTCAAAAATGCCTCTTATGTTGACTAATCGCCACTTTGAATGATTTTTGAGACAGTTCTTAGAAAAGGTAGAAGGTGGGCCCAGCACAGTAGCCTGCGGTTAAAGTCCTCACTTGCACGCGCCAGGATTCCATAATGGGCACTGACTCTAATCCCAGCAGTGCGCTTGCCTTGTACAACTCATTCGAAAAATTATTTTTAGTAATTTCTTTGGCATTTGTATTTCATTTTTGACTAGAGAATAATTTGTACACGGTCATGAGTGCAGATTGAGTACTGTGTAGCTATTGGAGAATTTTCAAGTAACCATGTTTCTGATTACTTTTGTTTGGTGGGGCGGTAAATCTTTTCTGGGATCTATATAACAGATGATTGTGTTTCTTGGAAAAAGAAGACACTAGTTAATAAGCTGGTGGTTTAGATAGAAATTTCTAATTCTTCATAATTTTTACGAAAGGCTAGTAATTATGATATGTAAGTTCTTGGTTTTTTTGGTAAGGTAACTGAAGAGGCACCTTTGGCTCAGTCCCTGCATGCCTGTCATGGGCCCAGGCCAGCCTGCAGCCAGGCTGTCCCACATGGGTAACAGGCCCCAGAGCTTCAACTGGCAGCTGCGTTGGGCCGCAAACTGAGGAACGGGGATTCAGGCGGGCAGTCAGCTGTGGAGTGCAGACATGCGCAGTGGTGTCTTAAGGCCGAGATAAACGCCACCCCTGCTTAAAGTCTTCTCTCTCTGTCACTGATCTTTCGTTTTGTGCCCATTTGCTTCAGGAGTTCTGAGAATGAGCTGCCTCCTTCCATCGGACAGTTCTCAGCTTCCTGATCCCCGTGGGCCTTGGGTAAAGCCCATCTAATGGTTAAACTCCCCAAACGCCTGCAAGGAACCCTGCAAGGACCTGCAACTCAGTCCAGGTCTCTCCTAGGCTGGCGCCGCTGCTGCTCCCGGAGGCTGCCGGAGCGGGAAGCAGCTGTTAGGAGCCATTCACTTTTTTATGTGGTCATTTTCTGTCCACCCCCTCCTTTTTTTTTTTTTTTTTGAAGATTATTTTTTGTCTGAAAGGCAGAGTTGCAGAATGAGGAGAGACAGAGATCTTGCAACCCCTGGATCACTCCCCAAATGGCCACAGTGACTAGAGCTGGCCAGTACGGAGCCCGGAGCTTCCGCTAGGTCTCCTGCATGGGTGTGGCGGCCAAGGGCTTGGGCAGCCCTGCCCTGCTTTCCCAGGCCACTAGCAGGGAGCTGGATGGGAAGCGGGGCTGCCGGGATTAGAACCGGCGCCCATATGGGATCCCAGTGAGTTTGAGGCGAGGACCCTAGCCACCAGACCACCACACCGTGCCCATGTTAGCTCACTTTTATGATTTTTAATTGTTCTGCTTATCCCTAAAAGGTCACCTGTCAAGTTAGTGGAGGCTAGCATAGCATAGAAGTAAATCGTAGATATTTGTGAAAGTGCAGGGAGACTTATCCAGGACTTTTAGATCCTCCTACTTGTAGAGAAATCTTTCTTGTTAACTGATAGTTTTCTTTTATAATGGAATGATTACTAAGAACTTTGACCACAAATTTGCACATGTTTGTGGTGAAGCCTAACATCTCAGAAGAACCAGTAATGATAGCTTAATTGGCTATTCCTCTGCCACGCGCTCCAGTCTGTGTTCCGGCTGTTCCACTTCCCATCCAGCTCTCTGCTTATGGCCTGGGAAAACAGTAGAGGACGGACCAAACCCTTGGGACCCTGCTCTGGTTGTTGTGGTCACTTGGGGGAGTGAACCAGTGCATGGAAGATCTTTGTCTCATTCTCTCTGAAATCTGCCTTTTCTATAAAAATGAATAAATGTTTTAAAATATATGTATACTATAAAAAAAGGTTGAGGGGCTGGTTTGTGGTTTACAGGGCAAAGCTGCCAAATAGAATGCCATCATCCCATATGGATATCCTGGCTGCTCCACTCTGTCCAGCTCTGGGGAAAGCAGCCAAGAGTGGCCCTAGTGCTTGGGCCGCAGCACCCGTGTGGGGGACTTGGCTGGAGCTTCAGGCCCCTGGCTCCTGCCCGGCCTGGCTCAGCCTTGGCAGCTGTGGCACTTGGCAAGTGAGCAGTGGGTGGGGCATCTCTGTCTCTGCTTGTTTCTCTGTGTAGCTCTGCCTTTCATATATATATATATATATATATATATATATATATATATATATATATAATATATATTTAAGGTTGCAATGAGAGTTTAGTGGGAGATTATTTTCCATCTTGATTCTTAGCTTTTGGGGTGTTTCAAGAGGAGATTATTTCCTGCTTTGATACCTTCTATACTAAAATAATGTGGTATTTTACATATAAAAAACAAGCTATCTTTTGTGGCATTGAAGTCTGATCTCAGCACTTCTGTCTGAGGACTGTTGAGCGGGTTCACCGATTGCCCCTGGCCTCGGCCTTGTGCACCCTGACACGCGGCCGGCTCTTCCGTGTGTGAGTCTCCCTGTGGCCCTCTTCCGTGCTCTTCCCTGGTCGTCTCAGCTGGAATCCCAGGGGCATTACTTACTTGCTGGCACAGTTACTAAGGATCGGATGTTTAATGTTTACCAGCGTCCCTGCCCGTTCCGAGGACATGGTGGTGCCCAGCACAGACGAGGTCTCCGGCTTATCGTGTGATAGTATGTAGTATTTTGGAATGCGTTTTTATAGTGAGCACAACTTAAGTTTCAGCAGCTGCCTCTTCCCTGCCCCGCCCCCCGCTGTCCCTCCCAAGATTTATTTTATTTTATTTGAAAGGCAGAGTTAGAGAGTTAGAGAGAGAGAGAGAGAGAGAGAGAGAGAGAGAGAGAGAGAAACCTTCCATCTGCTGGCTTGGAATAGCCCCGCGCCCCCCAGTGGCTGCAGTCACTGGAACTGGGCCAGTCAAAAACCAGGAGCCAGGAGCTTGTAGGTCTGCTAAGTAGGTACAGGAGTACAAGGCTCTGCTTGCCCAGGCCATCAGGAGGGAACTGGGTCAGAAATGGAGCTTCTGGGACTCGAACTGGTTCCTGTATGAGATGCTGGCGCTGCAGGCAGAAGCTTAGCGTGCTGTGCCACAGAGCTCGCCCCTGCGGCTTGCTTTGTTAGGTAGACTGTTGAAAGAAGAAACTACGTGCTAATCCTCTGTGCTCAGTTCTGTGGGGTCAGAGAATTTTCAACAAGCTATTATCATCACTAGTGACCTAGTCTCTCTCTTTTTCTTTTCTTTTCTTTTTTTTACTGTTACAATTATGTTATTTTTAAAGTATTACTGGTATTACAAATATCAGAGCACACTGGAGTGCATTTTAGAAAATCAGCTTGTACTTCTCAAGATCAAAATGTCATAAAGTTACATTATAATGTGATTTATTTGAAACTTATTTTCTCCTACAAGTTTGTTTTTTTCCTTTTCCCCAGGTCTCATTGAGTTTGAAGAGTGTGACCCTGCAAGTGCGGTTGAAGGTGAGAGGACTAGTTGTTTACCTGTGAATGTGTGGCAGCTTGCTCCTATCCTGTGTTCACTGAGCAGAGAAGGGCGACAGAGCGCCCGTGGCCTGAGGGCCTGGAAATGCTAATAAGGATGGAACAGTGGGTTTATTTACATCATCACTAAACTGTAGATTTGTTTCAAAGAAGATTTTTTTTCAAGATTATTTATTTGAAAATCAGTTACAGAGAGAGAGATCTGGAGAAGAGATCCACAGACTTCCTCCCCAAGGTGGCAGAGATCGGGCCGGGCCAGGCCACATCTGTACCCAGGAGTTTCATCCGGGTCTCCCACAGTCGGGTCATCCTTTGCCATTGACAGGGAGCTGGATTGAAGTGAAGCAGCTGGGATATGAACCATCACTGTTACGGGATGCCAGTGCCACAGGCGGCAGCTTGACTGGCTTTGCCACAGCGCTGGCCCTCCTAAAGGAATATTATTAGCAAGGCAGGATATATTAAAAGGCTGAATGTAATCTGCTCTTGCTTGATTTCAAATATACACTGAATTTGTTTCTCCACTGACATCTAGATTTTTTTTTTAAAGATTTATTATTATTATTGGAAAGCCGGACATACAGAGAGGAGGAGAGACAGAGAGGAAGATCTTCCATCCGATGATTCACTCCCCAAGTGACCGCAACAGCCGATGCTGCGCCAATCCGAAGCCGGGAACCTGGAACCTCTTCCGGGTCTTCCACATGGGTGCAGGGTCCCAAAGCTCTGGGCCATCCTCGACTGCTTTCCCAGGCCACAAGCAGGGAGCTGGATGGGAAGTGGAGCTGCCGGGATTAGAACCGGCGCCCATATGGGATCCCGGGGCGTTCAAGGCGAGGACTTTAGCCACTAGGCCACGCCGCCGGGCCCGACATCTAGATTTGAACCTTGAAATGCCTTAAGAAATTATTGATCAGCACACATTGGTGCACAGTGCATTTCTACCTCGCGTGTTAGTAGGTTACACAGAATGTTAACGTGGCCATTATTCACAGTGAGCGGCGGTTTGGCTTGGAGGGAGAGGTCACGGCCAGAACTGACTCATCTGGAGCTAGGTGCTGTTTACTGAAGGAAGCCGAGAAACCCTTCAGTGCAGCCCACCTCCCAGTTCTGCCTACGCCCCCACCCTTCCGGAACCTCCCAGAGCTTCCCCTGTGAAGGGCCGCGTGGTCCTTCTGTCCACGTACCAGCCGCTGGCCATCTGCTGTGGGCAATATAGTTTGTGAATCTCATCTCATTTCCTTTCTGTTGTGTACAGAGGTCTTTCCCAAAAGTTTGTCTTATATATCTCACTTTGGGCTCTACTAGAGATCATTTCAAAGCAGTTTTTAATTTTTTGCGGTCCTTACTTAACAGTCTGGAGGAGGTATTATGCGCTGTAGTATGTGGCTTCATTATTACAGCGGTCGGTACCCTGGGACCCAGGCTTCCTAGCTAGCTGTTTGAGAATAAGAATTGTTTAATTTCACTGAACTTTGGCTTTATTACAGAATAAACATAATAAGTGTTTTTTTTTTTTTTGAGGGAAAAAAAGTAGATTTTTGAAATAACATGCTTTACAAATATGTGGTCTAGGGGCCTGACGCGGTAGCCTAGTGGCTAAAGTCCATGCCTTGCACACTCGCTGGAATCCCATATGGGCACTGGTTCATATCCCGGCAGCTCCACTTCCCATCCAGCTCCCTGCTTGTGACTGGGGAAAGCAGTCTAGGATTGCCCAAAGCCTTGGGACCCTGCATTCACATGGGAGAGCTGGAACAGGCTCCAGGCTCCTGGTCATTGCAACCACTTGGGGAGTGAACCAGTGGGGGGAAGATCTTTCTGTCTCTCCTTCCCTCTGTAAATCTGACTTTCCAATGAAAATGAACAAATCTTTAAAAAAAAAGTGTGGTCTAGGACATTGAACTTTACATGATAGCAAGTGGGTTACGGCATCCAGATTATTGCAACTAATAGTTTGGTTCAGTGGTGAAGGTTCCTGTGGCTCGTATTGGGCTGCCTGGGTTTCCATCTCTGTTCTCCGCCAGCCCTGCTGGCTTCCTGCTGCCGGCCACTCAGAGGCAGCAAGATGGCCAGCACCTGTGAGTGAGACCAGCTTGGAGGGCCAGGCTCCTGCCTTGGGCCCGGCCCGGCCCTGCCCTGCTGTTGCAAGCATTTGCGAAATGAACCAGTGGATGGAACATTCTCTGTCTCTCTCTCTCCCGCTTTCTTTCTTTCTCTCTCTCTCTCTTGCCCTCCCGCCTCCTTCTCTGCGTTTCAAAACAAAACAGCCTGATAAAAGAAATCCTTATTTTCTTATCCTGTGGTCTCTTCTTGCTCACTTCTCAAGAAGTAAGCAGCTAAGCTTTTTTCCTTATTTTTCTTCCGAACTTGTGAGGTAGAGACTGCTAAGCAAGAAGCAGAGCCTGCTGCTGTCCACGGGATCTCGCCCGCACCTGCAGCAGCCACAGCTGGGCTGGGATGGAAATGAACTTGCAGTCTCCTTCCTGCCTGGGTGGCAGCTGTATGAGCTGCTGCCTCGCAGGGCCCATCTGCATTGTTGGGAAGCTGGGCATAGGAGCTGGAGCTGGGAATGGCACCTCAGCATCTGATGCGCTAACGTTCTTCTTTGCTTCCAGCAGTTTAGACTTAAGTGCTGAATTCTGTAAACAATTAACAGCAAGATTGGCCTTTAAAATAAGTAGTCATATAACAGGTTGGAGAACTGTTGTATACAGGAAAACAAAGATGATTTTTTTGTACCTCAGTTATGGTGGAATCCACTTGCGTGGATTATGTTAGAAATGACATGTATGCAAGAATGTCATGTTAGAGACTTTCCATGTTACTCTTTTAATGGGTGTGTATTATCAACTTTTTCTTTTAGACACATTTATATTTTGTTACCCTCTAGACAGGGAACATGATTTAGCCAACATTTGTAGTAAAAACCAATATGATAAGTAATATATTTTCTTTGATGTTTTAAGATACCTCCAAAAACTTACTTAGCCTGAGGTGACTTTGAGGGACTCAGAAGAAGAAAAGAGAATTCCATTAATCAAATGAAATCTATCAGTGAATATTATACTGTGTTAACCTGAGAGAATTCTGAACAGACTTTGACTCTGATATAAATAATGAGGTTTAATGAGTAACAACTTATTTCCTTAATTTCAATTTACTGTGAACAGTTATAAGCAAGTTATGTGTCAGAATACAAGATGCACTTGTAAATTTAATGTATTTGTCATAATAGTTGTGTTTCTGTAACAATACTCATTTATCTTAAAGGTATAAAACCAAGGAAAAGAAAGACTTTTGCTTTGCCAGGAATAATTAAGAAGGAAAAGGATGCGGAGTCTGTGTAAGTATGTAGATGTTGTCATCTATTGTAAATGCAGTAAATGTCTAAGGCACAAAATACTCAGCTTCTTAAAGATACACATCTGCCAGCTCTTCTCATTTTAAATCAAAGTATTAGCTTTAAGACCTAGATGGAAGCTTTACTGTGTTGAAATTGAAACTTTTAAAAACACTCTTATCTTTATAAAATGATGCATTTCTTTTTTTTTTAAAGAAAGCAGAGAAAACCTAAAAAGAGAACCTGTGGTTGAGATGATGA